>NC_087309.1:8687526-9019026 GCF_015220805.1 Pogoniulus pusillus | reverse complement strand
TGGGCCCAGTCCTGTTCAATATCTTTATTGATGACCTGGACGAGGGGATTGAATCCAGCATCAGTAAGTTTGCAGATGACACCAAGCTAGGAGCAGATGTTGATCTGTTGGAAGGTAGGAGAGCCCTGCAGAGGGACCTGTACAGGCTGGATGGGTGAGCAGAGGCCAATGGGATGAGATTGAACAAGGCCAAGTGCAGGGTTCTGCACTTTGGCCACAACAACCCGAAGCAGCTCTACAGGCTGGGGACTGAGCGGCTGGAGAGCAGCCAGGAGGAAAGGGACCTGGAGGTACTGATAGACAGTAGACTAAAGAGGAGCCAGCAATGTGCCCAGGTGGCCAAAAGAGCCAATGGCATCCTGTCCTGCATCAGGAACAGTGTGGCCAGTAGGACAAGGGAGGTTATTCTTGCCCTGTACTCAGCACTGGTCAGGCCACACCTTGAGTCCTGTGTCCAGTTCTGGGCCCCTCAATTCAAGAAAGATATTGAGGTGCTAGAAGGTGTCCAGAGAATGGCGAAGAGGCTGGTGAAGGGCCTGGAGCATAAACCCTATGAGGAGAGGCTGAGGGATATGGGGTTGTTTATCCTGGAGAAGAGGAGGCTCAGGGGTGACCTCAGTGCTGTCTACAACTACCTGAAGGGACATTGTAGCCAGGTGAGGGGTGGCCTCTTCTCCCAGGCAACCACCAATAGAACAAGGGGACACAGTCTCAAGTTGTGCCAGGGTAGGTATAGGCTGGATGTTAGGAAGAAGTTCTTCCCAGAGAGAGTGATTGGCATTGGAATGGGCTGCCCAGGGAGGTGGTGGAGGCATCGTCCCTGGAGGTCTTCAAGAAAAGACTGGCTGAGGCACTTAGTGCCATGGTGTAGTTGACTGGCTAGGGCTGGGTGCTAGGTTGGACTGGATGATGTTGGAGGTCTCTTCCAACCTGGTTGATTCTATGAGTCAAGCTGTAGTGTCACACCTCTGTAAAGAATGTTCTTGGTTTTGTTATTTTGCTGGAACTGTGGACTTTGGGCACTCTTGTATTAGACTCTTACTCTGCCTCCTCATGACCACTTAATATGTTTATGAAGTGGCTGTGAAGTATAAAAGTCACTCAAGAGGATTTTCTTTAATCCACAATTTAGATACTCTCCTTGTACTTCTCTTCAATCTACCTGTCTTGCTTTGTCATCCTCAGTGTTTCTCATTCCTGATAATTCTCATTCTTAGACTTTATTTCGTATTTTTCATACATACATAAAAGCAGAATTTTGTTGGTTTTAAAGGTACAGCGTCTGGGTCAGTCAAATTGTCTGTCCTTGAGTTCAGCATGTTCTACAAGTTATTTGGTCGTAATTCTATAGTAGTTCTATGAGCTCAAATTACTTTTTTCAACATGCTACTTCTTAAAATGTAACAATATTAAAATACATTTCCTTCTTATTGGCACTCAAGTATCAGGGAATTTTCTTTCTGCTTAAGCACGGAATTTGTTGGGTTTTTTTCTGATGAAGTTCTGTGTGGTCAGTTGGAATTTGTAAATAATACTTATATTTGGTAAATTTCTGTGTCTAGTAGAAAAATATTTAACTTAATGAGAGATAAGCAATTCTAAATGTATTTCTGTGGATTCTACTGTTTGAAAATGCAATTTCATCGCAATCAGAATATATTTCACCTTGTTTATTTATATTCTCAGCGTAACCACAGAAGTTAAGATCCAATCCTTATCTCAAATGTCATGTAATTTAAGTGTTTCATATTATAATACAGTTCTGTCCCTCATCCATGGACATTCTCTTCAGTAGTTTGGAAGCCTCTTTGTTCTGCAGTTGTTTGATGTGTCTCTTTCCTTGTTTCAGCTCTCAACAGATAAAACAGTGAAAGTCTTGAATATTTTGGAGAAGAATATTCAAGATGGATCAAAGCTTTCAACATTACTTAACCATGTGAGTTTCAAATCATGTAATTTCACAACATTGTGGGGAATATTTTTCTTTACTTGAGTCCTGTTCAGTGATAGTTCCAAGTACTTTGTGTGTGTGAAAGAAACTGAGATTTTCAGATTTCAAGTAAGATTCAATGTGTTATGTTTTCTCAGTGCTAAACATGTTTTGTGTTAGTAGTGATGACTAACTGGTGCATTGGAAGCAACTGACTTTAATTTCAATTTTATGTATTATAGTTTCATCTTGAGCTGTTCGTGGTAACTGGTGTAATTGCACCTTTGGGCATTACCCTGCTTTTGTGTCCAGGTCCAATGAAAGTAGCTCACCTGGAGCACATTCTTCTTACCATTAAGAAAAGAGGTTTAGGCTTGTTCTTAAGATGAAAAGTTAAAATTGTCAGTGTAAGTGAAATTAACAGGAAGCTTGTGATTCTAGGGTTCTTTCCTAATCCACACCTGAAACTGCTTTGAAGGGATTTAGGGATTTGAAGTTCTTATGAGGTCGATATGTGGTATTTCACATTTAGAATATTTCTTTATTTCTATGCTTCCTAGTCAGAACTATATCCTAGCAAGAATAGAGTTCTTGAGTTTTTGGAGAATTTGAACTTGCAAATGAAGACCCGAGACACATTATATGTTATTAAATACTTTCATCTAGATACTTTCTACAGTTTTCAAAATTATATTGTATTGTTCTGAACGCCTTTAGCAATATGAAAAATAAGTAAAAAGAAAGTGCCAGTTTGCCTGTTCTACTTCACTTGATTAAATCTTCACAGAATTACAGAACTTTGGAGTTCTTATGCTAATGCTTTTAAAGTGATACTTTTCTTTTGTCTTTTTGTAGTAAAATTCCAGGTTATTATCCATTTAGTGGAATTGCCTAATGGTTTCAATTCAGAGAAACAGCTTTGATTAAAAAAAACAGGAATTTTTAGCCAACCAAGTTTTAGGTTTTTCTTTAAATCTTGATGACAAAGAAAGCTTCTGCTAAAGGAGTAAGTTTACTCTTCTGCAGTGCAGCAAAGATAGTCTGTCTTTGTGTCAGGATGTTTTTTGGAGGCAGAATAAATACTCTTTTTATTTCCAACCATAATGAGGGAAAAGGAAATACCTAAACCTACTTGGTTTTTTCATCACGTCATTTGCATAACGAACAAGCATTTTAAAGCCAGAGTGACTTGTAACAGTCTTTTTGTGTAAGGATCTCCTGTAGTGGCAAAAATTATGCAGCAACTGGAGTGCATAGGCCACTGAAGAAAACACTAGATGAGTGAATTTAGATTTTGCTTAAGATACATCAGTCTGAAGTCGAGTATGTGGCAGTCTTCTCTCATAGTGCTTCACAGTGATAGACAGAAAGCTTATTTTGTATTCTAGCAGAAGAATACAGTGAGACTTGAAGACTTGTGTCTTAGGCAGACATTACAAACGTGTTGGTAGTAAAACAAACATTAGTTCACTTCTAAAAAGCATCTATTTTTGTATCAAAAAGTAAATTTTAAAAATTATAGCCATATGTAAGTATATTAAGGTAATGTTAATATCTTCTACTTGGTAAGGATAAAATTTGACTTCCTTGTTCATATTGTCCTGTTTTTCCTACCTGTTACAGAACAATGACACTGAAGATGAGGAAAGATTATGGAGAGATCTTATTATGGAAAGAGTGACAAAATCTGCTGATGCTTGTCTTACTGCCATCAATATTATGACATCACCAAATATGCCTAAAGCTGTATATATTGAGGATGTAATAGAAAGAGTTATTCAATACACAAAATTTCATTTGCAGAACACTCTCTATCCTCAGTATGATCCTGTGTATAGAGTGGATCCTCATGGTGGTTAGTATGCTAAGAAAATGTCAAAAATCTTTCTACATTGTAAAAATACCATGACAGAATCTACTTTATGAAGATGAAAGTGATATGACTTTCTGGACTAAGATCTTTGTACGCAATTCCTATAGATATAGTTATTCCTTGTCATACACAGCATCCTAAAGTAGTGCTTTTTGTGAATTTGAGGACAATGAAATCTAGAGGTAAAAAAAACCCCAACCAAAACCAAACCAGAACAAAGAAACAATGAATGAAACATCTTCTGAATTAGTCATACATCTTGCTTTACAGCAATAATGGCACAAAATGCAATAATATTTAATGCAATATTGTAACCAAAATATTTGGACTGAAGTGTTTAGAAGTTTGACAGAATGTCATCTTCTGTGCCTATTTACTATATGTAGGAATAAGAAATTTTATAGTCATAATCTATGTAATGATTTATTTCAGTGAAATCTATTCAGCATTTAGTGTTTTCAGTGTCATCACATGCACATCTTTAGATGTGGGTGTCTGTATTCAAGAAACTTTTTGTAAATCTTAGATCCAGAACTTAGAGCAAGTATAAAAAATTAATATAATATGAAATTCTTTCTTGTTTCTACTAAATAGTTTTTCTTTGGTAAACAATCAGATTACAAAGCTCAGATTACTGTGCAGTTGTTTTGGGGACACTTTTTGAGGAAAATTGATTGTCTTTATAATACTTGATGTGAAACACTGAAAAAATTAGTGAAGATACTTTTTGCTTTCTAGGCGGTGTATTAAGTTCCAAAGCAAAACGTGCCAAGTGTGCCACCCACAAGCAAAGAGTCATAGTAATGTTGTATAACAAAGTTTGTGACATTGTCAGCAGCTTGTCAGAGTTGCTAGAGATACAGCTTCTTACAGACACAACTATTCTTCAGGTAAGTTTTATCAGAATTCCTAATATTGTTCTTTTCCCAGAGAGAATGTAAAGTTCTGATTGTCACAGTACATGGAGTATGAAATAATTGGTTTTTTACTTATTATTAACACCAAAATAACTGGTTTAGTGTGTTATAGGTAATCTGCAGGGGAAAAAAGCATTTAATATTCAAATCTTTAATAGCTTTTTGTATACATTTAAGAAAAGTTTAACCTTACTGTATTGAAATATAAAGTCATAAAATTAGTAGGAGAAAAAAAACTTAGTATCATGGAGTACATCCATAAATTTAACCCTGCTAAGCGACCACTGAACTGTGTCCCTAAGTACCACATCTTCCTGTCTCTGAAGTACCTCCAGGGTTGGTGACTCCACCACTTCTCAGCTTCCCTGGGCAGTCTGTTGCAGTACTTACAAACCTTTTTGTGAATAAGTATTTCCTAGTATCTGACCTCAACCTCCTATAGCACAACTCGAGGCTGTTTTCTCTTGTCCTATCTTGTGGAAGAAGAGACCAACAACAACTTTGCTACAGCCTTCTTACAGGTAGTTGTAGAGCACAATAAGGTCTCCCATCAGCCTACTTTTCTCTTGGCTAAGCAGTCTCAGCCACTCCTCACAGTACTTAATCCTCAATATTCTTTAATAACTTTATATGCAAATAATATGAAGTAATAGGTCTTGTTGGATATTTCACCTGCCGAATGAATAATCTACTTGTGAAACTGCATAAATAGCAGTTTGTTAGTCAAATATACTTAAATTATTTCCATTTATAGGTATCATCTATGGGGATAACGCCTTTCTTTGTAGAAAATGTCAGTGAGCTACAGTTATGTGCCATCAAATTAGTGACTGCAGTAAGTACTTCTTAATTTGCAGTTTTGTGTTCCTGTACTTCTGAGAGTGTAGAGCCTATTGCATATACTCAATTTTCCTTGGTAAAGAATGAAAATTTCAAACTAACTTTATTCTTCCATGGTTTTAATTTGATATTGCAACCTAGGAACAGTATTGAATCTCCCTGAGCTGCCCCTATTTGCAGAGTGCTCTGTAGGTACAAAGATCCTACGTAAGCAAGAAATTTCTTAGTCGTGGTTATGTAGTTTAAACTACAACCACAACCTCTTTCCTCTTAACTGTCCTTTTTTGTCTTAATAAATCTTAGCAAGGTGCTTTTCCTCATTTCCTACTGCAAGATTTGAGTTTATGGGGTGGAGTAAGATATAGGCCTACTAGTATACTTTTAAGGTAATAGAAGAGGTGGTTGTGTGAAAAATTAAAAGCATAGATGAAGTATTATTTCAGGAAAAACCAAGCACAACTCAGATGTATTTATTCAAGTGGAAATTTTCCATCTTTAAGGACCTGCCTAAGTAAAAGCAGAGGCAAATTCTACAGTCTTGACCATCTAAACTGACCTAACATCATATCGGGCAACTATTAAAGCTTAAGTCATTAAATAAAAGCTGATGTCTCAAGTGTGCTCGACAGCATGTAATTTGTTACCACAGTTTTCCTCCGTGCTGTTGGATTCTGAAAGCTTAGTTTGACTTTCTTATAGAGTGCATTCTACCATTAGCAGAAAACTTAAAACATAAGCTATTTTTAAAATCTATTGCACAGTTGTAATTTGAAGATTTTAAAAGACATGTGTCTGAAAAAGTTTGTATTTTGTAAAGAAACACTTTCTTTGGAAAAACAATGCATTAAAAACAAGGTCTGTGTTTACTATAATTTAAATGCCATGTGAAGTGTGTGTTTCTATACATAATTTTAAAAAATATACATTTACCAAGTGATATTTTATGTAACAATAATTTTCTGACAATCTCATAACTGTTAAATAGGTATTCTCCAGGTATGAAAAGCATAGACAGCTAATATTAGAAGAAATATTCACTTCCCTTGCAAGACTACCAACTAGCAAGAGGAGTTTGAGAAATTTCAGGTAATTTCTAACATAGATTAATAACTTGTTGGCATTATCATCTACAGATCTGTAGGTGTAGGATTTGGGGCTTCAGTATTAACTATTTGTGTAAGAATCTGCAACTTGACAAGCTGAGCTTTATTAGAAGTTGGTACTTCAAAATAATGACAGCAGAATTACTTAACAAATGTCTTGTAATAATCACTGTTTCTTAGACCATTATATTTGTGCCTGCTTATAAAAATAATAGAAGGAAATCCATCCAGTATCACTTTAAATGAATTTCATTTAGGAACTATTCCATTCTCTTTATTAGCTGCCCTTTAAAGCACTTCAGACAGATTTCAATGCATCTTCAGAATAATTGTATCAGCCCTGGTTCAATCTGAAAAAGAATCTGATAGGAACCAGATTTCAGTTAAAAATGAGACTGGAATGCTTTATGTTATTCCAAAATATTTGTTATTAGCATTGTTTTGTTCCTTGCTTCCATACGTCTTGTCCTCAGAGACAGACAAATTGGCAAGTATTTTGTGTGATGCAGGGTGGGTGAACAGGACATATCCAGGAAAAAAATACACTGGAACTTCAAAGCTGAATTCAGCAATGCTAATGTTAGCATAAGTGCTTGTTTCTGCTATTTCCTATTGTTTTGATTACAAACATCAGGCAGATCCAGCAAACAGGGAAGTGGCATAAATGATGCACTCTCTGAATTGGGACCTGTACCAGGAGGAAGTCGCTATGTCAACACCACAATGACTGCACTATTTGTCTGTAGAGTTCTATCTCTAGTTTCTTAAAGGACTGTCTCTAACTGTAGCTACCGTCCTGAAGGATACATTTTATATAAAATTAGATACAAAAATATTTTCTCCCTAAAAGCAATAAAAAATAGCTTCATAAAGATAAGAATTACAATTGATTTTGTGCACAGTTACCATTTTGATAATTTGGGAAGAATGCTGTCAGGGAATGATGATGTGAAAGGTAGCAGTAGCTGGTGTTGATGTATGTATGGGTCATAAAGGTCATACTGTTTCTCGGGTTACATCATGGGAGAAATACAGAGTGTATTCATAGTGGTCTTACCCTCTTAAAAACACACGACACATTTAAAGATATTTGCATGCTGCAGTTCACAGTCTGCTATGTTATCTCAAATTACCATAGATGTAAGTTGTGTAGAAGTCAGTCCAGGTTGCTATTTTCTCTTGTTTAAAAGTCTTGCATGTTTCACATACATTGAATAATATGTAAGTAATAGATTGTTAGGATAAAAAATTTGGTGTATTTTTTTTCTGTTGTTCTGTACTGGAAATGGATCCACCACTATATAAGTCTATTAGTGTCTTAGTATGAGGATGCTTGTTTATTAAATATTCCTGTAGATATTTTTTGGTTGATGGATTTCACAGATACTCTGATAGAGCAATTGTGGGGAGTTTCAGTTAATTTCTGATACTTACTGGTTTTTTAAGACCAAATTTTATACTGTGTAAGAGAGAAGCAAATTACATAAATGTCTAGAACACAGATTTTTAGGTGTGATGATCATTTTAGAAAGGTAGGGGGTTTTTTGAGTTGGTTGTTGTTGGTTTGTTTGGTTTTTTTTATTTTAGTGTTAATTCTGTCTTACTATCAGGTTAAACAGCAGCGACACAGATGGAGAGCCTATGTATATTCAGATGGTAACAGCACTAGTTCTGCAACTTATTCAGTGTGTGGTGCACTTACCATCAGCAGAAAAAGATGCTAATTCAGAGGAAGAATCAAACAAGAAAGTAAGTATGATTTGTTGTTTTTTTTTTTAATCCAGGTGTGCAGGAATGACTTTGTGTATTAGTAGATATACTCTCTTAGAGTTCTTTAGTAATCAAACATTGTCATTTTATATCTACTTCAGTTACTTGATGCAGGACAAATACTGATACGGAAATTGTATTTCTGCATATATTAAATAATAGACATATCTTTGTTATTTTTAGGTGGATCAAGATGTGCTTATTACTAACTCATATGAAACAGCCATGAGAACAGCACAAAACTTCCTTTCTATTTTCCTTAAGAAGTGAGTACTGTTGCATTCATTTACATATTGATGAAGCTAACTCTAAATGTAGTTTGTCATACTTTAAGACAAACTTAACCACTTGCAGTTCTAAATAACTCATAAAGTTATGTAAAACAGTCCACTTTATAGATCCCGAAGAGAACTACTCATCTGGACAAAAATTTTTATGGAACAGAAATTCTGCTAAGTGTTCTTTATACATTGAAGAATCTGTTTGTTAGTTCATGAGGGTCTGTTAGTCATCCGAAGCCTGAAAGAGAAGACTAAGTCATATTTAAGTGAAAACATATTTATTCAGTGGGCAGAGTGGCAAAGATATAAAAAAACTCAAAATTACTTTTATTTCACTCAAATTAGAAATGTCAGTAGCTCAACAGAAGTGGAGAGGGAAGGAAAAAAGCAGAACTGAACAGCCAAAGAATTTCTAAGAATAAATGCAAGTGTTTTATTCCAGTAATTTCTACTGTGAACTGAAAGGTTGTTTAATAGCAATCCCTTTGCATAGTTCCCATATCATTAAAGCTAGGTGTCCCACATATAAGTGAAACACTATCAATTATGTTATCTTTTCATTCTGTTGCATTCTGTTTTTAACCTTTGTGGAGCCTAATACCAAAATACCTTATCACTGTCAGATAAATCACACTAAGCTTACAGTTCCTACAAAACCCTGCTTTAGCCTGAGCTTTACAATTTTAACTGCTTTGTCCATCCAAGATAATGCAGATTTTAACTTAATGTGATAAACAAAAAATCTTAGGAACAAAATTCTACCATCATAGATCAGCTGCATTAATGGCAGTGCACTTTGGGATGATAAGTGTTTAAACTATTTATTTGTAAATAAATAAACCAAATTTTCTGCTAATATTTCAGAGTTTTTTAGAATTATATAAAAGTAGTTTTCTAGTTAAACATAGGATTATTTCCTTTATGTCAGAAGAAAAGCTTAAATGCCTCTTAAATTCACTTACAAAATGTTTTGTTTTTATCTGTTAAAATAGATGTGGCAGTAAACAAGGGGAAGAAGATTATAGGCCACTGTTTGAGAATTTCATTCAAGATCTTCTTTCTACAGTCAATAAACCAGAATGGCCAGCTGCAGAATTGCTACTTAGCTTATTAGGAAGGCTACTGGTAAGGCACTGTGGGGTTTAACTATTCTATTTATTTATTTATTTATTATTACAGTGGAGGCTTGTTTCTTTCAGCTGAAACCAGTAAAGTGATGCTTCTTGATTGCTGACACATGCATCATTTACAGATTTTCTTACATGAGTACATGTAAGAAAATTTAGCATTACTACGACATAACACACAGATAATAAAATTTGGGTTAGAAGATCATTGATATTTATCTTTAATATTAAGGGTCATAATGGTATACAATTTCTCATGGAAGTCCATTTCCACTATTTCACAACATTTTCAACTGGGAAAAGTCATAGGATCACAGAATGCTTTGGCATGGAATGGATTGTTAAAGGCCATCTAGTCCAACTTCCCTGCAGTTAGTAGGGGATGTCTTCAACTAGGCACAGTTACTCAAAGATCCATCCAACATGTGGCCAGAAATGGGCCTTTTACCACCCCTCTGTAGGACAGCCTGTTCCAGGAAGATCTTACAGGTGTACATACTCATTTGGAATAAAGGCAGAATAATAGCTGTAATTACTCATGTTAAGTATCTTCTCTGGACTATTCCTTTAACATAGAATCTGAAGACAATGAAGTGGTTTGTTTTTTTCATCAATAGTAGCATTTACTTAAATTTTACAGAATGTGACTATTTTTGTTGCTGTAGTTTTTGAGCATTTTTGTTCAACGTTACACAGTAATTTGAGTTCATTCTTTATACTTGCACAAATAATGAAGTTGTAGTAAGCTGCTTAAGAACTATACTGTTGCAAAGAGTATCTGCTGTGTTAGCTGTCCCATTTATTTTATGAAATTTAATTATTTCTTTTTAAGCTCCAAGTGACATATTTGTGGAGAGGGAGACTCATTAAAGGAAGTAACATTGATGTATAGTGTCTGATGTAGTAGTAAATAAATAATTTTATGTAGCATGGAAGCTAGATGGAATTCTTAATAAAGCTAAGCAATCTCTTGGAGAGGAATCTGTTGCATAAATAAATACTTGGTTTTAACAGCTTGCTGTGTTTTTCTTAGGTTCACCAGTTCAGTAACAAATCCACAGAAATGGCATTAAGAGTGGCATCACTTGACTATCTTGGAACTGTAGCTGCCAGACTGAGGAAGGATGCAGTCACTAGCAAAATGGATCAAGGATCTATAGCCAGAATCCTCAAACAGGTTTGTGAGAGACACTTTGAGAGAGGAATTGAGGTGTTATCCATTCAAATACTTGAAAACTTTGAAGGTGTTTTAAAAAATGGAGAATTAGTCTTCATTGTTCAAATTTCTGAATCAGATGTACTCAATTTGTAAGTATGACATTTGTTACCTGATATCTTCCTTCAACCATCTAAGTAGTGATCATATGAAGTGATTAATTACAGTGGTTAAGCCAGTTTTCTTGTGACAATATAGAGAGGAAATAATGGAGAAACAGGTGAATTATGTCTTAAGAGGCCTAAAAATACATACATATATGCATTTGCTATGACAAAGTGGTAATTGAACTTCTGACACTCATAGTCAGGCCTTTAAGGAGTCACCATCTCTGGAGGTGTTCAGGAAAAGATTTGATGAAGCACTTAGTGACATGGTCTAGTTGACTGAATAGTGCTGGGTGATAGGTTGGACTGGATGAGCTTGGACGTCTCTTGAGCCTGGTTGATTTTATGATTCTGTGTGAGCTTTTATGGGATGTAGCTGCCATTGGTCACCACCTTCTTTTCTTTTTTTTGCTTTTCAGACTGGGCTTGCACATATCTGTCTTTATTGAGTGCATGTTTGCATTTCTGCTAGTGCTTCTCCCAGTCTTCAAAGATGGCAACTAATATTAAAGCAGTGTATGCATTTGGCATATATACAGCACATAGTGTAATGAGAAAATCCCAGATCTTAAGTGTCCTTGTAAAAATGTGGACTTACCCATTTCTTGTGGACACTACACATTTCTTTCTGAACTCCTAACTTGTTATCATCATGATCTGAAGTTGAGTAGTTACTTCAAGTTCATTTCCCTTGCAGTTGCATAAAAAGACTACAGATCTATTACATGTACTTTATAATTACTGTAAAGGATTTATGTTGAAAGAAAGAATTCTGCAATTTACAGGCATGCAAATGAAGAATCAAAATTCATCTAGTCCTTTTTGAGGTTGATACTTATAATAACTTTTGCCAAAAAGAATAAAATATAGAACATCAAACTTCTATGTCCATGATTCAATATAGTTTATAATTCTGTATACTAAGAGGTTGTCACTGTCCTCTGTTGGCAGTGATTCTGTTGATTCTACATTAAGAATTCTTATTCCAATATAGAATAATTTTCTCTTTCCTTATCTATAAAAGTTGTAGTGCCTTGAAAGATACTCTGAAGGGAGATATATATACACCTTCTATAATCAGGTGACCCGCTTGGTGGATGTGGGGAGGCCTGTGGATGTGGTCTATCTGGACTTCAGCAAGGCCTTTGACACTGTCCCATATAGCAAACTGCTGGCTAAGCTGTCAGCCCATGGCTTGGATGGCAACACTCTGTGCTGAGTTAGGAACTGGCTGGAGGGCCAAGCCCAGAGAATGGTGGTGAATGGTGCCACATCCAGCTGGTGGCTGTCACTAGTGGTGTCCCTCAGGGATCAGTGCTGGGCCCCATCCTCTTTAACATCTTTTAACATCATCAGCAAGTTTGCAGATGACACTAAGCTGGGGGCAGATGTGACTGGGTTGGAGGACAGAAGGGCTCTGCAGTGGGACCTTGACTGCCTGCACAGATGGGCAGAGTCCAATGGGATGGGGTTCAATAGCTCCAAGTGCAGGGTGCTGCACTTTGGCCACAACAACCCCATGCAGAGATACAGGCTGGGGTCAGAGTGGCTGAAGAGCAGCCAAACAGAAAGGGATCTGGGGGTGCTGATTGATACCCACCTGAACATGAGCCAGCAGTGTGCCCAGGTGGCCAAGAGAGCCAGTGGCATCCTGGCCTGCATCAAGAATGGTGTGGTCAGCAGAAGCAGGGATGTCATTCTGTCCCTGTACTCTGCACTGGTTAGACCACATCTTGAGTGATGTCTTAATTTTAGGAGGGACATTGAGATGCTTGAGTGTGTCCAGAGAAGGGCGACGAGGCTGGGGAGAGGCCTTGAGCACAGCCCTATGAGGAGAGGCTGAGGGAGCTGGGATTGGTTAGCCTGGAGAAGAGGAGGCTCAGGGGAGACCTTATTGCTGTCTACAACTACCTGAGGGGTGGTTGTGGCCAGGAGGAGGTTGCTCTCTTCTCTCAGGTGGCCAGCACCAGAACGAGAGGACACAGCCTCAGGCTGCGCCAGGGGAGATTTAGGCTGGAGGTGAGGAGAAAGTTCTTCACTGAGAGAGTCATTGGACACTGGAATGGGCTGCCCGGGGAGGTGGTGGAGTCGCCGTCCCTGGAGCTGTTCAAGGCAGGATTGGACGTGGCACTTGGTGCCATGGTCTAGCCTTGAGCTCTGTGGTAAAGGGTTGGACTTGATGATCTGTGAGGTCTCTTCCAACTTTGGTGATACTGTGTGATACTGTGATATACACACACCTGAGTGTGACCTGAATGTTTCCATATGATTTGGGATTTTTACAGCATCAGGCAGTAACTAGGCATTGGCATCTGTAAAAAATAAAATTGCTGCGGGCAACTGAGTGCAAAAAGCATTTCTTCAGTTGCTTAGGAAGTGTAACATCAGTGATAGTAGACAGTACCACTGCAACACTATGGAAGGTCTGTGCTATACAGTACCATCAGTCAGGGTAGGCAGTGTATTATTTATAAATTATTTGTAACAAAAGAACAAAAAAAACTTTGTAAATGCATACATGACAGCTAAGCCTCACTTTGCTGTTTTAATGGCAAGAAAACAAGAAAATCCATTGATAGACATACTCAGTTATCATCATCAGAATCTTAAAATACTATTTCCATTCAGAAATTACTTTTACAGATTCTTCTTTACTCTGGAGTTAATACTTAAACCCTATGGATATTTCCTTCTGTGGTCTCCTATAATTACCAGGATATTCCCAAAATGATTGATGAAGGGTTGTAATTCTACTGTGGTTTAGACTCATGACCCATAGAATTAGATCAAGGAGAAACTCTATTATGTTTGGACATTTTTAAAGAGTAGATTTTTTTCACAGAAATCTGTCATAGATTGTCAAGTTAAAATGAACACTTCTGCATGCTTTTTGTTTGTATATCTCTTGATACACTGATGGTCTTGACTTGTAACTCTGTCTCTGCTTGCTGATGTTGGCAAGCTGTAGTATGTACTGTATTTGTGATAAGATTCTCAGTCTGTGCTGTTCATGCAGAAGTTATGAAGTGGCAAGTTTTATTGATAAAGATATTTTGTAGCTGAACAGTTTTAAGCCAGAAATTATTCTTCTACTTTTATTATCAATATGAAATACAGTTAGTTGTGAACTTCACAATTTCTCTTTGTTTGAGTTTTTTACTTGTTAGAAAATAGGCAGTTAACATTTGACCAGCAATCCTTGAATTTATCCATTTGTATCTGCAGTATTTAACACGGGTTGAAGGCCAGAATTTGGAATCACAATTTGCATGTACATTAGGGTGACAAATATTTCTGTAAACCTGCATCAATATTGTCATAGACACAATTTGAAATCTAGAATTCAGTAATTTTGGGGGGTGGGAAAAAAAAACCCACAACCACCCACCCCATCTTTTTTTCTTCTCTAACATCATCAACTGAAAGGACGTTTGTATTTTGGTAAAATCTAAGGTAAAACAGGTGGTTTATGGGTTGAGGTATCACCACCTTTCTGGACAACCTGTTACAGCCTTTCATTGCCCTTATTGCAAAAAAATTCTTCTACATGTCTACTCGGAATCTTCCCTTCTCTAGTTTTAAACCATTGCCTCTTGTCCTGTTGCAACAGGTCCTTCTAAGAAGAAGTCCATCCCCATCTTTTATTATAGACCTACTTTGAGTATGGAAAGGCCACAGTAAGATCTCCCCAAATCTTCCTTTTCTTCAGGGTGACCAAGCCCAACTCTCTATGTACTCTTAGAGATGTTCCATTGTATCTTCGTGGCCCTTCTCTGGACCTATGCAAATAGATCCATGGCATTTCTGTGTTGAGGACTGCAAAGCTGGATCTGGTGCTTCAGGCGGGGTTTCATGCAAGTGGGTGGAGTAGAGGAGCAGAATCGCCTTCCTTGACCTGCTGGCTATTCTTCTTTTCATGCAGCCCTGAGTACATTTGGCTTTTTGGAACGTAAACACACATTGCTAGCTCATGTCCTGCTTTTCATCCAGTAGTACACCCAAGTCATTTTCCACAGGGCTACTGTCAGTCTCTTCATCTTTCATCCAGAACCTTGAACCTGGCCTTGCTGAACCTCATGAAGTTCACATGGACCCACTTCTCCAGATTGTTCAGGTACCACGGGATCACAGGATGTTAGAGGTTGGAAAGGATCTCCATAGATCTTAGAGTCCAGCCCTCCTACCCGAGCAGGACCATAGAATCTAGCACAGGTCATACAGGAATGCATCCAGACGGGTTCTTGAAACTCTCTACAGAAGGGAGACTCCACAGTCTTTCTGAGCAGCCTGTTCCAGTGCTCTGCCACCCATACAGTAAAACAGTTCTTCCTCATGCTGAGCTGGAACTTCCTGTGCTGTAGTTTATATCCATTACCCCATGTCCTATCACAGGGCGCAGCTGAGAAGAGCCTGTCCCTTCCCTCTCGACCCCTAGCTGTCAGATGTTTATAAACATTTATTTGATCACCTCTCAGTCTTCACCAGACCAAACCCCCCCCCAGGTCCCTCAGCCTGTCCTCACAGGGCAGTGCTCCAGTCCTTCATCATCTTTGTAGCCCTCTGTTGGACTTTTTCTAGAAGGTCCCTGTCCCTCCTGAATTGGGTGGTCCAAAACTGAACACAGTATCAGGTGAGGTTTCAATAGGGCAGAGCATAGAGGGAGGAGAACAGTATCACAGTATCACCAAGGTTGGAAGAGACCTCATAGATCATCAAGTCCAACCCTTTACCACATTGCTCAAGGCTAGACCATGGCACCACGTCCCTCAATCTGCTGGACACACTTTTCCTAATACACCCCAAGACCCTGTTGGCCTTCTTGGCCACAAGGGCACATTGCTGCCCCATGGATAGCTTCCTGTCCACCAGGACTTCCAGGTCCTTCTTCACAGGGCTGCTTTCCAGCAGATCACTTCTCAACCTGTACTGGTGCAGTTTATTATTCCCGGCCAGGTGCAGGACTCTGTACTTGCCCTTGTTGAACCTCATCAAATTCCTCTCTGCCCAATTCTCAGTCTGTCCCAGTGTCACTGAATAGCCTCATAGCCTCCAGGTGCCTCAGGCAAGCCTCCCAGTTTGGTATCATCACCAGATTTGCTGAACAAACTCTATCTGTCTGTCTGTCTCTCCCCTCATCAGTGTAACTGATGAAGTCAGACTCCACTAGTTACAGCTCTCCAACAGGACTTTAGTTACAGCTCTCAAACAGGACTTGGCACCATTGATCACCACTCTTTGCACTCTGTTGTGTAACCAGTCCCTAATCTATCTAACTGCCTGCTCTTCTATACCATACACCCTGAGCTTGCTCACAAGGATGTTATGGGAGACAGTGTCAAAAGCCTTGCTAAGGCCAAGGCAGACTACATCCACTGGTCTCCCTGCATCTACCCATTTGGTTCCAGCATCATAGAATGCTATCAGATTAGCCAAGGAAGATTTCTCCTTGGTAAATCCATGCTGACTACTACTGATAATCTTCTTTTCTTCAAGTGCTGAGATAACTTCCGGAATGAGCCACTCTATCGTTTTTCCAGAGATGGAAGTGAGGCTGACTGGTCTATAGTTATCTGAAACTTCTTTCTTTCCTTTTTTGAAGACTGGAGTGACATTGGCTCTCCTCCAGTCCTCAGACTCCTCTCATATTTGCTATGGTTTTGTAAAAATGATGGAGAGTGGCAGAGCAACAACATGAGGCAGTTTTCTCAACATTTTTGGGTGTATTTCATCAGGGCCCAGGGACTTGTGAATATTCAGTTTTCATAGCTGATCCGTAACCCAGTCTTCAATGACTAGTGGAGAGTCATCCCTTCTCCAGGTTTCCTTTCCTTCATCTAGGGGCTGGAGCTCAGAGGAGAGTTCAGTCTTGGGAGTAAAGACTGAAGCAAAGAAGATACTTAGCAACTCTGCTTTGTCTGCATCCTCAGTTATCAGGGCTGCCTTCTCATTCAGCAGTAGGTTCACACTTTCTCTGTTCTTCCTTTTACTGCTAATATATTTGAAGAAGACCTTCTTGCGCACTTTTACTTCCTTTTAGTTCCAAGAGGGCTTTGGCCTTCCTTGTTGCCCTTGGGCTTGGAGGAAGTGGCATTTAAAAGTTGACCAACTTTCTTGGGCTCCTTTACCCTCTAGAGCCTTAGCCCATGGGATTCCTGCAGGTAGATCTCTGAAAAGTACAAAGTTAGCCCTATAGAAGTCTAGGGTAGTAATCCTACTTATTTGCCTGCTTCTTCTCTGTACAGTACTAAACTTCACCATGTCATGTGCCAAGGCTGTTCCCAATCTTAATGTTCCCAACCAATCCTTCTTTATGAGTTAATATAATGTCCAGCAGTGCACATCTCCTTGTGAGTTCCTCCACTACCTTCTCACCAATACACTACAAGAGCCTTTTGGACTGAATGAGTCTGGCTGTATGGGCCAGGGTCATTGAAGTCACCTATGAGTACCAATGAGTGTGTTCTAGAGACTACCTCCAGCTAGCCGTAGGAGGCTTCATCAACCTCTTCTGCTTGATTTGGTGGTCTATAGTAGACACCCTCAACAGTTTCACCTGTCTTTCTGCATCCCTTGATTCTCACCTACAAGCTTTCAACCTGTTCTGCCTTCCCCCTTGAATAGAACTCAACACATTTCAGTTGCTCTCTTACATAAAAAGCAAAATCACCTCCTTGCCTAGTTGGTCTGTCCTGAATAGTACATAGCCATGACAACATTCCAGTCATGGGAGCTGTCCAACCATGTTTCAGTGATAGCAATGAAAGTCATGCAGACTAACACAGATCTCAAACTCCTCCTGCTTATTCCTTATGCTCCATGCACTGGTATATAAGCATTTCAGTGAGGGATTTAATCCATTAGTTTTCACTCTTGTCATCTGACCACTCTCAGCCACTTCCATTTCCACCAACCTATCAGTGAGTCATGCATGTGCCCTTGCCTCTACCACCTCTCCCAGAGGCACTGGCATGTTGCATTCAGGCTCCTTACTATTGATGCCACTTTCACCCCTGCCAACTCCCTTCCTAAAACCCTTTTCCCCCTGTGGGATAGGCTATTCCCATCTATTGCCACCAGACCTCTGGATGGCATCTCATCTCTCAGGCATGTCAGTCAACCCACTCAGCTTGTTGTCATCTGCAAACTTGCTCAGGGTGAGCTTGATCTCACTGTCTGTGTCACTGATGAAGGCACTTAGCAGTACTGGTCCCAGTACAAACTGCTGAGCAATGCTACTTGCCACTGATCTCCATTTTGGACACTGAGCTATTGACCACTGCTCTGTGGATACAACTATCCAGACAATTCCTTGCTCACCAAACAGTCTTTCCTTTAAATCTATGTCTCAAATTAAGGATATTGTGGGGGATCATGTCAAAGGCCTTACAGAAATTCAGAGAGATTACATTTTCCCTTGTCAACTGAAGTAGCCAATCCATCAGAGAAGGCCACTAGGTTGGTGAGTCAAGACTTACTCTCAATGAAGATACCTTCATCTGTTTCAAATCACATGCCTTGTCCTCCATGTGCCTATATACATACAGGAAATATAATTAATTCCTATTAAGTAGCCTCTCGAAAAAATACCTTCTGTTTTTAACATTGATGGAGTTTATATATTACAAATCCAATAAATAGTCTCCAGCATTGGTTTTCATATGAATATTTTGTATGTAGTTTTTTTTAATGCTTTTTAAACATGCTCAATGGGAAAAGGATAACACTGTTCTGTAGATACGCTTTTTGCAGTAGGTGATGTTTTTCACAAAATATGCGTGTGTGTTCTCAAGCACTTTGACTGGTAGAAGCTTATTTGAATCTCAGAGAGCATGATTCTTCAGTGCTAGAGCTCAGAGGTGTTTGGGAACAAATTTTGCAAGTTCTTTCCTAGATTTGGCACACTTGATGCACTCTCTGTGGATGCATTACCTCTGAAAAGAGTTATACCAAATACTTCTACAAAGATTTGGTTATTTATTTTATATAACTATACATTTTCACTATTTGCTTCATATTCCTTTTTATATACTTTTTTTGTCTTTTATCCTTTCTCTGAGATGTCACCGTTTCAGTATTTAGTATTAGTGAGACACCTACTGGTGACTTATAGGTTAGACCTTGTGTCAGTCTGCTATGCGTGATTTCAGCCCTTCGGGTTTTCTTCCAGGACAGAGGGTCTTCACACAACCTCATAGAATGACAAATAATCAAATCAGTCAGTGTAGTTTAAAACAAGTCTTACTCTTCACTTAGTCTTTTTAAGACTAATCTGTTCCAGTCTCTATGTGGTTTATAAGTAATTAGTTAAAAAAATTGTTAGTTCTGCAACTAACAATTGACTTCAGTGTATTTTATATATGGACAAGCAGACTTTTAGATGGTAATTAACACTGTAATGTTCTGGTTTGTAACTTTTGACAGGCTTCAGGAGGAGAAGATGAAATTCAACAGCTGCAAAAGGCTTTGCTGGATTATCTGGATGAGAACACAGAAACTGATGCATCATTAGTGGTAAATTTCAATGTATATATATGAAAATAATATCAGTAATGCCTACGAGGTAAAATGATTTTTAGTTAGGCATGTTAATGCTTCAGTTGTTATCCTAACTTACACAGTTGGCCATGTTTTCCAAAATACTATTAATGCATTAAATTCAGTTAATCTCATTGCAAATCTGTTAATTTCCTTTTTCCATATCTGTTCGGTTCATTTTCTGTGCATCTCCAGTTTTCTCGGAAGTTTTATATAGCTCAGTGGTTCCGTGATACAACTATGGAAACAGAGAAAGCAATTAAATCTCAGAAGGATGAGGATTCATCTGAAGGAACTCATCACGCAAAAGATGTTGAGACCACAGGACAAATCATGCACAGAGCAGAAAGTCGCAAAAAGTTTCTTCGCAGCATCATTAAAACTGCTCCATCTCAATTCAGTACATTAAAGTACGTTTCAGTACCACTTATTTATTAGCCATACATTTGGCATTTTAGATCATGTTTTATAACGTGTCCTAATTAACACACAGAATTTGTTGCAGGATGAATTCTGATACTGTGGACTACGAAGATGCGTGTTTGATTGTTCGCTACTTGGCCTCTATGAGGCCGTTTGCCCAGAGCTTCGATATTTATTTGACACAGGTAAACTCTACTGGAAGTCTTAAGACGGTGAAACAGAGTTGATTTCTGATTCCAGACACTTGTGTGGTAGGATACCATATCTGTTTTTTTTTTGAGCCCAGGTAGTTAACAAGTCATGGTAACACCATGTGCTTCCATATTCGTTACTGGTTAAATATGTGGTTCTTTCCTTTTCTTGCATGCATTTTGTGTGTCATATTGTAGATACATTCTTAATACTGTAATCTCCAAATCCAGCTCTCATGTTGAAAGTGTTACAGTGAAAGCCACTACTGAATGACAAGAGTTGTGCTTAAAATGAAAGGTTTTAAAGTGTACATGCAGACCCTGTGTAAATACTGTTTGGGCCAGTTTTCGATGTAGTGATGCCTAGTAAATATCCGTGCTCACCAGTAGCTTGGAACATCACTTGCATACAGCTTTTTACTGTCTAAAAAGATATATTTCATTTTTCGCAGGCATTTTTTGCCTGTCAAACATTGTTTACTGCCTTCCCAAAGTAACTGAGTCTTTGTTTTTGTTTTGTTAGATTCTGCGTGTACTTGGTGAAAATGCAATTGCTGTTCGAACAAAAGCCATGAAGTGTTTGTCTGAGGTTGTTGCTGTGGACCCCAGTATACTTGCCAGGGTAAAAAGAGAAATATCCATTGCGCAGCACCTACATTCCTCCATCATCCCTAAGAAAAACCTTCCTTTCTCACTTTGAATCTCTGTTTCATTTGTTCTTTTAGCTGGATATGCAGCGAGGTGTTCATGGACGGTTAATGGATAACTCCACTAGTGTACGAGAAGCAGCTGTGGAGCTGCTTGGCCGATTTGTGCTTTGTCGTCCTCAGCTTGCTGAGCAGTATTACGACATGCTGATTGAAAGGATATTGGTATGGTGACTTGTGATATTTATGATAATGTGGCATTGGAAAATCTGTTTGTAACTGAGCTTATGTTTTTAATAATACAGAATGGCGTGGTCCATCAGCACCACATCTATGCGTCTTTCAAATGCGTTTAGGGATGGTGATTCCACCTCTTCATTGGGCAGTCTGTTTCTCAGTATTTTACAAGCCTTTCAGTGAAGACATTTTTCATAATACCCAACCTAAACCTCCCATGGCACAATTAGAGAAGGTTTCTTCTTGTCCTGTCACTTGTTGGTTTTGAGAAGAGGACAACACTTATCTTGCTACAACCTTTCAAGTAGTTGCAGAGAGTGATAAGGTCTCCCCTCCGCCTCCTTTCTCCACATTGAACAACACTAGTTGCCTCAGTCATTGCTCACAGGACTTGTACTCTAGACCTCCTTTTTGCCTTTCTTTGGACACACTTCAGCACCTCAGTGTCTTTCTTTTTAGTGAGGAGCCCAAAACAGAACACAGTATTTGAGGTGCAGTCTCACCAATGCTGAGAACAGGAAGTCAGTCACTTTCCTAGTCCCACTAGCCACACTGTTTCTAATACAGATTGGGATCCTGTGAGCCTTCTTGGCCAGCTGGGCACACTGCTGGCTTATACACAGATGGCTGTCAACCAGCACCTCCAGGTCTTTTTCCACCAGGCAGCCTTTCATCTACTTTTTCCAAGCTTGTAGTGTTGCAAGGGGTTGTTGTGACCCAAATGCAGGACTTGGCATTTGGCCTTTTGTGAACCCCATACCACTGGGCTCAAGCCATTAATCCAGCCTGCTCAGGTTTCTCTGAACTGCCTTTCTCCATTCAGGCAGATTAACACTTCCACCAAACCTAGTGCAGACTTACTGAGGGTGCACCCAATCACCACATCAGATCACTGATGAAGATGATAAAGATTTCAGAGAGAACTGACCTCAGCAGTGAGTCTTGGTCACACCACTTGTGACCACTTGCCAGCTGGTTTAACCTCCATTCACTACAACATATTAGTCTTGGCCATCCAGATAGTTTTTTATCTAACAAAACATCCACCCATCCAAGCCAATTTCTCCAGGAGAATGCTGTGGTAAACAATGTCAAAGGCTCTAATTAAGTCCAGGTAGACAACATGTACAGCCCTTCCCTGACCCACTAAGTGGGTGGACCTTGTCATAGAAGGAGATCAGGTTAGATGCAAGGATCATAGAATCAACCAGGTTGGAAAAGATCTCCAAGATCATCCAGTCCAATCTATCACCCAGCCCTGTCCAAGTATTTCAGCATTCAGGGGACTCATCTAGAACCTTTACTGAATTGTTAAAAGTAAAATGGTACAAGTTTTGTTGACCTTTGGTATAAATCATAGAATCAGTCAGGGTTGGAAGGGACCACAAGGATCATCTAATTCCAACCCCCCCTGCCATGGTCAGGGACATCCTACCCTAGATTAGACTGGCCAGAGCTTCATCCAGCCTGGCCTTAAACACCTCCAGGGATGGAGCCTCAACCACCTCCCTGGGCAACCCATTCCAGGCTTTCACCACTCTCATGCTGAACAACTTCCTCCTCACCTCCAGTCTGAATCTCCCCACCTCCAGCTTGGCTCCATTTCCCCTAGCCCTTTCGCTCTGTGATATCCCAAAAAGTCCCTCCCCAGCTTTTTTGTAGACCCCCTTCAGATACTGGAAGGCCACAGTAAGGTCACCTGGGAGCTTCCTCTTCTCCAAACTGAACAGCCCCAGCTCTTTCAGTCTGTCCCCATAGCAGAGCTGCTTCAGCCCTCTGATCATCCTCGTGGCCCTTCTCTGGACTCACTCCAGAATCTCCACATTGTTCATGTAATAGGGGCTCCAGAACTGGATGCAGTACTCCAGGTGGGGTCTCACCAGGGTGGAGTAGAGGGGGAGAATCACCTCCTCTCTGGTGAGATACAATACAGAATATTTTAACTGTCTTTTCTGGAAAGGTTTTTAGTGTCATATTGGGTGATCTTCAAAGATTAATTCATATAATACATTAGTTAACATTTCCAACATGTTTTCAAGAATGTAATGCTTTTCTCTTCACAGGATACTGGTATCAGTGTCAGAAAAAGAGTCATAAAGATACTTAGAGATATCTGTATTGAACAGCCAACATTTCCCAAAATTACAGAGATGTGTGTGAAAATGATTCGGAGAGTCAATGATGAAGAAGGCATTAAGGTAGGATGAAGAGTATCCTTCAGAATATTTAATTAGCATTAGTTTAGCGTTTATATATTTTGACAAAAGAAAAAAAATCAGAAATATTGCATTAGTCTTTAATTTTTTATTACTTTTATTTTCAATTTCAATTTCAAACCTTAGCTTTCTGAAATGTTTTTTTCATTGTTACTCTTTGTTGTCTTCTTGAAGCTCTTGCAGACAATAAAAAGATTTTAAGAATGTTTAGGTACTTTTTTTGTTCTTGCAAGTGTTTGATCCATTGTTCTTCTAAAAACTAAAAAGGGCACATAATTTTTTTCATCAAAATTAAATACCATATATTAAAAACTGCAAGTTCTGCATATAAAAGCTATATTAATCTGTGCTGATTTTCCATTAATTCTGAATATTCAATGAATCTCTTATGCTCCCTAAAATGTTATGTCATGTCGACCCATTGTGCAGTGTATACACAGAAGGGCACAAAACTAAGACTGTGTGTTAAATTATAAACCTGACCCAAACCTGGTTTTGTTTGATTTGGCAAAGTGATTTTGAAATTGCATAATTAAAAACAAATCTGTAATAATTTTATATCACACTTTCAGTAGGATTTGAAATCTGCAACTTTACAGCTGCAGCATATATTTTTACCAGTTGAGTATGTTAAAGCCAACTGGATCTCCAAGAAGACTGTTAAGAAGCAGATGAACAGCTGAATCCAAGGTGCTGCTGGGAAAGGAGGATGACCATGTTCTTTCTCCTTCTTCCTACTGCATTTCTAACAACAACAGAAAAAAATGAAGCATTATCTTCAATATATATACTTTATATTTCCATGAAGAAGGCTTGCTTCTATCCCATTTTTCTCTCCATCCAAAAACATTGGAAGGGAACATACATCTTATATTTGGGGATAGAGACTTAGCTTCTTTCTCTTTCCTACCTTGTCACAGCTGTTTTGAAAACTGAAATAATCTACCGGTGCTGGTAGCTCTACTCCAGAAATCATAATCTTATGTTCAGTTGTCAGCTTCTTATGGTACTCTTTTCTTGAGAAGTGCTACTTAATGCAGGAAGGTGGTGACTTCCATTATCTGTAGTGTCAGTTCCAAGTCATCATTTTCCTGAAGCTTTTACTTAGAGGTCAGTGTAACTCCTGTAATAGTAGATCTGGATCTACCTCAGATTACATTTTCTACAGCAGTCTCAGGTTGAATAGTTTCTTATGAAACTGTATCTTCAACGAATCTGTTGTGTGGATGTATTACTTCTAATACTTGTGTGCCAAGACAAGTTATTTATTTCTGCTAATACTTTTCAGAAATTAGTAAATGAGACATTCCAGAAGCTCTGGTTTACTCCAACTCCACACCATGACAAAGAAGCAATGACAAGAAAAATATTAAACATCACTGATGTGGTATGTTAAACAAATTTGAGTTTTGTGTGCAGAATTTTAGAATCTTCAAAATGTTGTGTGTAGTTTTGTAGAATACTAATTGTCAGGTAGTTTACTTTTTATATCTTCTGGCATTGAATATATGTCCTAATTAGTCATCTGTAAGAAACTAAGTGATAACTGTCTGCTGGCAGTGATAACTGGGACCACACTATGTTCAGATTGTGTGAAATACTTGTTCAGTTAGAACACAACAAGTTTATATTACATTTATTTTTTCCCTCAAGAGCTGCTAGTAGCAGCATATAACTAAGCTGAAAATTTTCCTGAAACAATTGATAACATTTATTTTTAAATGTAATAAGCTGCTTTCTCAAAACAGGGCCATATTTTCACTCCGTGTAAATTAGTGTCTGTCTAATTGTATCCCCTTTTTACGAGCAGCAAATTAAGTAACTTGTTTCCAAAGTACCAAAATCTGTGACAGATAAAATGCTTTCGTTTGTAATTGCAATGTATTGTGTAAAGCCACTGTTCTGTGGAGGTGTTTTAATATCAGTTATACCAATATGTAAATATCAGATGAAAGTACTCACTTCATTACTTAAAACCATGAATTTAAGCTTCATCCTGCTTTATGATATTTCTACAAAATGGTAATCCAGTATGCATTCTTCCAGACTCAGAACTCAGCCAGTTTAACTTCATCTAAACTCTGTTTTCCCTACCTGTTCTGCTTTGGAGCACATGTGAGCAGTTCCTGATACTAGTGAAGGCTTGGGTTTTTAATATGAAATACATCTATATATACACACAGGGTAATTTTTAGTATGTCAGGCTTGTCTTAATGCTTGTTGTGGAGAGCAGGAATTAATACGTGGCCGAGTCGGGAATTTATCAAAAATAGTTATTTTTTATTTTCCCAAAAACCTGCCCCCACAACTATATATACAAAGATTAATTTAGTTTAATAAGCAGATTCAGTTGCATGAGAATTAACCTACAAGGACACTATCAATAATCTGACTATTTTGGAAGTCAGAAGTTGGAAAAGGCCTCAGCTGTTAATTAATAGCAGTTTCTTACTAAATTAAGCTAAGCCAAATAACTCACTCAGGCTGACTCCTGCGGTTTGTCTTCCTCTTCTTCTCCAGCGGCTGCAGGTGAATCGTTAAGAGGTCGTTAAGGGTCGTTAGGCACACAAAGGTGTCAATAGGAAAGCAAATCCTTGAAGGTCTCTCTGCAGTCCAGGCACAGGGGAGTGTGTGAGCTCAGGCAGAGACATACGTCCAGGCACAGGCAAACTCCAAAGCGGGAACCCCAAAGGCAGGAAGACCCCCAATAGTTATAACCTTCGCTAGACAAAGGGCAGAGTTACCACACCTTAGGCGCGAAAGCGCATGGCCAATCCCAGCCTGGCTCCAGCGCGGGAACTCAAGGGGCAGTCCTCCCCCCCTTCACGGCTGCAGGGCAGGCGAGGGGGGAGGGAAACCAGGCGGCTTTTCCCCTTTCCCCCCGAAGTCCGGACAGGAGAGGAATTTAGGGGTACAGGACTCCAGGACAGTGCTTTTAAATTGCTTTGAGGAGACTGTGGGAACTGTTTCTGTGTGTGTACACAGCTCCACAGGGCCCTGCTCACTCTGCAAGGGAACAGAGCTGTCATGTAGGACAAAAGTGGAATCAGCCCTGTCTGCCTTAACAAAATTTAAACTTGGGTTGGAAGGGAGGGGTAAGGTTATGGGCGGTTGGATCTTCTGCAAAACAAGCCATATGTTAGAGAAGTTTGGTCGTGAGGGCCTACAAGAAAGGTGAGGAGGGACTTTTTAGGATGTTAGGTAGTGATAGGACTGGGGAGAATGGAACAAAACTAGAATTGAGTAGATTCAGACTGGATGTTAGGAAGAAGTTCTTCACCATGAGGGTGGTGAGACCCTGGAAAGGGCTGCCCAGGGAGGTGGTGGGAGCCTCATCCCTGGAAGTGTTTAAGACCAGGCTGGATGAGGCTCTAGACAGCCGGCTCTATTGTGAGGTGTCCCTGCCCACGGCAGGTGAGTTGGGACTAGATGGTCCTTGTGGTCCCTTCCAACTCTGACTGATTCTATGATTCTACAAAATCACCATTTGTTTTATGTTAAAGCCAACAATCTCTAGTAAAATGCACAGGCTTTGTGTTGTAGGAAATACAAATTCTAGTCACTTAAATGGTCAGAACTGTTTTTAAATGCAGAAGATAGTTTCTGATCTCCAAATATACAAAATCACTGTGCTTTAATGCATATGAAGATATATTTGTGCACTTATATGGATCTTTTAAGATTACATATGTATTGAAATAACTCTTCCTCAGATGCCTAATCTTATTAACTACTTTATTCTTGAAAACACCTCTAGGTTGCAGCTTGTAGAGATACAGGATATGATTGGTTTGAACAACTGCTTCAAAATGTAAGTTTTGAATGTATCATACAATCACTGTCAAAACTTCTTTTGGTACTAAAACACAAAAAAGGGAAACTGAAAGAGCAGTCCTTTACAGTAGACAGTTTCAGTTCACGTTCTTTAAACATCTGACTTATGTTTTGTTTTCTGTGGTGCAGTTTTGTTTCTCTCTGACATTAGTTTGTCTTTCCATATGATCAATTTTTAAATACTTCTTGATTTTGGGAGGGGTATTTTTTACATTATAGCTTCTTTAATATACAGCTAATACACTTAATTTCTGAAATGAAGCGTCTATTATAACATAGATTTTTTTTGTTTTTAATGGTAGGTAAGTGTATTTTCACATGTAATGTATTTGTTATACAATTTTTTAGAAGCAATATTCAAAGTATTGGTTACTTCTACATTATACATACTATGATTTTTCTAAGAATTGAACTGGTTAACTTTCAATCACAAAAGCATTTTGGGTTTTACTTTAGCCTGGAGTGCCATGAAATATATAGGTAGACAAGTAAACCAGAGATTCTTAATGCTTGCACTGAAGAAACTGATGTAAGTGTGACCTCAATCATTGTTAGATATTAAAGGATCTTCTGGACATGATTTTGGTACTTGAATTTAAATGGAAGAAGGCTAACTGATTAAAATATTCAAAAATTTGTATTTTGTGTTGGACATTTTTACTTAGTGTCAAAAACCATGCCCCTTTTGAATTTGCTCTTTTTTTACTGATTTTTAAAAAGCCTTCTAACTTCTTCTAGTAACTGCTAGCAAAGATAACTGCATTACTGGTTTTGCATTGTTTCATTAAGAAGAAAGTTAGGTTCAATTCCAGTGAAATAATCAGCAGATCGTTTTCTAGATTTTTTTTTATTGCACTATTCTTTTCTTTACTTCTCTTGCATTTTGGGGTGGTTTATTTTGTGGTTTAGGGTTTTGAATTTGAGTTTTAGTTTGGTTACTTCTCTGTCACTTTTATGGAGAAGTTAAATATTTTTGTAGTGTAAAAGTCCTTGTGCAGCTGCAGTAATTGTTACAAAACCAGCATGTATCCATTGTAAATTAATGCATCCTTAATACTAAATAATTTTCTGTTTCATCTGCTATAGCTGTTGAAGTCAGAAGAGGATGCCTCATACAAACCTGTGAAGAAAGCTTGTACTCAACTTGTTGATAATTTGGTTGAGCACATTCTTAAATATGAGGAATCTTTGTCAGGTACTATTATCTAAAACTCAGTAGCTAAACTCTTGAATTTATATGGTACTATAAGAGTGGTTGTTCAAATTACTATCACGAAAAGTTACTCTTGGACAATTCTTGCTAAAAATTTTTTGGTAGTCAATTTTTACTTTTAAGTTCATTATTAACTCCTGAGCAGTGTATAATAAAGCTCTCTTCATTTTCATTACCTAATCACAATAACAGAACTACTTTTAAAATAACTTCTTCAAAGTTGGAGATATCTAAAACTAAAATAAGCATGACAAGCTTTGTTTTCATTAAAATTTTCTACAACAGTGATAGGAATCATCAGCTGAGCTCGTGTTCTGTCTACAGCACATAGTTTAAAAACTAGTGATGCCTTTGAAACATCTTCTTTTTCACTTCTTTTGTGATCACATGCAAATGTTTACACATGTCCTCATCTCTAATGAGAATATTCTGCACTGATCTTGAAAGAGGTGCAATGAAACAGATATTCAAATCATGTTTAAGCCACTTGTCATTGCTCTAACATCACTTGGACTTAACATGGTTCTGTATTTTCTGATCTTTTACAGATTCTGACAACAAAGGTGTGAATTCTGGTCGCTTGGTTGCTTGCATAACCACTTTGTTCTTATTCAGCAAAATCAGGCCCCAGCTAATGGTCAAGCATGCCATGACCATGCAGCCCTACCTGACCACTAAGTGTAGTGTAAGTAGACAAACCAGTCGTTTCTTTCTCCCTCAGTAATTAAGCATGGAAATGAGTGGCTGTCTTGTATACTTGATGAAATTACAGGTTTATATCATTGGCATCATAACTTCTTAAAAATATTAGATCCTTTTGATGATCTCCACAGTTTCTAATTTACTGTTCCACACCTCTGCCTCCACATTTTACAGCCAAATGAAACTGATACTTGTGCAGCCCCTTTCCCTTGAGGGGAAAAAATGTCTTAAAGTATTTTTCATTTATAGTCACAGTCTTAAGAGCAGTTAATATTTAACATATGAATCCTAAGACTAGAGCTATAGTTCTGTAAGACAGATTGATGTATGAGATATATCAGAAGAAAAATGTCCTGCTCCGTCCTTTTCTGTACTTCATTTCTCACTTTCCTAGATCCTGGTGTTTTGTATTCCCCTCTCTAAGACCGTTTCGCTCACAAAAACTGTAGAAAGCTGTAGTACTGAGGCCCCACAGTGTAGTAAAATGTCCTTTCTTTCCAGAGACTTTGCAGTGCCTTCTATTTTGATTAGCACTGTCAGTTCAGGGAAAGTTACAGTGGATCATGCAGCCATGGCTCAAGGAGGAGTGTGGGTGGGTGGCAGCAATCCATCAAATTAAATCAGCTGCCCAGGGCAGGCTGAAGAATAATTATTAAATGGATTGTAGGTATTGCTTAGCATTTTCCAGTTGAGGTTTCCAGGAGTGTTCTTTTGGCACATTTACTAGAGACTTTTAGAGATGCTTCTAATCAAACTGTAAGAAAGTGTTACCTGATTATTGACTTGCTGTAGCGTAGTTAGTGAGTTACATAGGTTTTGTACTCATACAGGTTCAATTGAATTGTAGAATTACCACTGTCAGTGTGAATATGTTAAATGGCTTGACAGTAGCATTTCTCATCCTGATATTGACTTTTATTTGTAAAAAAAAAAGGTAAATTTCCAGCAGGATGTGTCTTTAATAGATCAACATTTTCCACAGATTCATCACAATACAGACACAGTCGTGATGATGTAAACCAGTAATAACTTAAATTGTAATTTCTGTGTTTGTGTGTGTTGTTACTAAAGCACACTGAGTCATAGTGCAACTTCATTTTGTTGTTAACACCTGTTTCCAAGTGTTGTGTATCTTGTAACATTTATTGGGAAGAATTCCTATATTTATTGTAGAACTCCAAAAACCTATCAAGGCCAAAAGTTTTTGGGTCTTTTAGCAGCAATGATGAGAAGTTAGGTTCTACCCATAGGGATTTTCTTTGTTTTTTTCAAGAAGTTCTGTAGGAAACAGAATTACCTTTCACAATAATATGTAATTTAATAGCAAATATAAACTATAGTAATATCCTCTTATACCTTTACTGAGTATCTTATGTGAACAAGGATTTTTCCTGTGCTTATTAGTAATGCGTAGCTTACAAGTAACATGGCCAGAAATTAAGTTACATGCTATAAATGCTGTTATTTCAGACTCAGAATGATTTCATGGTGATCTGCAATGTTGCAAAAATCTTAGAGCTTGTAGTGCCACTGATGGAGCACCCTAGTGAGACCTTTCTTGCCACTATTGAGGAAGACCTTATGAAACTCATCATCAAATATGGCATGACAGTAAGTTTTTAATCACTGCTGTTGATTGCGTTTCACATGGCTTGGATTTAGAGAAAGTCTTCATTATGAAGGTAACTTCTGAGCCTTCTGAACTTGGTTTATTGGAATTTGTGTTGTTGCTCTATTTTACGCGCTTGAGCAGGTTTTCAGAGCAGTCTAGGACATGGACATTACATCCCTTAGATTGTTAGTTTCAATTCATCATTGGTTTTTATATTGCTTAACAAAAATACCCATTTTAACTCCTAAATGTGTAATTTGTTTGCTCTTTCTTGCTCCTAGGTTGTTCAGCATTGTGTGAGTTGTCTCGGGGCTGTTGTGAACAAGGTCACCCAGAACTATAAATTTGTGTGGGCCTGTTTTAATAGATACTATGGTAAGAAAAAAAAAGCTTGAAACTGTCGCTTAGTTTTGGCTACAAGTCTTATGTTATTTCTTAAGATACACACCACCATTAAACAATGTGACCAAACATTGTTATCTTGGTATAGGTGCACTTTCCAAATTAAAAAGTCAACATCAGGAAGACCCCAACAGTACAATACTTACTGCCAACAAACCAGCACTCCTTAGATCACTTTTCACTGTTGGAGCACTGTGTCGGCATTTTGATTTTGATCAGGAAGATTTTAAAGGCAACAGTAAGGTAAAATGACTTGTATTTAGTCTTACATATATTGAATGCTTTAATTTGAAAGAACAGTATTCCCAGGCCCTGAAAGTTAAGTGTGACTTTATAATGCCTACAGTATAGCTTTTTGTTTTCGAAGGCCATGCAGTAAGATTGTTTCTCCTCCTTTTGATACTTATGCTTTTTATAAGAGATTAAAAACCATCTGTTTCTTCTGTTATTTCTATAATTATTTTTGTTTTAATTTGCTCAGGTTAACATAAAGGATAAAGTACTTGAACTGCTGATGTATTTTACAAAACATTCAGATGAAGAAGTACAGACAAAAGCCATTATTGGCCTTGGTAAGACATAATAGTTTTTATTATTCTGCTATGGTAAAAATCCACGTGAATCAGTAGAAACTCATGTTTGTGTAGTGGCAAGCAAGCTTGATTAAAATAAAAAATTACTGCATGTTTGTTTGAGAACTGGGTACAGAAAAGTTGTCAACAGGTTGCTAGTTGTGTACTTCTGCAGCAGAGTGGATGACTTAGATAGACAGTGAATACCTCTTGATGTGTGGCCAAGTCTAAAAGTGCAGCATATTTCCAAAGTAACATAGATGTTCTTTTTTCTTGGCATGTAAATATGTTCTAACTCCAAATCCTGCTCTACACTCCACTAGATGTGGTTAAAAGCCAATTAAGAAGAGTGCTGGAAAAGTTTGAACATTTTAAGTTGTAGGAGCAGATATTCTGCAGGAGTTAAAGGAACTCTGACATGTTATACCAAGTTGAGCATGTTTTCTGTGATTTTGCAAAGCACCGAGATGATGTCACAGTCTAGATATCACAGTTTCAGGATTTTACCAGTATTTCACTTTTAAAATAGATTCTTTATTTGGAGGCATTAGTACAGTATGTGACTTTCATTAATACATTAAATGCTACTTAATGCTTTGCATTATGCTCTTCCTCTTCTTTAAGGACAAAGCTGTATATGTGAGATGATCTCATTTGGACAGATAGGCCTTAGTTTTTGGAAGCATTCAGTTTATGATTATGGCATAATCTAAAGAAAGTTGTGTCCAAGGCACATGCTCTTGCACTGTATAGAATTTGCCTTTATAGGTTGCTCTTTAGATGACTTTTTAGGTATCTTGAAAGACTTGGGGAAATTGGTGGTTAAAAAAATGAATAAAAAAAGGCAAGGTCTGCTTGCAGCCCAAAAATCTAGTCACATCCTGGACTGCATCAAGTGAAATGTGACCAACATGTCAAGAGACGTGATTCCTCTGCTCTGCTTTCTTGATACCCTACCTCCAGTACTGTGTCTGGCTCTAGGGCCTCAGCATAAGAATGATGTGGACCTGTTGAAATCAGTCCAGAAGAGGGCCATGAAGATGATAAGGGGCTTGAACACCTCCCCTATGAGGACAGTCTGAGAGAGTCGCCATTGTTCAACCTTGAGAAGGATTCAGGAAGAATTTTGTGCAGCCTTTCAGTACTTAAAGGGGTCCACAGGAGAGCTGGAGAGGGACATTTTGTCAGGCGTGTAGTGACAGGGTGGGGGGGCTAATGGTTTTTAACTGCAAGAGTAGAGATTTAGATTCCGTCTAAGAAAGAACCTTTTTACTGTGAAGGTGTTGAGGCACTGGAGCAGGCTACCCAGAGAAATTGTAGATGCCTTCTTGTTGAGATTGTTCAAGGCCAGATTAGATGGGGCCTTGAGCATCCTGTTCTACTGGAAAATGTCCCTTGCCTCTGTGGCAGGGAAATTGTAACTAGAGGATCTTTGAAGTCACTTCCAACCCAAACCATCCTATGAGTTCAAATTAGCGACAGCTGTGGGGGTAAGAACCAAGACTGAGTGTTGACTTCATAGTCTATGAAAAACAACTTCAGACAGGTAAGCAGAATTCATGGCTTTAGCGTTGTCTGTGGAGTAGTTGGAATTTTGCTAGTCATTACATCAAGATGCACCACACTTAACATAGCACAGTCCAGTTTAATTGTCCTCTACAGAATACTGGACTCGAGGTAGGGTCTCCCTAGTCACAGACATGATTGCATCTTTCTGCTTCTTATTTTGACATTGAAATGTGATCTTAAGCACACTGAGGTCTTGCTCTGGACCTAGCATGTAACCTGCACTGTGATTTCTCTGTCTATGGAGTTACTTTTGAATTTTTTTCTCAGTTTTCCCTTTGCTACAGCTGTTTTTATACATTGCTTTTGCATAATTTTATTTGCTTTTTTTTTTTTTTTGACTCATTCTTTTATGCTGATACATTTTTTTTCTGTGTGCTCATTCAAAATTTTAGTTTCTGGTGGTCATAAAAAATACATTTAATGTCTAGTTTTCATCATCAGTGTTAAACCAAGTGGTTAAATGCAACTTATATTGAGATATTCTTACTACTGTTGGGTTTTTTTTTGTGATGCTGGATAGGAGTTTGTCAGTAGCACTTCCAAATTGACACACGTGATTTAAAATGATATTGATATATATATATATATATATATATATATATATATATGATCAATAATTAAAAAAAAAAAATAAAATACAGACTAAGAACTACCAGTTCCTTGACAAGAGTAAGGCTGCAGCTAAAAGCAGTTCTCTAGTATATATCTTCCAACACATGTAGTCTTAGGAATGCTTCAGACAGCTATTTAGAGAAGACTGTAGTAAGTATATGAATAGTGACAGCAAGAAGTATACATTTTATTCTGTTTACTGTTGGATGATTGCTTGTCTGTTTTCTTTAAAGATTTGATTTTTAAATACTTGTGATTTCTTTTTCCACATTTGCTGTGCCTCTGTGTGAGCAGCTCTTCACAGTTTCAGCAGAATGTTTCTCTGCACAAATGTGTTAGACATACAATGGCCAATTTTTAGTAATATTCTTCCCTTGTTCTTGTGAGAGCTCCTAGTCATTCAGATGCAGGCCACTACACTGGACATGCTTCCAGACCTATGTAACTCTTCTCAGTGAAGGTGACCTGCATTGACACCCCATCTTTATTCATCACAGCTGTGGCTAGTGGAATTGTCATGGTTAACAAACTCTTTAGAACCTATGAGTGGTGCCCTAATGGAAAAGCAATGCAGCTATGCTGTGGAGGAGATAAAGTTCATACCTCTGTTTTGAAGGAAGACCTAAAAAGCAGAAATGCAATTTCTAGATGTTAATAACATGGAATATTTCCTCTTTTTTTTCCCACCCTTAGGATTTGCATTTATACAACACCCAAGTTTAATGTTTGAACAGGAAGTGAAGACTCTGTACAACAGCATTCTTTCAGATAAGAACTGTTCAGTGAACTTAAAAATCCAAGTGTTAAAAAACCTCCAGACCTACTTGCAGGAGGAGGATACACGCATGCAGCAGGCAGACAGAGACTGTAAGTCTTGAACTTTTCTGTGCTAATGAGGCATCCAAACCAAAACATTCTTGCCCACATTCTTGTGTACGTGAACTGAGTCACTCACTTAGGATTGTTATCAGATCAGTAATATTGTTCCCAAATGATTTTCAAAAACCTCATTGCATGTCTAAGTGTAGACACGTTTTGGGTTATATTATTTACTTTCAGGATGCACAAATCCTGGCAGCAATACAGAATATATAATTGCTGTAATGATGGTAGTAATAACTTTTTGGCAAAATCCCCTCTTACGATTAATTTGCAGAGAGAAAATAATAAATGCAATGCATTAAATTTTGTAATTGAAAAACCTTTATTAAGGAACAAAACTTTTAATGTCATGTCTCTTTAGATTTTTTTTATTTACCATCAAACTGATTGCTCAGTGTTTCATGAGATCATAAACACACTTTTAAGATAGCTGAAATGTGTATTTGTTATAAAGCTTGAAGATCATTGTGCGTTAACTAATGGCAAAGCTTGTGATTATGCTGTGGTGAGTTTGCTATTCCTTTTTTTCCTTTTTACAGGGAAAAAAGTAGCAAAACAGGAAGACCTGAAAGAAATGGGTGATATTTCCTCAGGGATGAGTAGTTCCATCATGCAGCTGTATCTCAAACAGGTCCTTGAGGCTTTCTTTCATACCCAGTCCAGTGTACGCCACTTTGCTCTAAATGTCATTGCACTGACGTTAAACCAGGGTCTCATCCATCCTGTTCAGGTATGGTAGGCTTTTGTGATGGGAGGTCTTTGTTACTCAGGCTTTCAGAGGTTTTCACACTTGCTACATAGATTCCCAGCTTTTCACTTCCAGCTATGTAAGAGTAACTTAATATTGTATCAGAAGGCCTTTAAAGAAAGCATATTTTTAAGTGAGTTTTATATGTTTAGCTAGTGACGTTCCAAATGCTGTCTTTCCTGTTGTGAATCATGGTGTAAAAGCTCAGTCAGCACCCAGAGAACCTGTACACTGGATCACGTTTCTGTTACAGATTTCAGGCATATGTCAAGACATTTTCTTCATTTGATTCTTTATCCTTGAAAATGTGTGAACTTGTGTTGATCTCAGTCCCCAGACCCAATCAAAAAACTGTGGAATTCCACAGTTGATGTTAGAAATTTACTCATCACCTGCATTATTCTTTGCTTGTATAATTTTTGTAACTTTTTATACTGCAGCCATTGTGCATGTTCAGTAATAAGCAGTATCTTGGTAGTTTTTTAAATTACCTTTTTATAGTGTAAATTGTCTTTAGAATTTGAGATAAAGGGAAATGCTACCTCAAACCTCACAAAGCTTCAATCATCTATAATGCCAGTCACTCATGTACTTTGTACTAACTGCTAAGGTAGTAGGTTACACATAGCTTCCTATTGTCTGCTTCATATTGTACCTTCTGCAGTAGTTAGAATATAACAAGAACAGCAGTGTAGTAGGAAGAACAAAGACTGGAAAGAGGAGCTGCAATAAGCCTGAATAATTGTATTGTTTGTTTTTCAAGTGTGTGCCGTACTTAATTGCTATGGGCACAGATCCAGAGCCCTCTATGCGAAATAAAGCTGACCAGCAGTTGGTGGAAATAGACAAAAAATATGCTGGGTTCATTCATGTAAGTAGTTCTAATTTAATATTTTACAAAATACTATTATATTCTCCAGTGGTTTGACACCTGGGTACACCTCAGTAGCAGAAAAAGGATATAAAGTAACAAACGATGTTTATCTCAGTTCTTTCCCCTGATTGGAGATGTCCATTTCTACAAATAGAAGGGATATAATAATTAGAAATGTCTCTTGCCGTCCGACATTTCCTTTATCATTCATTATAATATTTCCCTTACTGAATAGTACTTCAGAGCATTCATTTTATAAGAGTAAGGACAGCTGTTTCATAATATTTAGCAGTGACTTTCCTGTATTGGAGGACAGCTTCTGTAAGTAGAAGTCTTCAGTGTATAGGTAGTAGAGTGCTAAGCCTTTGAGGCTTTATAGATTTTATTCTAAGCAGAAAGAGTATAAGAAGCTGTTTAGATCTGAGGGCTCTTGCTGAAAGTTAAGATATGAGGGTCAAGTGAGGGGTTGTGGAGTTGTGGCATGGTGCCAGTAATTCCATTTAAGATCTGAAATTAAAACTGCAGCACCCTTTCCTTATTTCAGAAGGCCCCATACTGGGTTACATGTGTGCACTACATTATGGGACTTTTCATATCTGCTTGTATTCCACTTTATTTGGGGCACTGCACTGTTGATGGCATCCAAACAGGTCCAGTAGGCAAAGGCCAGCAGATGAAATTTGATATGTAGGCAGCTGAGATTTAAGACTGTATCTATGAAGCCAAAGCCTTGCTGAACAGGAGCAAAGGAGCTGTGAGGAGTACTAGATATACATCCTAACTAGAGATTCCATTTTTTTCCTAAGGAACCTTGGATTAAGTAAAATCAGCTGGAAATACAAAGAACCCTCATTTTCTGTTTGTTAGTTCTGTTGTACTAATATGGCCTTGGTTGCCAGTTTCTCTGCAAGCAACTTCAGGATATGTATTTGGTCAAATATTCCATTAACATGGGAATGGAATGGGCTGCCTGGGGAGGTGGTGGAGTCGCCGTCCCTGGAGCTGTTCAAGGCAGGATTGGACGTGGCACTTGGTGCCATGGTCTAGCCTTGAGCTCTGTGGTAAAGGGTTGGACTTGATGATCTGTGAGGTCTCTTCCAACCCTGATTATACTGTGATACTGTGAATATGTACAAACATTTCAGTATTCTTGAAAACCATTTAAACTGGAATACCTGGTGGTAGTGTGTAAACCAATTAGCTGTATGTTTGTAACAGAATTTACAATGAAGGCAGTTCACAAGTCATTCTGATGTGTTATACAAGTTCTAAATTAATCCCTTTTCCAGCCTGAAAGGTAGAATCACTTGTAGCACATTATAAACGTCAAGTTCAGGTCATCATCCACTTAGTCCTGTTCAGTATTAGTGCTCTGAAATCAGTGGCTTAAAGAAAAATAAATACTTTTCCATTCCAGATGAAAGCAGTGGCTGGTATGAAGATGTCTTATCAGGTACAACAGGCAATTAATACTTGCCCAAAAGATCCTGTAAGAGGTTTTAGACACGATGAATCATCCAGTGCATTGTGCTCACACCTATACTCCATGATCCGTGGGAACCGTCAACACAGACGAGCATTTCTAATTTCTTTGCTGAACCTCTTTGATGATACTGCAGTAAGCATCACATTTCCTTTGTTTAAAAGACATTAAAATGCAGAATTACAAGCTTAATTTCTCCTGTTACGATGTGTTTTTGTGACATAATTATTGATAACTTTGTTTCCTTCATGTACTTTGCAATACAAGGTACTTGCCTCTAATATTACTTGTATAATAGAGTACATGTGTTACTTCTGCATCTTTCTGTACTTTCCTGTACAGTCTGGACTGATCAGAAATAATGTATCTTGAGGTATGGCCAAATTCTGCATGTATGCATACTGTAGCTTTGGGGGCGTATGTTGAAGAAAATTTTTGATCATGTTTTTGGCTCTAGACTGTTAGGAACACAAGATAAATGCATGTCTGAAGTGTTTGTAAGTGTATTTTTACATACTTTTTTTTTTTTTTTTAACTTCCAGAAAACGGAGGTGAATATGCTCTTGTACATAGCAGACAATCTAGCCTGTTTTCCTTATCAAACACAGGAAGAGCCACTGTTTATAATGCATCATATAGACATTACACTGTCAGTTTCTGGTAGCAACCTATTACAGTCATTTAAAGAGGTATGTGTCTTTATATTTTAGTGTATTTGTATAATAAAATCCAGTTAGCTGTTTATTTTGTTGTCAAATGGCTGAAGGTAGCTGCATGTGTGTCACCTTAGAGAGTTTAAATACATTGTTTATGGCAAGAAAAGAGTGCTCATCACATCTTTTCTTAAGGTAGCATATAAGAACCTGACTCGTGGTATAGTATCTGTTGCTGTGGCAGCCCACAACCCTGTTAAAAGAAGGCTGCTTCTCCTTAAAGACTTCAGTGTCTTCACTTCCTGGACAACTTAAACAGTAGAAGGTACAAACTGTCAGGAAGTAAGCACATTTCTAGGGTGTCTTATCTGACTAGTAACTACAAGTCGGAGTTGATGCCTGTAAAGTACACTGCCTTTAATTCTCAATTTTTAAACTGCTATAAGGAATGCATTCTTCAGACTGGGGACCCCTGTGTTAGCACAGAAAGGATGAGATCCTCCTTAGCACTTCCCAAATCCTGTGTATTGAAATATGCTATGTGCAGTAGTAACACTCCTGTGAAATTCTGTTGCTCAACAAGTAGTAGAACTTTCTACTTTTAATAGGGCATGCGATCACTTGAGCATTTCTCTGGTCAGCAGTGCAATTAGTGTCATAAATTTCTAAGACACAAATATTAAAACCAGTTTAGACTTGTCTGGATCAAAGTACATTTGGAAATCTGGTGACACAGAAATCATATGCAGGTGGAAGAAGAGTGGAGTTTTCTTCCTTACCTATTGATTTTGGCCTTCTGCATTTTACTGCAACTGCTAACACTGGGCAGTCTTTTATGAATAACATGCCAGTGCAATATTTGCTCCTTCAGTAACTTTCCACCCACCTTGCAAAAAAATGTGGGCTTTGGATCAGGTTTTTAGCATCTTCTTGCCATAAATACTTCTTCTAATACTGATAAATTCATAATGTTGTCCAAAGAATTCTTGTTAATTTCAGCCAGTAGTGATTTTTATTTTGTAAAGATTTTTTTAGGAACATAGGTGATGCTACTTACTCTGATTTTGGAACATGTCTTAATTCTTCTGTCTTGCAGTCTATGGTGAAAGACAAAAAAAAGGAAAGAAAGCCTTCATCAGATGAGGAGACTGAGAGTGACAGTAACAGTGGTAGTGGGAGCGACAGTGAGGAGGAAGCTTCTAAGCCTCGGAGGTTACGGAAACGAGTAGACTCTGATTCAGATTCTGATGAAGAAAATGACATAAATGCTGTGATGAAATGTTTACCAGAAAATTCAGCTCCTTTAATTGAATTTGCAAATGTCTCCCAAGGCATACTATTACTTCTCATGCTGAAACAGCATTTAAAGAACCTCTGTGGATTCTCTGATAGGTAAGAATGTTTAGATATAGATCCTCTTGGTATCTAGTGAGTTCTTTGTGAGGACTTAAACTTGGCAGATGTTTTTTAAAGTTGATTGTAACTAATTGTTTAAGCAACAGTTTGGAACAGGAAAAACAAATGTGCCAAGTCAAATATAATGGAACTTTAGGTTAGAAAGAACATTTTATTTCATTTCTTAAGCAGGATGCCTACTTGTACTGAAGCTTTTAGAAGTTTCTCTTAGAAATTGCTTTGAGATTTCTTCAAAAGCCCCTTCATTTTATTTTCTTTAAAACAGTAAAATTCAGAAGTATTCTCCATCTGAATCTGCAAAAGTTTATGATAAAGCGATAAACAGGAAGACAGGAGTGCATTTCCATCCAAAACAAACTCTGGACTTTCTGCGGAGTGATATGGCTAGTTCCAAGATCACTGAAGAAGTGAAGAGGAGTATAGTAAAACAGTACTTAGATGTAAGTAAAGTTGCTTTGCAGAAAACCTGAAAGCCTTTCTAACCAGAAAACCTTTCTAACCAGTTAACACAGTATAAACCTGGTAACAGATGTGGATGAACCTCTCAAAATGTTCCTGGAAACACCTCAAAAGTCCCTGGAAATCTTACATGATGTACTGAAACTCACTGCTTTCTTTCAGGATGTTTAGCAGGACTGACTTTCATAGACCTCTACTAAGTTCAAACGCAGTGAAGATTAATTTAAACTAAAAAATTTATACTTTGTGGGGTGTTTTCTAATTTCTAGAATCCATCTTGTATACCTCTCCCATATGACTTGTTCACTTTATGCCTGACTGTTTCCATCACAGAAGCACAGACTAGATCTAGTGTGTTTTGTCATTCCCCCCCCCTTAAATCTAGAAATTCCAATTAGAGAAAAGTTGCAGTTTTGGAAACACAAGAAGAAAGCTTTTACATACCTACCAAAAAAAGGAGGGGAAAGACAAAAGTTTCTAGAACACAGCATAAGCTGTTCAAGTTTAAAGTCGTCTGCCATTTGCTCTACTCTGTTTCTTTACCTTTTTTTGTTTGTTTAATGTAGTGTAATAAAAATGTCTATTTTTAAAGTTGCAATGTGGACTAATATTTTGTTTTTAATAGTTTAAGCTTCTTATGGAACATTTGGATCCTGATGAAGAGGAAGAAGATGGAGAGGTGTCAGCTAGCACAAATGCTCGAAACAAAGCAATTACCTCGCTGCTTGGAGGAGGCAGCCCTAAAAACAATGCAGCTGAGACAGAGGACGATGAAAGTGATGGGGAGGATAGAGGAGGAGGCACTTCAGGGGTGAGGCGGAGGAGGAGTCAACGTATTTCGCAGCGTATTACGTAAAATGATTTTTATGTGCTTATAAATGTCAGTCTATTATATTAAATGTACACCAAGTAATGTAATCCACATGAAAGAAAGCATTTTGTAGATAGAGATTCTCTACTTAACCGTTTATACAACTTTTGTAGAAAGTTTAACAGAAAAGACAATAAAAAACCAAACAAAAAAAAACCCAACAAACGACCTAGAAAATTTATCCCGTATAAAAAGTTATTAATTTTCCTTTGGAATGTACTGTGTGTTATCCTTTTTATTGTTGCCAAGTTTTTATGTAGCTTTATGATTCATGTGTATATATAATTTTATATATCAATAAGAGATAAAGACACGGGTACAAATTAAGAGTATGTGGTTTTACAAGGATATGTTAACCCCTTGGCGCTGGCGGTCGCGGTGCGTCTCATTGCCGGCAATGGAATGTGTGCCGGGAAATCCCAACTCCCGGCGTCAAGGGATTAAAAGCAATAAAAGCAATAATTTCACTAAAGTTCTTCTGTGTAACACTTGGTCTTTTTTCCCCCCAATGTTTTAGTCATTGAGAAGGTCAAAACGAAATTCAGACTCTACGGAGTTGGCAGCACAGATGAATGAAAGTGTTGATGTCATGGATGTCATCGCTATTTGCTGTCCAAAGTACAAAGACCGACCACAAATTGCAAGAGTAGTACAGAAAACCAGCAATGGCTTCAGTGTTCAGTGGATGGCAGGCTCCTACAGTGGCTCCTGGACTGAGGCTAAGCGCCGTGATGGCCGCAAACTGGTGCCTTGGGTAGACACTATTAAAGAGTCAGACATTATTTACAAAAAAATTGCTCTAACGAGTGCTAATAAGCTGACTAATAAAGTTGTGCAGACTTTACGATCGCTGTATGCCGCCAAGGATGGAACTTCCAGCTAATGAATTTGTACATGCAGCCAAATTTACATGAATTGAAATAACAGAAAAACTTGAAATATCAACTTTCTGGAAAAAAAAAATCAGTTAAATGAAGAGTAAGAATGGAACCTGGGACGCGGGAGAAAGAAGGAAATGTTTGGTAAACATTTTTGTGGGAGCTTCCTTCGCTGTTGTGCAGCAGAAACTTCTCAGTTCATTTTTACTCCCACTGTATTATAGTTTAACAGAAAAAAAAATTGTTTATATCTTGAAAAAAACCTTTCTGTTTAAAAAAAAAAAATAAACAAGTGAATGTTGGAAATTAGTCTGTTAATGTTCTTAATAAAGTGTTCTTGGAGTTTAACCTAGCAGCGGATGGCTTTCTTTAGCTTAGCCCAGTTTCCAGGGAAGCATTGTTTTTTCCAGGCTGTAAAATGGCAGAATCTCCTGGATATATAATTTATTCTGTTGAAGAAAAAAAAAATAAAAGGGAAAAAAAAAAAAAGGCATGCAGTATCTATGACCTATCTGCAGGAGGAGTTTTTGTAAATGTAGATTTTGATGTATTAGGTCACCCTGAAATAATACAAGAAAAGGGATCCCCAGCAAATCTGGTGGAACAAATACTGCAATAAATTTTTTTACTTCTCTTTGTTACTTGTCTGTTTCCATTTGAATTTCTTATTGTAAAGATCTGTTTAAATCCATTTATATTATTTTGCAGTCTTTTATGTAAAATTTACTATACCAGTGGTTTTCAAAACAAGACATAAAATATTGTTTATACAGTTTGTATAGGCTGACTTCTGAATAATTGGTGTCTTTTTATTTTTATCCCTTAAAGGGTGTAAACACAAGTTAACTCCAGGGTTTTATTGTATCCTGCAATATTTAGTATTAACTATATGATTTAGCACTGTGCCAAACACATTTTCAAGAGTACATTTTGATATAAAAAGAAACTATAGTTTATTCCTTGTATGCTTCAATTTCTTTCTAATGCTGTCCAAATGGTAACTTATAATAGTTTAAATCTGGGGAAAGCTGAATGAACTTTTCTGCTTGGGCTTGACTGGCCATGTATGCATTACTGTTGATCAACAGAGGGAGGTTTGTTTCGAGAGGAGGTAGCTCCCAGAATCTAAGCAGTGAGTGGGTATGGGTTATTATGCTACATTCCTTTGCAATATTTTTTTTAAATGTTTGTATATTTTACTGCCTTTTTTTTGTTTTTAATCAATTGAAAGCTGTTTTTTGCGTTTTGTAAATTGAAAAAGAAAAATGCTACTGGAAGCTCTCAGAAGTATGGGCTCCAGCTGCATTGCCGCAACCTTTCACAAAACAGTTTGCCTTCTTAGAGCGTTAAGACAAGCAGCATATCTGCTAACAGGGGAGAGAAGAAACAAACAAAACAGCTAAACTTTTTAAGGGGATCGTCAAATCCTGCTGTGTTTTCAAACATATTTATCTAAACCAGGTGTTCCTCAATAAGTAAATCTTTCTGTTATGTTTATTTTCTTTTACAAATTGAATTTATGGTAGGAGGTTGGTTGTTTTGTTTTTGTTTTGTTTTGTTTTTTTATGAAACTAGCTATTCTAATACATTCTTTGATTTTGTGAGGAATAGTAACAGTATTCCAAAAGATTCTAATGTATTTTAAAAAAAAAAAATTAAAGTTAAATGATTAATAACTCCTCAGAATCAAGTTAGTAATTGTTGCTATGGGAAATGCTTTTTTTTTTTTTTTTTTTGCTCTTTACTGGAATCTTTTTAAACAGAAATACTTTGTTTTCACTCCCAATGGTATGTTCTTCACTGTACAATAAGCCAGCACTGAGGCTAAGATAGGTTTTGTTGAAGTAGGAAGAAACAGAAAAAGCAGAAGTCACTCCTCTGCAGCTCTGCAAGTAGGACATTTTTGTAGCAAAGAAAGAAAACTATTTCTCAGGGCCAGGAGCAGCGTAGTCTGAGAGTACGGGGATTGTATGACATGTACTGCTAGAAGGGGTTGAAAATACTTCAGAAGGAAGTTCTGACATGATAAAAAGTATTCAATACAGATGCAGTCTAACATGACGCTGTAAGCCATGATGCTATTTCTGTTTCTATATCAGACTATTTTGTTGTCTGGTTTCTATTTCTATGCTATTCTTATTTTTCATAGATAATACAAATGTTTCCATGTTCATAAATTGTTTCCTGGCCACGTGATTTTCCCGGTAGCAAGGAAGGTTTCTTGGTATTTCTTAGAATAAAATTATCAGAAATTTTAATTAAACAACAACCTAGAAGTCAGAAGCTGTCTTAGTTGAGAGGATTTGAACCATTACTACGTGGTATGATAAACCAAAGGGCGTACGTGCTCCTCGGTGGGATCTGTTTGCTGCCACGTGACATAGACTCATAACATTGTGGATTATTGATTAAACTGAATTATAGTCTCCCTAGTTAGGAGCTGGATTTTCCCTTTATGTACTACCCAGTATCACAAACAGAGGACTTGCTGCAAAAGAAGACAGCAGTAGTGCCTGCCTTAGGGGAAAAGTTGCCTTTAGCTGTGTGTGTGTAACACAGGCTGACGATTTTCAGTGGTACCAAGCTGCAGTCAGCACAGCAGTTCATCCTCTATGTAGCAGTCACACGCATCCCGCTACAGGCACCAGTACAGACCAAGATAAGAGCTCTTTCTACATTGGGAAAAAAACCTCAACGTAGGGTTCTGAAAGTGCTGCAGTACAACAATCAGTAGTGACAGAATTTTGCACCTCTGTGCTGATGTAGCTTTCTAGCATGTTTTCACTGTACAGCTATAGATTATTTTTTTTTAACATAGCTATAACAATTACTGAATTGTAATTTTTTTACTGCTTTCTCCCTTTTGAGTACAGGTTCTGTAGATGGAAGGTTGTTGTACCTAACAAAGGGATATTGTCAAGCTTTTAGAGTTAACGCTAGCCATATTGTACACAGACACTTCCGCGAGCTAAACAAGAACGAAATTGTTATTTTTAATCTCCACTTAGGTACTGTAAAATTGCAGAGTAATTTTTTAGTATTTTCATTACCTGCAGCGATGAAAGATCACAATAGTTTTTTGACAGAACTAATTATAGAGGAGTATTTTTTTAAATGATTCAGTAATGCCCTTTTGTATTTTTTTTAAATGTTCTTTATTGCTTATGTTAATAAGGCTAAGGTAAGCATGGGCAATATACAGCAGAAGTGTTTTAGTGAGGTGTGGCCATTAAAAAATAATTAAATTTTAAAATTTGAGTCAAACTTCAGCCTTTGTTTTGCTGTCGTGGAGTCACTAGTGAGAATGTTGTTGCTGTGGAATAGCAAGGTTGTGCCAAACATTAGAGTCTAACATGAAATAACTTGTAGCACTTAAATAGTTCTTGAATGTGTTTGTGGCTCATGATAAAAAGGTCTGTAATTGAGTCTGGCTCCTCTGGTGCTAAAGAGCCAGAATTTCTGCCTCAGTGCAGATGGTGTCCATGTTCTGGGTTAACAAATGGATCTGTTCAAGTGATCCATAGTGTGCAGCTGACACCTAGCTCCATGCCCCAAGACAGATAGTAATGGAGTTGAATTAAACCAAACACCTACTGCTTTTGTTATGTGCCTGACTGTCCTGAAGTCTCAGGCCTTAGAAATAGTGAGAGTTCAGGGCACAAGGTCCTGTATCCTCATTTGCTTCCACTTACCAAAGAGCCACACCATAACCATACAAGCATTTCCATATCTCTCAGAGATTTTGTCATCATTGAAGTACTGAGTTGTAATGGGCAAATTCTTAATGTAAGTAGCAAGCTTTTAGATTTCCTGGTTCCTTGACTAAATATTAAAGTGTTACTGTTATATACAAGTTCATAGTATTTTCATATTTCATTCATTTAAAATAAATGTTTTAAGACTTCAGTTTGGACCATTCCAAAATGAAACAAGTTTTTTATCCTAGAACTCACATACACACTTCTCATTGTGCTCCAAATGCGCCAATTATGCCTTGGGCACCTGTGAGACATCTGTGCAATCTTTTTTTTTTTTTTCATTGAAGATTCTGAGAAAATTCTTCCAGTCTACATCCAGCCCATTTTAGACATAACATTTTTTAGTGTCTACATGATTCAGATGTGGGTTCTCACTTAAATCTGAAGTTCCCAGTGTTAGGAAATAATAGTTTTTTTGTAAAGCATACACACATCCATTCTCAAGTTGCTAAGTGTCTCCTCCAAACATCCTTCTCCAAAACAAAACAAAACAAAACAAAAACCCACCTTTAAAAAAATCCTTAGCCTGAGGGTTGGTTTGGAGGGGAACTGAGGAGGCAAGAGGAGAGAGTCCATCCCACACAGAATAGCACTATCTCGGCAGACAAGTACCATGAAGTAGCTGTTCCAGCGTGCATTTTGGCAGTCATCCATCCAGGCAAGGGAGTCTGCTACACTGGAGCTGCAGAAATGCATCACCAAATCAGTGCTTGTCCCAGTCACAGTTTACAGTGCATAGTTGCAAGTAGTTCTCGTTATTGCAGTGACTAAAAAAAAATCATTTTTACTTCAAAAGAGCCTTTTCCCATAGCTTCACCTGGTTCAGCTGTGTTGAAATGTTGGGAAACACGTTCGGTGGAGCGCTATGGGAAGATGACTCTTTGTTCACCAATATGGTTAGATGGTCAAATCCACTTTATTTCCATAATACAGTGACTTATATGCGTTCTAGCAAGAGGCGTGCTCAGCTTAAGATTGGTTACAGGTGATAATTGAAAGGTTACATGTAATGTGCCCGTAGGTTAACTTATCACAACATTCTAAGGGTCAGCCTCCCAGACCACCCACTCCAGCCCCCTTGGTTATCTAGTCTCTGCCCACTGCAGCTGTGTGTGGGGTGCTCAGTTGTTTACATCTCGATTTCCTAGCCTCGCTGGGAACCAAGGACGTTCTCAGCACCAGTTACCCATGTTTATGACTTTATGTCCTCGACTGGTGAGAAATTCTTCCACATTGAAAGGCTTGCCTTTCTGTTTTGAAAACAACTATACTGCTTCTTAAAAGCTGGAATGGTGATGGAGCTGACTTCCTCCCACACCTCCCCAGGGACTTGATTATTAAACAAGACCTTTAAAAGCACTAAACCACATTGCATGAGACACCATTTCAACTGCAACTTCAGCTGCAAACTTCACCCCAACACCATTTTTGTCAGTCACCCCATTTTCAATGCACTGTATCCTTTCCCTTCTCCCAAAACATCTTCTGCATTTGTTTTATCAATCCTTTGTTTGCAATTATCTCTCCAAACAGAAAGGGATACAAAACTTGCTTCACACAGTCCAACTCTGCCACCACAGTTAATTTACTTTTGAGAAACCACACAGGGGATCATCTGCTTCTCATTTTGATGTCATAAGCACAGACTGAAGACCTATGCTTTCTCTGAGCAACAGCCTTCCTTCTGTCCCATAGTTTGTGTGTCCAGTTCTGTTAGAGTGCAAGTTTGTACCAGGACCTGAGCTGCACTTGAATTCCTGTCAGCCAGAAACGGTGCACAGAGGAGAAATTCAGCGTGTTTGCACTTCCTGCTTAAAGTGAAGGTGCTCTGCAAGCACAAGCAAAAACTTGCAATGATTCTGTCGTGGAGGGGATTTCTCTATTCCTCCCCTGTTAGGGGGAGGTGAGAAATTAATCTGAGGTGGTTTTGATTTTTTATAAAATTATTTATTAAAAGTAATATTTACAAATTTACACCACCCCCAACCACTATGAAATCAGGTTCATTTGCAAGTTGATGAAAATAGCTTGGGATATATATTTACAGAGATTGATTATTAAATGGAAATATCAAATTATTAACAATTATTGACAGAGAGAAATATTTTCTTAGGCTTAATGCCTCTTAACAACTCTAGTGTTTGCCCAGCAAGGGCTGAAACTGTGTGTGCTCTTTAGATAGAGATAACGTACATTACAAAGGTATTAAGGCTTACTTAGGTGTGCTGCTCTTCAGTATTAATCATTTATCACCCTCCCGGGAATCTGTCTCAGCGTGTGCCCAGTATTGGGGTCTTGGTGAGCTGGAGTCTGTCCCGGCTTGCAGGGATGATAAAGTTTCCCAGTCTCTGGGGTAACAGTATTTCTCTGACCTTCTCTCCTGGGGTGATCTCTGCCTCGGTGCTGCGGCTTCTGGATGCTGTGCGTGTCCAGGGGTGATCAGCTGGCAGGAATTTCCTGATGCAGGAGAAGGATTTGTCCGTGTAGCCTCTGACACGGTCTGGCAGCTAGCAGGCTGCGCTTGCAGGTTTGCAGACCATCTGGAAAGGGGTCTGCTGGGCTCTGGCTCTTTCCAGAGTTACAGAATAACTGGCAAGTAGTATCTATGCCAGGCTGCAGGGTCTATGCCGTGCTACAGGGAGACAAGCTCCGTAGATGAATCAAGATAGCTCTGGGCTTAGGCAGGGGTCTCTCAGCTCCCCATATATGTATGGTGCAGGCAGGAATGTGCTCTGCTTCTCAAAGGATTCGCAGGTAGCTTGACTGTGCCTTGAGATCAATGCATGAGGTTTGAGCCTCTGTAATGCTTGCAGGTGAGTGAGGCCTGATCCTTTTGTCTAGGCCATGCAAGCAGGTCAGGGCAGCAGGATGCTGCTGTGGATCAGAGCTGAGATTAAATGCTCTAAGCTTCTGAACAGCTGGAACCTCTGGACGGTCTGACCATGTGGTGCTGCTGTGCACCCCTCTTTATGGACTCTGGGCCGAGATTCATGGCTCATTGGACATCTAAAATGACCAATCAGGTTGGCAGTAAGCCAGACCTTGCCCCAATAGGCAATAGAGACATGCCTGGACCCTCCCAATAGGGAATTACCTGCCCGGACCTCAGGGGCACACGGGCTGGGCATGTGTGTGTTACACAATTTGTTTGCTGCCTCCTGGGTCCTGGCAGAAGAACATGTCTGGGCATGTAGAGGCATGATGAAGCCTTAGCTTTTGGGGCTGCTGCCCCTCCACCAGAGATTCCCTGAGAAAATCTGTTTGTTCCAGATTCATTACAGCTTTTTTGATTCCAAATAGTTCCATGTGGGGATGGATTTTTGAATTCAAGGCCAACCATTAACATCTCCTGTCTGACACACCCCTGCAGCTCTGAACAGAACCACTTCATCTCCACATAAAATCTGCAGGTCACATTCACGTAATCACCATCACACAAGCTCTCAGTGGTTCATAATCACTCCTCCTGAATTCATTTTATTTGCTGTTCAAAAGTATTGGCTGGGGCGGAAATGATGATGCATACTGTGTGATATAAATGCTCTTAAAAGTTGTCAGAAATTTTGGAAAGGCAGAAACTTATTTATCACTTTATTCTCCCAGCAGGTCTGTCTGCTGTGTTCTCAGAATATCAGTGGTATCTTCCAACCAAAACACCACAAACATGAAAGATTATGTTCCAAACAAGAAAGCGATTTTTTTCTTTTGAAGGTATTGCTATACTTGCAAAAGGAAGAAGATGCTTCCCCTTTCCTCCTTTCTCCCTTTCCCTCTTCCTCCTTTTCTCTTCCCTCTTTTCCCTTCCCCTCACAACCAATTGGAAATGATTGGGAGAGAAGTTGCCATTAAGATCAGCCTTCCAGTTCTCCAGACCAAACTTTCCAGACCAGCCTTCTGCACACCCACACTTTCTCTTTGGGCATGCTGCTGAACTTGCATTTTGTCTATTTGTTGTGTCTTTGTACAACTGAAAGAGAAAAGCCCTTCCTTTTTCATTCCTTTTTAATTTTTCTTCTCTTCCCCGTCCCCCTTTTAATTTTTTTTCTTTTTTCTTTCTTTTTCTTTTTTCTTTTTTTCCCTCCTCTTTTTTCTCTCCTTTATTTTTTTTACCCCGTTTGTAGTTTATTTGAAAAGCACTTTGCTTGAGGATCACAGCAGTCTGGTGGAGCTTTAGGGCTGGGTGATAGATTGGACTAGATGATCTTGGAGGTCTCTTCCAACCTGGTTGATTCTATGTGGATTCTATGTGGATAAAGCTATGCAATATGATTTCAAAAACCAAGGTTTTGAGTCACATCTATTGCATAGGTAGTATGCATCAATGAAGATTTTTTTTGTTTTTCTTAGCACATTTTACAAATTCTAGTGCAGACTTAGCTTATTTGCAAGTTCCAATGCCACACTTACTGGATCACAGAGCTTTAGAGGTTGGAAGGGGTCTCCAGAAATCACTGAGTCCAATCTCCATGCCAAAGCAGGATTCAGTAGAGTAGTTTGCACAGGAACACATCCAGGAGGGTCTGGAAAGTCTCCAGAGAAGGACACTCCACAACCTCTCTGGGCAGCCTGTGCCAGGGCTCTGCACCCTCACTGCAAAGAAGTTTCTCTGCATGTTGAGCTGAAACCTTCTGTGTTCCAGTTTGTAGCTGTTGCTCCTTGTCTTATTGCTGCAAAAGAGATTGGACACAGCCACTTGACACCCACCTGTCATGGAGGCAGGGAATTCATGTGGCTGTGTGAGGAATTAATAAAAGAGAAGTATTTTATCCTCCTGAAAAGCCTGCCCCCAAACTACATACGGAACTAGTTTAGGTTTACTTGCAGATTCTAATTCAACGGGTAATTCTTCAAAGGAGGTTATTGTCAGATGTAGAGATTAGGAAGTCAGGAAATGGAAAAGGCTAAGCTATAAACACAGCTTTACCCCACTGTCTATGAGGCTGAGCAGAGAATTAAGGGAACAGTAGGCTTTACTCACAAAGGTGAAATAGGTATTGGGCAATGATCCCTTGCTGGATTTCTCTGCAGCTCGGCTGCCTTCTGACACTGCAGTATCCGATGGTGTAGATCCATGTGGCAGAAACCCAAGGCGAGTGGCAAAGCTGCCAAACTCAGAAATGTCTTGAGACACAGCTGGCACAATACAGGGATTCATGGAAGTGACCCTGTCTCAGTGGCAGCAGGGGATACCAGACTGATAATGTCCCCCCAGTCCAGAAGGCAGCCAGGGAGCTGGCTGCTGTGTGGTCCAAGAGTAGTTGGGTCTGGGTGCCACTGGCAGCTCTCTCAAATGGACCCCAGGACTTGCCACGCCTGCAAGTTTGCACAGAAGGGTGCAAAAGTGGGGAGAACTGTCAAAAGGCAGGGACAGTGTAAACCTGAGAGCCATGTAAAAAGGTAGGAGCCATCCAAAAGCACAGACAGTCCAAAACAGCAATTCTGTCATGGCAGAAACCTGTCCCGCCAGGAGCTCTGTCAAGGCAGACAAGCTTTCAAGGCGGGAACCTCCTCGCACCTTCTCCCTTGCCCTATTTATCCTTTTCTAGACCAAGTGTTTGTTTGCCATTTTATACTGGGTGCTGAGAACCCAGCCAACCACCAGCCCGACCCCAGCACAGGCTTCCACACAGGTCAACGGATGTGTGGAAAGGCACCTCCTGCTGTTCGCCCTTCAGGACTGCAGGCCTGGGGAGGAAAGCAGTTATTGCACCTTCTTCTCCTCATTCAAACCCATGCTGGGGTGAAGAAAGGAATTTGGAGTGCTCCAGAACACCACCCCTTAGATATCTGTACACACTGCTCCTCTCTGTCTGCTCTTCTCCAGACTAAACAACCCCAGGGCTCTCAGTCTCTCTTCACAGGAGAGATGCTATGACAATGGTTTTGATGTGAAGTGTGCAGCACAGTAAAATCTATACTTAGACAAACTGTGGTCATATTCTTCACATAAGAATAATTTGATATATCAATATCCTGGGTTGGGGTTTGTTGGGGTTTTTTGTTTGTTTGTTTGTTTGTTTAGGGTTTTTTATTTTATTTTTGCTTGGTTGTTTTTTAAGCCTCTGTTGGATCTTTAAAATAGCTTATTCCACAGCTGAAGGCACTGTCTTCAATCGTCTGAAGATATAAGCATGGCTTAGAGGAGCTAGGAAGTCCAAAATGCAACTGATTTTCTTTCTCTGTTCCCTGTGAAATACACCAATTTATCTTTATTTACTGAGGCAGTATTTTTGGAAATAAAATATAAATGCCAGTCCTGTGTTCTTGAAGCTGTCTTTTCACATAATTTAATGTTAAGAAAAATTTAAATTGCTGTAGCTTGTCCAGCTTGAGCTGTTCTGAAAATTCAACCCTTCTTTTAAAACCTGCTCCATTTCTCACTCTCTTGTGAGCTGATTCCAACCAATTATTTGTGGCATTATACCCAGATACTCTTTCCCACATTTTGACCCTCTCTATTTTGTTAATTAATTGGCAGCAGATCTATTTTGTAACATATTCTGTTTTGGTTCTCTGCAGAGTCTTTTGTTTTGCTAGCATCACTTTCCAGCAGGCACATGGAAAAACAGAGGGACGCTACCTTCACAGAGTACAATAAAACTGAATTCAGAATCATAGAATCAGTCGGGGCTGGAAGGGACCACAGGTGGTGCTCTCTGCTCTTCTTTTCAGAGAGAAAAAAACTCTTTAGCTTTGCCAAAAGTAAACGCTCCTGGTTTGCTTTTATCTTGTTTTCAGTCAGTACATTAACTCGGCCAAGCCTTCTGGAGATTTCCCAGAACTTACTTGCTAGTTTTCCTGCTGAAATCAGAAAAGGAAGAGGTGTTGCCATTAATATCAGCATGCGTCTCTGTTGCTACTACTTCTGGACCACGCCCTAATTAACTGAATCATGGCACAAAGTGCCTCATCCAGTCTCTTTCTAAACACTTCCAGAGATGGTGACTCCACCATCCCCCAGGCGGCCGATTACAGTGCAAATCACTCTTGCTGTTGTCATAAATAACAAGCACAAACTTGCGTTCATGCAAGTTAAGGCTTTAATAGAGTCATAGGAATCAAGCAATGCACAGGCCTGGGTGCGTGGGGAGACTCTGCTCTACCCTATCGTACACCTTTTGATTTCAGTGTTCTCTTTTTATATTCTGTTCTATTACATATTCATTACTAATTCTAAGAAAAGGTTGGGTTTTCCTTATCAGTTCTAAGAATGGGAGGTGTCTCTTCCACACATGTCTCTTTTTATCCGGTGGTCCCTCTGGTGGTCTTCAGGGATGAAGTAAAGGGTCTTCCTCAAGCGTCCTTTCCGTGAACTCCAAACTAGTCCTCGGTTTGCTCACGCACAAAGGCTGTCTCTTCCACCTGCCTCCCTCCTCCCCCAATCTTTCTAGTTTCTAATTATTTATTGCTGTTAGCTTAAGCCAAGTGTATGCTTCTGTGATGGTTGTGCGAGGAGTACAGCTCCATCCAAACCCCCTCTTCCTCCCTGTCTGTGGCCTGTTGCCACGAATTGATCAGATCAAACATATATTTCTCATGCTGTGAAGGACTATTTCCTAACATTCAGCTTAAACCTGCCCTGGTGCAGCTTGAGACTGTGTCCTCTTGCTCTGTCCCTGGGTGCCTGGGAGACGAGACCTAACCCCACCTGGCCAGGGCCTCCGTTCAGGTAGCTGTTGAGAGCAGTAAGGTCTGTTCTTAACCTCCTCTTCTCCAGGCTGAACAACCCAGCTCCCTCAGGAGAGCTCCAGAACCCTCCCCAGACTGCCTGAAGCACTTGTGACAGATCGCAGCGAGGTGAGGATGCTTCCACAGCACAAGAGCTACTCTGAAATGGGAGCACCACCCCCGAGGAAATGCCTGGTACAAGGCACTGCCACTTCGCAGCAGCGGCCCCAAAGCAGAGAGAGACATTTGTGCCTCTGCCCTTCCAGGGACCGCAGTGGCCTCCCACTTATTCTGCCCCCTTCCCCCGCCCCTCCTGCTGTTCTGCGCCCCACGGCATCACAGTTCCCGCGGGTGGTGCAGCTGTGCCTTCAGGCTGCCGCCTGGAGCCCGACGCTGCCGCGCAGGCTGCAGCTCCCTGCAGTCCGCAGCGCTTGTGGCCGGGGGCGGCAGGAGGGCACAGTGCACAAGAGAAGGCAAAGCAGCGCGGCTGGAGCTAGCGACGCCTCCTGCGCCGTTAGTGATGCTGACACCTGCTGCACTTTGCAGCCTCTCTGCTCTTCTATTGCACAAGGGCCCGGCCTGGGGGCCGGCATCTCCTGGGGACTGGCCGAGCCCCAGCTGCCGGCCCGGACGGCCCTCCCAGGCCACCGGCGGTGCCGCGGCCTCTTGCGGGGCCGGGAGCGGTTCCCAGGGCTGCTGTCCCTCCTCCTCCTCCTCCTGCTGGCTCCAGCGGCTTGTCGAGAGGAGCCTTGGGCGTCTTCTGGCTCTTCTGGCGCCCCGTTGGCGAGGCCGGGGGCTGAGGGGGAGCTGCCGGCACCGCCTGGTTGCTCTGAGCTGGCGGCGGAGAAGCGTCCTCGGGAGGCGGTGTGGCTGCCCTCCCGCTCCTCGGCGTCCCTGAGGCCCAGCCGAAGCTGAGTCTCCCTCCCGCACAGGAGCACGACGGCGCCCATGCGGCAGCGCACGAAAGTCTCTGTGTTCCTGCCCAGGGCATCCCGCAGCAGCAGGGCCAGAGCCGCCTCATGCCGGCCGAAGAAGCGCAGGCTGGCGAGGATGACTCTCTGCACCGACTGTGCTTCCTGCGCATCCGCAGCCATCTGCACCAGCTCCCGGTGCAGCCAGGGCCGCAGGGGCTGCAGGGCACTGGGGTGTCGCCGGCAGAGGAATGCCCACGCGTAGACGTGGAAGCCTCCCACTGGAGCTGCAGGCGCTGGCCCCGGGCTGGTGGCTGGGCGGCTGCATGGGCACGGAGGCCACGGGCGGCTGTCTGCCCAGGAGCGGCTTCTGCTGGCGTGCGGGCTGCAGGCGGTGTGATGAGATGAGCTGCGCCCTGCAGCCAGCGTCAGCCCGCGCCGAGTGCAGGATGGAGCTCACCCTCCTCTCGCAGAGGCGCGCTCGGGCTTGCTCTCAGCCCAGCGCAGGACGCACGGGTAGCAGACTGGTGCAGGCTCGGCACCACGTAGCTGGCCTCCTCCCAGCTGTCCAGGCACATTGGACAGTGGTTCTCCAGAGCCCAGGCCGTGCTGTCCTGGTCCTTCCTGCAGGAGGGGCTATGGGCAGCTGGGGATGTTGGCCCGCTCCCAGTCACTGGCACTGCAGCAGTGGATGTCATGCTAGAACGGCAGAGAAGCTGCCATCATTTGCTAGTCCATGGATGGGTGTAAGAAGTGTCCAGGCCCCTCAAGATGGAAACCCTCCCAGCTCCCAGGGGTGAAGAACCCTCACCCAGCTCACCTCTGCTGCTGTGAGCCTCGCTCCTGGGTGTCCCAGCTGCCTGAGCCAGGCCGAGCTGGGGAAAATTCTCTGGTGGCTCTGAGGTCAGATTCCAAGAGCTGCAAGAAACAACTCCTTGAGCCCAACATCAGCACCAAAGACCTTCCTCAACAATCCAAAATTCGCAGTCTTGCTCAGGTGGAGTGAGGGCATGAACCAGCCAGATGAGACTGAGCACCCAGATAGAAGCAGTGAGGGGATACATGGCCACAATGTGTGATAAATTTCGAGGACAAAAATCTCAAAGTCCAATTACAATTTATTTAATTACAACGAGCAAGCAGGATAAGAGGCAAGAATCAGCGCTGGACGACGAGGGGGAGTCCCCGCTCCGCCCACTTGCCGCGCCCAGCCGGTCCCGGTCCCCCTCTTTTGTAGTCCGCCAGCCGCCGCTGACAGGTCCCCTTCGAGGTAAACAAGTACTCTGCGCATGTGCGTTGCTGTCGCCGAGGGGTTTCTTCCGACCCCCTGGTGATCGCTTGGCGGGAAACCTCTCAGGTAAGGCAGGCGGGAAAATCCTCTCAGGCAGGGCAGACCTCTGACCTGGGCTTCTAAAACTCAAAACTTATTAAAAACCTTCTATTACCTTATTTTAGTGAACAAAACACATCATTCCCTATCACAAATGCATTGCTTAAGGGTGTCATAATTCATCACTTAGAGACATTACAGTCCATCCCTTGGAGATATCACAGAATGCATTGGGTTGGAAGGGACGGTTACAGGTCATCTTGTCCAACTCCTCTTCAGTGAGCAGTGACATATTTAACTAGGTCAGGTTGCTCTGGGCCCCATCCCTCTTAACCTAGAACATCTCCAGGGACAGGGCCTCCACCAGCTGTCTGGACAACCTGTTCAGTATTTCATTACCCTTGTTGCAAAAAACTTCCTCCTAATACCCAACTTAAATCTATCCTGCTCTAGTTTAAAACCATTGCTTCATGCCTTTTTAAACAGTCCCTTCCCCAGGGACGTCTCGGTGAGAGCAAATGGCATCTAGTTAGAATCATAGAATCATAGATCATAGTTCTGCAGCTCGACAGGACCACCAGAAAGCCCTCAATATGCAGCCCTGTGTGTACGTCTGCTTACAGTGGCAGCATGTCCACATAACTGATGCCTTCCTGGTGCATCACCTGGCAGTGGGTATCATGAAGTTTGAGGACTCCCGGAGCTCAAGAGCTTGCCAGACCTCAGAGCAGAGTAGTCCCTCCCTTTAAAACATGGTGCTTAAAATTTTACAAGGGACATCTCTTTCCTTGGCCCACAGCATGACTACAGCTATCCTGTCACCATCTGCAGAGTCCTAAGGTGTCTTCGTATCAGTGCTACAGTGGAGATAACAGGAATTAAAAGAAGCCTCTGGACTGAACTCACTGGAGGAATAAACTATCATACTGTCATTTTTCCTCTAGTGACCCTGGTGCCTGATGATCCCCCAAGATAGTGTACTTTAAGCAGAGCCCGGGAAGCAAGAAAAGCAAGAGCAGAAACTCTTCTACTTGTGATCTAGAGCGGTATAGGTGAGCTGAAGGCAATCTTAGAGACTCAAGGAGTGCATGGAGGCTAGCTGAAGCTGGGTAACAGCCAGCCTTGCCAGAAGATGTGTAGTACTGGACCTATTACATACCAGCAGACGTGACCTAATCAGACAGCAGGACCAGAGACAACCCTGCTGCAGTGGTCACATATGGATCAGATGAATAGTAAGGTCAAGACCCTCAATTTTAGGAGAGCGAAATTCCAGTGGTTGAGGGAGTTAGTCAACAGGACTCCGTCACAAACCGCCTTTAGGGACAAGGGAGCTGGCAGATGTTTAAGGACACTTTCCACAGACTGGGATTGCTCCTGATCATCAGGTTTAAGAAACCAGGCAAGGAAGGCAAGAGGCTGACATGGCTGAGTAGAGATCTGCTGGTCAAACTGAAGGGCAAAAAGAAAATGCACAGGCAGTGTAAGCAAAGACAGGTATGGAGGGAAAAGTATGAGGAAGCTGCCCAGTTATATAGGGATCCAGTCTGGAAGCCAAGGGTGGAGATGGAGCTGCATTTGGCAAGGGACACAAAGACTACTAAGAGGGTAGTAGGCATATGAGCCAGAAGCTGAAAATCAGAGAAAGCATAACTCCTGTGATAACAGAACTGTCAAACTAGTAACAGAGCAAGAGAGGGTTGAGGAAGTCAAATACCTTTCAGACGCAGTCTATTCTGGCAATCTCTTCTCCCACACCTCTCAAGTGGATGGACCAGGAGGGGAACACTATAACTGATGACGAAGAAAAGGCTGGTGTCCTGAATGCCTTCTTCGCCTCAATTTTCAACAGTAAGGAGGGAGGAGTTCCAGGCAAGTGGCCTCTTGAACTGGGGGTCAGGGAGCGGTGTGTTCATGAGGAATTAGTTCAGGACCTGCTGAGCCACCTGGACACCCACAAGTCCATGGGACCAGATGGATCCATCCCAGGGTGCTGAGAGAGCTGGCAGCTGAGCTGGCCAAGCCGCTCTCCATCATTTTCCAGCAGTCCTGGCTCACCGGAGAGGTCCCAGGAGACTGGAAAATGGCCAACGTGGTCCCCATCCACAAGAAGGGTCAGATGGAGGAACCTGGGAACTACAGACCTGTCAGCCTGACCTCAGTGCCAGGGAAACTGATGGAGTAGGTTATCTTGGGGGTGATAAGAGCGCACCTGAGGGATGGCAAAGGGCTCAGGTCCAGCCAGCATGGATTTAGGAAGGGCAAGTTTGCTGATGACACCAAGCTGGGGGCAGATGTGACTGGGTTGGAGGGCAGAAGGGCTCTGCAGAGGGACCTTGACCGCCTGGACAGATGGGCAGAGTCCAATGGGATGGGGTTCAATAGCTCCAAGTGCAGGGTGCTGCACTTTGGCTACAACAACCCCATGCAGAGATACAGGCTAGGGTTGGAGTGGATGGAGAGCAGCCAGACAGAGAGGGATCTGGGGGTGCTGATTGATACCTGCCTGAACATGAGCCAGCAGTGTGCCCGGGTGGCCAAGAGAGCCAGTGGCATCCTGGCCTGCATCAGGAATGGTGTGGCCAGCAGGAGCAGGGAGGTCATTTTGCCCCTGTACTCTGCACTGGTTAGACCACACCTTGAGTGCTGTGTTCAGTTCTGGGCCCCCCAGTTTAGGAGGGACATTGAGATGCTTGAGCGTGTCCAGAGAAGGGCGATGAGGCTGGGGAGAGGCCTTGAACACAGCCCTACGAGGAGAGGCTGAGGGAGCTGGGATTGTTTAGCCTGGAGGAGGCTCAGGGGTGATCTTATTGCTGTCTACAACTACCTGAGGGGTGGTTGTGGCCAGGAGGAGGTTGTTCTCTTCTCTCAGGTGGCCAGCACCAGAACAAGAGGACACAGCCTCAGGCTGCGCCAGGGGAAATTTAGGCTGGAGATGAGGAGAAAGTTCTTCCCTGAGAGAGTCATTGGACACTGGAATGGGCTGCCCGGGGAGGTGGTGGAGTCGCCGTCCCTGGGGCTGTTCAAGGCAAGATTGGACGTGGCACTTGGTGCCATGGTCTAGCCTTGAGCTCTGTGGTAAAGGGTTGGACTTGATGATCTGTGAGGTCTCTTCCAACCTTGATGATACTGTGATACTGTGATACTGTGACCTCCAACCTGGTTGTAGCAGTTTAAGAGCTATTTTGATTCTGAATTATATGCAAGAGAGAGCAACGTTCTGGACATGTTTCTGACTATAGAATGAATGAGCAGGGTGAAAAGAATAATAAGGATAAGGTCTCTAGCATTGATTGGCTTCCTTAGAGGGCTAAAACGGCAGTGTGTATACAATTCAGAAGTCTCTGTTGTCTTTGCCTTCTGCCATCCACCTCCTCCACTAGCTGATCTCTGCATAACAGAACACTAACCTTGAGTGAACTGGTAATACCTGAGCCTGACTGGTTTTCTAGCTAGGGGGAAAGAAGGTGGAGTTGGCCCCTTGTGGGCCTTCCTTCCTTTGTCCGAGGTGCAGGATTTGATTTCTGTACTATTTCTAATTTGCATTTAGTTGTGAATGCATGTAATTATATTGTGTATAAATGCTTGTAAATTTAGCTTGCTGTCAAATACAACTTTATCTTACTTCCAAGCTGTCTGAACTGATCTGGTAGATTTTTTTCTGGGGTGGGGGAGGGGGGTGGCATTTCCCAACCCACCGCACCAGTACTAAGGGACCAAAGTCCCTCCCAGTGTTAAGATCAAGTTTGAGACCCCTTGAGAATACTGAAAACATGTATGCCTTGGGGGACCCAATGAGATGCATCCCAGAGCCCTGAGGGAACTGAGTGATGTGGTTCTTTTTAATGTGTATTTCACAATTTCCTTCAGAGAGTGGCAGAATGAAAAGCACTAAAGTATGTCTGAAGACATATGTGGTGGAGGGGCAGCAGCCCCAAACTGAGGCTTATCTATACCTCTGCATGCCCAGACATGTTCTTCTGCCAGGACCCATGAGGCAGCAAACAAATTGTGTAATGCACACACGCCCAGCCCGTGTGCCCCTGAGGTCCGGGCAGGTAATCCCCTATTAGGAGGGTCCAGGCATGTCTCTATTGCCTATTGGGGCAAGGTTTGGCTTACTGCCAGCCTGATTGGTCATTTTAGATGTCCAACGAGCCACGAATCTCAGCCCCAGAGCCTATAAAGAGGAGTGCAAAGCAGCACCACGTGGTCAGACGTTCAGTCCTGTTCAGTCCGATCAGACCATCCAGACTGTTTACCAGTTTAGAGCTTAGAGCATTTAGACTCAGCTCTGATCCACAGCAGCATCCTGCTGCCCTGACTCGCTTGCATTGGCCTAGACACAGGATCAGGCCTTGCTCACTTGCAAGCATTACAGAGGCTCAGACCTCATGCATTGATCTCAAGGCACAGCCAAGCTATCTGCAAGCCCTCTGAGAAGCAGAGCACATTCATGCCTGCACCATACATATATGGGGAGCCGAGAGACCCCCTGCCTAAAGCCTAGAGCTATCTTGATTCATCTGCAAAGTTAAATCTCCCTGCAGCATGGCATAAATACTACTTGCCAGCTATCCTGTAACTCTGGAAAGAGCCAGAGCTCAGCAGACCCTCAGACAGTCTGCAAACCTGCAAACACAGCTTGCTAGCTGCCAGACTGTGTCAGGAGCTACACAGACCAAATCCTTCTCCTGCACCTGGAATCCTGCCAGCTGACCATCCCTGGACACACAGCTTCCAGAAGCAGCAGCTCTGAGGCAGAGATCACCCCAGGAGAAAAGGTTAGAGAAAACTCAATTTACCCCAGAGACTGGGAAAACTTTATCATCCCTTGCAAGCCAGGACAGACTCCAGATCACCAAGACCCCAATACTGGGCACACACTGAGACAGATTCCCGGGAGGGTGATTAATGATTAATACTTAAGAACAACACACATAAGTAAGCTTCAATTCCTTTGTAATATAAGTTACCTCTATCTGAGGAGCACTCATAGTTTCAGCCCTCGCTGGGCAAACACTAGAGCTGTTAAGAGGCATTAAGCCTAAGAATCTTTCTCTCTGTCAATAATTGTTAATAATTTGATAATTCAATTTAATAATCAATCCCTGTAAATATATCCCAAAGCTATTTTCATAACTTCGCAAACAAACTTGAATTTCATAGTGGATAGGGGTGGTGTAAATTTGTAAATATTAATTTTAATAAATAATTTTATTAAAAAATCAAAAACTCCCCAGATTAATTTCTCACCTCCCCCTAACAGGGGAGGAATAGAGAAACCCCTCCACAACAACATACTGAAAAGTTTCACCTCTGACCCTATGAAAAGATGCACCACAGTTGCTCTTACCTTGTTCCCATATATCAGAGTGCTTTTTCATACTGCTGTGACTCTGCAGGTCACAGGTGAAAAAGGCCAAGTGTGATAGTTTCCACAAGCCTTCTAGGATAAAGTTTATGAGCTGTCATCTTGCCCCTGACTGCTTCTCTTCCTTGTCACGGCTGGCTGTGATCATAACAAGACTTTCATACTTGGCTAAACCAGGATTTTTCAGACTCTCTCACACCAGAGACAGAAGGTGGTTACTGACAATTTCCTTGCTGCCCCGCTGGAGAAGGCCAATTTGAATAAAGTCACAGCTTCATGCTTTGGACTATCTCTTCCAAGCTGCTTAACCTTTTTCATTCTGAGATGATTTCTCCAAGTACTGAGTTTTGGACTCTGGCCACACCACCACTGTGGGGCAAACCGATGCAAATTCTGAGGGCTGCTGCAAATACACATCCAGTCCTGACCTCTGAGCCTACAGAATCTGTCAGTTCTGTCCTGCTGTGTCTGTAATCCTGCAACAGGCTTTCTCTGAGCAGTATTTATTGATGTTTCCCAAGATGCAGTTTCACTTGGAAACACAGTTTAAAACAGTATTGGGTGACAGTAATTAAGCACAAGAACTGAACACACTTGACTTCACTACAAGAAAAACTACTGCTGCTGCTGAGAAAGAGTCATCACAGCTGCATCTGTCCAGGCTACCACAACTAGGTAGAAATTTTTCCTCAAACATCTGGGTGCTGCAAGAACTGCAATATGACAGCACTATATGGACACATGAGCAGCAATGTTCTTCTGTACCTCACTAAGCACTTGTCCATGGGGCCTTGTCTGATTTTCCTAACAGAACTCTGCATTTCATGACTGCTGCCTTTCTATCAGCCAAACTCCTCTAAGATTTCTCTAAACTATGATACAAGTAAGCTTGTACTTCAATACAAATAAGGTTGTACAAACTGTTTTAAGGTAGGTGTAAAATACCAGGGCAGTGCCTGTGCACAGTCACAGCAGTATACAGCAGTAAGTGCTCTAATAAAATCACTGGACAGAAGAAACTAACAAACTAACTTTTATTAAATCAGGTTATCACAATTAAGTTACAAATATAATTTCAACCACAGTGATGTTAAATATCAAAGGTAAAACAGTAGTGCAGTGCTCTTAAAACAGATTAATACTTGTAATGCATTTAAAAGGAGCAAAGTAGCTGACCCAGAAGTTCTTGAAGACTCTTCTGCATTGACCAGCTATGTTTAGTTCTTGTGGATTTGAAGACATATGGAAAGCAAACTATGCGTTAAGGAATTTCACCTAAGCAAAACATAAAGCAGTGAGAGTTTCTGTGCTGCTTAAGAAGAAAACCAATGCAGGTCTCAATCCATTTTAAGTAGAACAATGGTACTTAGGAAAACTGTGAGAAAAACAAACACCAGCAACTGGAAGGGCAGAGCAGCTGAGAAATTTTATTCACATGTCTTCCACATCTGCTACCATAGCCTCAACTGCATTCCAGTCCAGCTTGCTAAGGATGCTTCCGGTGCTTTCAGAAATACCATCAGTGTCAATAATGCCAGGAGGAGAGAAACTCACTGGGTCCACTGCAGAGGCCTAGAAGAGAAAAAGAAGACGAGCTGAACCATTGCATACCATTCATTGACAAGACCTCTGTGCAGCCAGTACAAACGATCCTGCTCTTTTCAAACACACCCTAATCAAATTATATATCCCATTACCCTGCAATAAACGCAGTTTGTTTTTCTGTACCACTAGCATCTGTTGCCTGGACAGAAGACTTGCCTATACAGTCGTAATAAAGAATGTTTGTTGGCAAGGCCCACAATAATGACCTTGCTTGTAAATGTAGTTCTGGTGAATGACCATAATTTATGCACCTCTGTCCCTGTCCCATCCATCCTAGGGTGCTGAGAGAGCTGGCAGCTGAGCTGGCCAAGCCACTCTCCATCATTTTCCAGCAGTCCTGGCTCACCGGAGAGGTTCCAGGAGACTGGAAAATGGCCAACGTGGTCCCCATCCACAAGAAGGGTCGGATGGAGGAACCTGGGAACTACAGACCTGTCAGCCTGACCTCAGTGCCAGGGAAACTGATGGAGCAGGTTATCTTGGGGGTGATAAGAGCGCACCTGAGGGATGGCAAAGGGCTCAGGTCCAGCCAGCATGGGTTTAGGAAGGGCAGATCCTGCCTCTTCAACCTGAACTCCTTCTATGATCAGGTGACCCGCTTGGTGGATGTGGGGAGGCCTGTGGATGTGGTCTATCTGGACTTCAGCAAGGCCTTTGACACTGTCTCCCACAGCAAACTGCTGGCTAAGCTGTCAGCCCATGGCTTGGATGGCAACACTCTGTGCTGGGTTAGGAACTGGCTGGAGGGATGAGGCCAGAGAATAGTGGTGAATGGTGCCACATCCAGCTGGCAGCTGTCACTAGTGGTGTCCCTCAGGGATCTGTGCTGGGCCCCATCCTCTTTAACATCTTCATAGATGATCTGGATGAGGGCATGGAGTCAGTCATCAGCAAGTTTGCAGATGACACCAAGCTGGGGGCAGATGTGGCTGGGTTGGAGGGCAGAAGGGCTCTGCAGCGGGACCTTGACCGCCTGGACAGATGGGCAGAGGCCAATGGGATGGGGTTCAATAGCTCCAAGTGCTGGTGCTGCACTTTGGCTACAACAACCCATGCAGAGATACAGGCTGGGGTTGGAGTGGCTGGAGAGCAGCCAGAGAGAGAGGGATCTGGGGGTGCTGATTGATACCCACCTGAACATGAGCCAGCACTGTGCCCATGTGGCCAAGAGAGCCAGTGGCATCCTGGCCTGCATCAGGAATGGTGTGTCCAGCAGGAGCAGGGAGGTCATTCTGCCCCTGTACTCTGCACTGGTTAGACCACACCTTGAGTGCTGTGTTCAGTTCTGGGCCCCCCAGTTTAGGAGGGACATTGAGATGCTTGAGCGTGTCCAGAGAAGGGCAGCCTTGAGCACAGCCCTATGAGGAGAGGCTGAGGGAGCTGGGATTGTTTAGCCTGGAGAAGAGGAGGCTCAGGGGTGACCTTATTGCTGTCTACAACTAACTGAGGGGTGGTTGTGGCCAGGAGGAGGTTGCTCTCTTCTCTCAGGTGGCCAGCACCAGAACAAGAGGACACAGCCTCAGGCTGCGCCAGGGGAAATTTAGGCTGGAGGTGAGGAGAAAGTTCTTCCCTGAGAGAGTCATTGGACACTGGAATGGGCTGCCCGGGGAGGTGGTGGAGTCGCCGTCCCTGGGGCTGTTCAAGGCAGGATTGGACGTGGCACTTGGTGCCATGGTCTAGCCTTGAGCTCTGTGGTAAAGGGTTGGACTTGATGATCTATGAGGTCTCTTCCAACCTTGATGATACTGTGATACTGTGTGATACTGTAACTATGTTTAAATAAAGCAGAATTAGACTAAGTGTTAAATGCTAGGTATCACATCATTCCCAGAATGAGATGATATCCTACCTGGAACAAGGAGTCGTGAGTATCTTGAAGTATTCTGTGGATATTACCAGGTACAGTCCAAGGACTTACTACATCTCGATCGGTTTCTGAGTCGGCATCTTGTGTCTGAACTGCAGTGGCAACACGTGAAGGCATTTGTTTTGATGCTCTGCTGACTCTGTATTCAGCAGCTGAGGAGAAAAGCCAATCACAGCATGGTAACATCTTGTGTTTTCTTCTGAGTGTCTTGAAATTTCTCCTAGAAGCTCCAAGTTCTAAGAACTGAAGCTGTGTCTAAATACATGTAAAACCAACGTGCCCTGTTATCCTGAACTGGTGTTGCTGCAACTCTCTTCCAGCCTCTCACTGTAAACCCAGGAAGAACACTAAGTGGAATAGGAATAGGCACAGGGCCTACTGCATCCAAGTCCTGTACTGCAGTCCCCCAAAACAGACATTGCTACATTATTCAACAGAGGAGTAAAACTAAATCCTCGATTTGTGCATCTTAGAAGCTGTGGTAGTTTGAAGCAGGCTAGAATGTTTTGGTGAGAAGAACTAGATTACAGGCTGTGAAAGGAAAACAATGGTGAGGTCTACTTCCCTCATAGGCTTGCTGAGATGTATAGGAACAAGAAATAAAAACATAGATAACCACTCTCACTGGGGCTGCTGGCTGAGCTGCATCTCTCTAACCTCACCCTCCATTTTGGGCTAATCCACTTTGCTTCCTAACTCCCCTGACCAAACCTCCATTCTTCCTAGGGACTGGGGTAAGGTTGAGAGGGGTAGGGGGAAGGTGAAGGGGCAGTTGTGAGCCCTTCCTGGGGACTCAGGTTTCTGGGAGGGCTGTTGTGTTTCTGTATTACCTTTTTATTTTGTATATTTCTGTCTACAACTGTATAGACTGTAAATATCTACTTGTATATTGTGCCAGCTGTAACTATAAGCTTCATTCAATTTCCAGAGCCGGCTGAGTCTAGTCTGGGTGATTTCTAAAGTGTGGGGGGGCAGGGAACACCCAAACCATCACAGAAGCCATGAAACTTTAGTGGAAGTCCTAGCAGTGATGGGATGTACTGGAGAAAAAGATATAAGAAGGTTAGCAGAAATGAGTGAAATACCTCCATTTACAGTTTAAAAAGAGAAAGTATGGAAAACAGGAGGAGAATGCTTTTCCATATCTGTAGAGATGAACAACTGACTCAGGAAAAATGCCTATCTGCTTACTGTTGCTTCTGTCCCTTTCCAACACTACCAACTAAACTAAACTGATATTGATTAACCTAACAGCGTCTCTATTATGCCCCAATGTAGTTTGGGTGTAAGGGAGAACAGCATCAATCCACAGCACTTCCCAAGTTTCCAACTGGATTGCTCCATCTTTTGCTGTCTGCTCAGAAATTCTACTCTTGTAATCAAATCCTGCATCTATTAGAGAATTTGAATATAGACATTTTTGTGGGGTGTCTAGACCTACACAGAGAGGCACAGCAAAGTGAAAGTTGGGTTTTCATAAACAGCTGTTCAGTCATACATTTTTTTTTCATTCTACAGCAAAGCAGTACCTTAAATAGAAACTGTACAGAAGATAACAGAGGCAATTCCTACTTTCAAGAACTCAGAAAGTGTGCAGCATAGGAAGGTAAGGGCAAGCACACAACATTTGTGTATGGTACTGCTAACTCTCTCTCTGTCAGCTTCAGTTAAAGGATTGAACTCACTTGTCCCTCCTGACTTCCTAATGCTCATTTCAGGAAATCAGCAAAATCTAGCACATTCATTATGCTAATCTTGAAACTACCACCTGGCTAGAACCATTCAGGAGGAAAACAGAGGTGACAGAAACATTTTGAAAGTGTCTGAAGAAACGGATTTTTATGTGGGAGGGAGATGGTGACGTCTATCCTTCTGAACTACTGCTGTATCTGAGGCCTGTGCTGCATAAATTCTACCCAGAGTGTATTCTCAAATGTGTTCTCTGTGTCATATTTCCCCCCTGTATTTTATGTCTGAAGAGCACTAACTCATTGCTGATTGTAACTTACAGTGTCTAGAATTAACAGGGCACTTTGCCACACTTCTCATTCCTCCTCTGGGAGTACTTTTCTGTAGGAGCATACAGGCATTTCCTGGGAAGACAAAGAAACCATTTCCTCTGTTAGGTGTAGTAGATCAGCTCTACTGAAAAGAGACTTCAACATATTCATCTACTAGCTTGCTTCCTGGATTGCACAGTGCGCTTGCGATGGCAAATTAAGCTACTTTGGATTTAGGACACAGTTGATGAGGAAAGGTCACTCATCATTTAACAGGCCACCAAAAGAACTGCAAAAGCTTTAAGACAAGAAATCTCCACAACTAAAACTCTTACTTTCTACATAGGTATTAAAGCTCCTCCCTCCCAAAGTTCAGTAGTAACTTAAAGATCAAGATGTGCCTTCATTATGAAGGTTCTGTTCTTACTCTTGGGCTGTGTTAGACCACGAGCTGGGAGGAAATGGTGTCCTTTTTGACCAAGGGTGGGTCTGGCAGCAGTTTTGCTCCTTTCTGACTGGACCGGATTGTTTGGATGCTCTCTACAAAAGGGAAAAAGAAATCACAACAACAAAGGCCAAACACTTACCTCTGCCTACCACATATTATTGCTCCACACAACTTAGATCTAATAAGGCTTATTTACATGAAGCACAAAAGGCCATAGAAAGCACCTTTAGACCTCCTGGCTGAGGTTCAGCCCCATATGCTGCTTGGGCCAGTAAGCCTCACCACAATCAGAACTGCTGGCAGTCACAGTGAAGGCATTTCAAATGGGCTTTACCAAATGTCACTTTAGGTCCAACACAATTACTACTTTACTGCCACTCCAAAGGTGGCTTTCTGCATGACATTTCTTAGCATTTCTGATTCTGTCAGGCCAAGTGTACTTAAACTGCTCCTGGACACCATCAGCAGCCTCTGTGCAGCACTGACCATATTCATCTTAATGCTCTATGCTGGAACTTATAAAAGAGAGAGATGCAGCAGTATTTATGTTTGGAAGCTATGAGATTATCTGAAGTACACAGTTCCTCATACTATTTTGGAAAACATAAAAGCAGATGTAGAAGAAAAAGCATACTCCCATTTACACCTGAATTACACATACACACATTAGTGGCATCAAGAATAACTTTACCAATCACCAAAATACTCAAATACCACCATCTCAAAAGGCAGTAAGAACCAAAGTGCAAAAGAAAGAACAAGTAAAATCACAGGTAATGAAAGAAAAAGGAAGAAAAGGGAGTAAATTGAGACTGTGCTGAATTCTAACTTAAGTAGTTTGTATTTATGCACAGTTTTATGTTTATTTGCTGCATGCTTGTTACTAGATGCTCTTCAGACTGTTATGGTGCTGGCTATAGTCCAACAGGATTGCTGCTGAGTGGGACAGGTTGTATAGGGTTAACCCTCCAGCGGGAGTAACCTTGAAACTGACCCTAGGTGGTCTTGACCCCTCCCCAGGGGTGGGTCTGAACACCACCAGGTGATGGTTAGCCCACTCCCTCTTCCTGTCTAAAGATCCATAAAAGCAGAGGGACTTCTTGTTGCTCTCTCTCTGTGCTCCCTGCCTCCCTGCTTACCAGCATCACCATCCTGTTCCTGGTTCTGTTTCACCACGTGGCCATCACCATCAAAATCGGGTTGTATTTCTACCTTTTGTATTTGCTTTCCTTTCCTTGTACCTTTGTAACTTCCCTACCTCAGATACCTTTTCATGTTATCGTTAAACTTTCCTTTTTAACTTCCAAATAGAGTGAGATTCATTTATTTGGGTGTGTTTACCTTTTCCTCTCTCTAAATCTAATTCCTCTCTTTGGGGAAAGAAGGGGGAAGGGGGAAGGGCACTCTGTAAAAAATTGTTATTAGTTCAATCAAATTTATTTCAGTCTCTGGAAATTTAAATTAGAACCGGGACACAGGTTAGGACATGGATTACAGCTCTGACTCTACAGCTGGCCAATGCTGTGCTCCAAAAGGCATTTTAAGGCTCCCTCCAAGATTTGCACTAGTACTTGTAAGAAGACTGGTACAGAGCCTTAGGAATCCTCTGATCCACAGTATATCTTTGATTCTGCCAGAATATAAAGCTTCTCTCAAGCTAACCCTATACCAACTAGCTACAAATTGCAGAGAAATCAGATGTGTAATAAAGGCACCTACACCTCAAAGCAGGAGTAAGGCTTAAAGCTGTTACCCTTTAGTAGACGCTCTATTCCTTCTACTGTACTCTTGAGGTGACCTTGTCCTGGACAACAACCTATGTTCTTTTGCAGGTAGCACCACTGTTTCAGATAACATTTCATCCATCAGGGAAAGTGCTTGTGATATTCTCATGCTGTGAGTTTCAGACAACAGGACTCTATGGAGAAGTAACATTACATAATTAATTCACGCTACTACTCTTTTAATTGCAATTGGCTTGTCAAGCTACCTGGTAACCAGAATATAAGGATATAGTTGTGCAGTTCTAGAGAATATTCACTAACCCATTTAAGATAATTAACAAAATGTTAAAATGTTTATTAACAATGGGTTTGACAGAATGAACAGGTCAACCCTAGGGAAAAAAATGATCTGAAAAGTGGAAAATACAGTCAATGATGAAACACATTTAGAATTTTCCTAGATGATAAGCTGAACAGGAATTATTTACACTTTTGCTTGAAATGCCATTCATACCTGAATTTCCTAGACAAAAGAATTAAAACTACCTCTTCCTTAAGATTGGAAGATTAAAATATAAATAAGAATACCAGAAGCTACATTTGTAGAAACTTACTTGTCTTTTTCTTCTTTCTTCTTCTGCAGTAATTTAATGTCCTTTGAAGTAAGGCTACAGGGCTGTGCAAGAAAAGTAAAATAATCACCAGCTTATTATGTATTGTGGCCTTATTCCAATCTCTCATTCTCAAAATGTAGAATTATTGACTTGAAAGTTACTGTTTAAGATACTCTCCAGAAAGAAAACAGTATGAAAGCATCTGGACCTACCAAGAAATTCAGGTAAGATGGTCTCTATAAGCAGCCACACCTTCCATGGCTCATATGCTTTAGAAGGTTGTGCTAGTTTGAAGCAGGCTAGAATGTTTTGGTGAGAGGAACTAGATTACAGGCTGTGAAAGGAAAACAGTGGTGATGTCTACTTCCCTCAGAGTCTCGCAAAGGAGTTTGGGAAGGAGAAATGAAAACATTAGATAACTCTCTCGCCATTTTCACACTCTGCCTTGGGCTGCTGACTGAGCTGCATCTCCCTAACCTCACCTTCCACTCACCTTTGCTTCTTAACCTCTTGGCCGAACCTCTACTCTTTCTTGGGACTGGGGTAAGGTTGAGAGGGTCAGGGGGAAGGTGCAGAGGTGGTTGAGAGCCCCTCCTGGGGACTCAGGTTTCTGGGAGGGGAGCTGTGCTTCTGTATTGTTTTTACCTTGTATATTTCTGTCTATAACTGTATATACTGTAAATATCTGCTTGTATATTGTGCTAGCTGTCAATAAATAGCTTCATTTATATTCCCAGAGCCAGCTGAGACTAGTCTGGGTGATTTCTAAAGTGTGTGGGAGGCGGGGAACACCCAAACCATCACAAATGTTCTAAGGATATGTCTTCACTGTCAAGTTTAAAAGGGCCTTATCCTCAGTTTCCCGAAACATCAGTGACCTTCCCAGCTGATTTTGTACACAGTCACACAAAACTTCCACATAGATCCTTCCCTTTTCCCCCCAGAAGCAGGCTTAAATTCTGACTGTGTTACTCTTCCTAAAATAATTCCATTATTTAGCAACAGAAAAGTAATGTGTGTTACAAGTTTGCTGTTTAGGAGCTAAACCTAGGAAAGCTTCAGCATCAAATAATCATGCCCTGTGTTCAACTGATGAGTTAAAAAAAAGTAGGGTGGTGTATTTGCTGTTGCTCAGTATCCTCTCTTGAAACCTTGGAGCGTCTCTAGTCAGCAGTCTCTTTTCAGGTCCTGAAGTTATCCAGGTGAAAAATGCATATTTTAAGACGTAATATTGATTGGGAAGTTGTTTTGGAGTGGCTTTCATAGTTCTTTTTTTGCCTCCAGTTATTTCTAGTGCAGTGCAGTCAGATGAGATTCACGAGGCCATAAGCATGTATTCACTAACTGAAGTTAAAAAAAGTCTAGGAGAGAAGGAAGTATTTTTTTGCACCCGTATTGGAACCAACCTTCAACAAAAAAGTAATCAGCTATTTGAGGTATTTGCCATATTGAAACACCTCTGCTGACACTAATTGCATACACTTCTCTCTCTGTGAATGACAAGGATGGCTGCCCTCAGTATCCTGATGCAATTGTTAAGGATGCTCGCATATGAATTCTGCATTGAAAATTCAGTGGGGCTTTCTAAGAAGTGTAGAGGAAGGAGAAACAAGATGTAAACATGTCCTTACAGCTCCCTGATAAAATGCAGCTTATTATCAGTGAATATTCACAGAATCACAGAACTTTAGAGGTTGGAAGGGGCCTCCAGAGATTGTTGAGCATAATTATCTCTTTACATAAAGCTGTGCAATACGATTTCAAAACCAATTTTTTGGGTCTTGTCTGTTGTGCAGGTAGTATGCATCAATGAAGACTTGTTTTTCTTATCAAATTTTACAAATTCTAGTGCAGACTTAGCTTATTTACAAGTTCCAATGCCACACTTTACTGGATCACAGGGCTTTAGAGGTTGGAAGGGACCTTCAGAGATCACTGAGTCCAACCTCCCTGCCAAGACAGGATCCAGTAGAGTAGTTTGCACAGGAACACATCCAGGAGGGTCTGGAAAGTCTCCAGAGAAGGAGACTCCACAACCTCTCTGGGCAGCCTGTGCCAGGGCTCCGTTACCCTCACTGCAAAGAAGTTTCTCCTCATGTTGAGCTGTAACCTTCTGTGTTCCAGTTTGTAGCTGTTGCTCCTTGTCTTATTGCTGCTGACCAGTGAAAAGAGACTGGCCCCAGCCACTTCTCATCTACCTCTCAGATATTTGTACACATTGACCAGATCTCCTCTCGGTCTTCTCCAGACTAAACAGGCCCAGAGCTCTCAGTATCATTTTGTAGGAGAGATTCTCAAGTCCCCCAGTCATCCTGGTGGCCCTCTGCTGGACTCTCTCCAGCAGGTAGTATTAGAATTATATCCATTACAGTCAGGGTACTATACCTTTTGAGTCTAGAGCTGGGGGACACACTGTTGTCATTATTGCTGCCTGTGAAGAACACTGGTTTATTTGCTTACTGATCACTTCTCGCTCAACTAAGGCCAGTTCAATAAAATTATACATAATTTAAATAAAAATCACTAAAATAGAAAAAAAAATCACTACCTTTGTATTATCCAACCTGAATAAACAACACTTGTACACCAGTTACCCTTCAAGATACTTACGATAGTCTTTCGGACACTGAATGGATTACGTTCTTTCTTTCTTTGCTCTTCCACCTTCTTCACATATTCTCTCATTCTTTCTTTTTGTTTTCTTTTCATCCATGCCTTTATCTCTCTGTTCTCCTTTTCTGTCTTTTGAGAATGTCCAGCAGCAGAATCATGAATCCTGACAGCAAATAATATAGCACATTACATTTATATTACAATAATGGCAGCTAAACATGATATAACATTAAAAAACAACAATAAAAAACAATCCTTTACAAATTCCAATTCAGCTAAAAGTGTAAGTAATAAAACAATAGAGAAATTTTCCTCTGCACAGTTTTGCTTCATGGAATTCTGGCACATAATTAATTTCCAGCACATTTACTGATTTTTTTCTCCTTCTGTTTATCAACTACATTCAGCTAATTGGACCAAAGATTTAAATGTGGATAAATGGAATAAACCTTTATAGCATAAATGGCACAAAAAAAACTTCAAGTAATTTTAGCCTTGATCTCTCATGTTTAAAGTGTGTCTAGTCTCAATATCTAAAAAGAAAAAAAGACCAGTGAGATTCTACCATCACTTTTGTTCCCTCCCTTCAACCTGTGGGCTCCTCACCTGAGGGACTTGGGGGTCCTGGTGGATGAGAAGTTCAACATGAGCCAGCAGTGAGCACTTGCAGCCTAGAAGGCCAATAAGATCCTAGGCTGTATCAGGAGAAGTGTGGCCAGCAGGTCGAGAGAGGTGATTCTCTCCCTCTACTCAGCTCTGGTGAGACCCCACCTGGAGTACTGCATCCAGTTCTGGAGCCCCTATTACAAGAACGATATGGAGATGCTGGAGTGTTTCCAGAGAAGGGCCACTGGGATGCTCAGAGGGCTGCAGCAGCTCTGCTATGAGGACAGACTGAAAGAGTTGGGGCTGTTCAGTCTGGAGAAGAGGAGGCTCCCAGGTGACCTTACCATGGCCTTCCAGTAACTGAAGGGGGCCTCCAAAGAAGCTGGGGAGGGACTTTCAGGCTCTCAGGGAGTGACAGCGCTAGGGGGAATGGAACACAGCTGGAGGTGGGGAGACTGAGACTGGAGGCGAGGAGGAAGTTGTTGAGCATGAGAGTGGTGAGAGCCTGGAATGAGTTGCCCAGGGAGCTGGTTGAGGCCCCATCCCTGGAGGTGTTTAAGGCCAGGCTGGAGGAGGCTCTGTCCAGCCTGGTCTAGGGTAGGGTGTCCCTGCCTGTGGCAGGGGGGTTGGAACTAGATGATCCTTGTGGTCCCTTCCAACCCTGACTGATTCTGTAATTTTAAAAACACTAACTCAGAACGCTAACAACAGAAAAACACACCCAGTAAGAAACACTAACATAACTTCTTCTCAGAAATATGTAGTAATTTCACCTTGCAACAGTCTTTAGAGTAAGCAGCTAGCTAATAAACTCAAAAATTTCCCAAGAGAAGCATTTTAATTTTGAAAGCTCCACGGTTTGCAGCCCGCTTTGAAACTTCTCTCATTTTTAAGACAGGCACTAATAATTCCACAGTCAATGGAAAGTTTGGAAAAATAAGGTGTCCCAGGTTGGGAACTATAGAAGATTGTTATTCAATGCCATAATTCTGCTGTTCCTTTATAAACTCAAGGTGAGACCAGCTCATTCTCCTTTCCTCCTCCTCCAGCCCCGTGTCGGGCAGGAACTGCTTTTACTGGGACAAACAAGCAAGGAGCAGGCCTGTTGGGGGGCCTCCAGAGGATGGCAGAGGCAGGCTGGTGGAGGATTGACACACTGGGGAGTTAGTTTTGGGTTGGGGGAAAATTTAAGGAGGTCACCATGGATGTTGTATCTGCTTTGTTAATTTCTTTTCTGTATCTCTCTCTCCAAACAGAATTCTGTTTTTTCCCCAGTTCATTTGAGAGCTTTATTCTGTTGTCTCTCTTCAAAAACCATGACATAAAGTATCTCTAGTAACTACAGTTCACCTGGAATTTTATGGACTGAATTTTATGGACACAACTACCTTCAAGGGATTACAAGTTTGACACTGTGCTAGTTTGAAGCTAGCTAGAATGTTTTGGTGAGAAGGATTAGACCACAGGCTGTGAAACAATGGTGATGGCTACTTCATTCATAGGCTTGCTGAGGTGTATAACAAGAGTCCAAACATAGATAAGGGAGTCACTCTTTGTCCAGGCAGTGGGCTGCATTTCTCTCTAACCTCACCTTCCATCTCTCTGATTAATCCACTTGCTTCTTAACCTCCATGGCGGGGCGGGGCACAAGGCAACATCTGGGGTAAGGCAGGGAAGTGGGAGAAGGTAGAAGGGTGGTTGAGAGCCCCTCCTGGGGACTCAGGTTTCTGGGAGGGCTGTCATGTTTCTGTATTACCTTTTCCCTTGTCTATTTCTGTATATAACTGTAAATACTGTAAATAATCTGTTTGTATATTGTGCTAAGCTGTAAATATAAGCTTCATTCAATTTCCAGAGCCAGCTGAGTCTAGTCTGGGGGATTTCCAAAGTGTGTGTGGGGTATCACAGTATCACAGTATCACCAAGGTTGGAAGAGAACTCACAGATCATCAAGTCCAACCCTTTACCACAGTGCCCAAGGCTAGACCATGGCACCAAGTGCCACATCCAACCTTGCCTTGAACTGCCCCAGGGACGACGACTCCACCACCTCCCCGGGCAGCCCATTCCAGTGCCCAATGACTCTCTCAGTGAAGAACTTTCTCCTCACCTCCCAGACACACTTAAAAGTGATTTACTGTACAGCAAAGCGAAGTGTCATAATCAGAAGTATTCCCAGTCATATGTGACAGTAAGTGCATGAAATTGAGTTGTCTTCAGATCTTCTGTCAGCTTTCATTAAATGCTACTTGAATGTATCTCTGAAATTTTCACCAAACAGTCCACCTAGCAACATTTATATATTGATGTAATTATTATTAATGTGCTCAGAATTCTTAAAAGCTGGTAAGGATATCATGGTCTGCACACAGATTCAGATGTGAAGATGCTGAGCTGCTTTTACAACTCAAATAAACGTTAAAACAAGTAACCAGAATCACTAGAACATCTTGAAACAAGTATCTTAAGCTACTGTGAACAGCTGCATCAACTCAACAGATTGCTTGGCATCCTGAGCAACTCTAGTTATGTGTGCTAGTTTGAAGCAAGCTAGAATGTTTTGGTAAAAGAACTAGATAACGGGCAGTGAAATGAAAACAATTGATGTCAACTTCTCTCACAGTCACGCTGAGAGTTCTGGGAAGAAGAAGTAAAACATTTGATAGCATTCTCCATTTTGTCTCTCACTTTGCTTCTGGGCTTTGACAGAGCTGCATCTCATTAACCTTGCGGCCTCTGACCTTGCTCCCTAACCTCTTGGCTGCACCTCTCTTCTTTCTGAGAACTGGGGTAAGGTTGAGAGGGGAAGGGAAGGTGTTGGGGTGGTTTGAGAGCCCCTCCTGGGGACTCAGGTTTCTGGGAGGGGAGTTGTGCTTCTGTATTGTTTATCCTTTGTATATTTCTGTATATAACTGTATATATTGTAAATAGCTGCTTGTATATTTGCTGCTGTAAAATAAATAGCTTCATTTATATTCCTGGAGGCCTTTCTGAGTTAGCTGGGGCAAATTCAAAAGTGTAGGGGGGCGGGTAAGAGCCCAAACCATCACATTATGCCTTTTAAGCAATTGATATCACAAAGAAGATTAGGAAACAGCTGTAATTTCAACCTATTTGGTAAAGAACACAGCTGATTTTATAACTGATAGTTGGGGAGGTATAGCAATCTCCAGCAGGGAAAAAAAACATGACAAACTGGAGTCCAAGGTTGTGAGCTTCTCAAACTGCTTGCCACTGACAAATTCCTGTTCTGCCTTCCTGAACAACTTTATAAGGCTTCTGTTCTCCTTGACTGAACTGAATATGCTGTAGGTGCATAGTTGTGCTCCAGCCTATACCTGGTGAAGGAAGGAAGCAGCAAGTAGGAAGGAGAAAAAAATTAAAAATCAAAATAATAAAAACTAACACACACATTTGACAACAATGGCCAGTAAAACAGTGGCTGTTAAACAGTTCTAATACTAGTCTCATTACCACCAACTCAAATCACATGCTTAATTGCATGGTTCATGGGTTCTGAGCTATGAAAAGGATAACCAGGGTTAAAAAGATTCAATAAACACATAATAAACAGCAGCCATGGTATTACCTAGAGATTTTCTTAGCTTGTGTTTTTGTAAGGCCCAGTTCAGATGGAGAGATGTCACCTTCTGCTACAAGATCACGAATGATGTCAGCAACACCACTCAGACCAGTAATTTGCAGGGGATCTTCTAAAGAGCTTAAAAGTCAGGGAGAGAAAAAAAAAATGTTACTAATTTAAAGTAGAATATGCCTGTAACAAGGAGCTAAAATCCTTTCTCTTATACTGAAAATAAGAATAGTCAGGTTGTTTTACCAGACACCTTTGGACTGCATTTTCTTTCATCTACATCTCACTGTGTTAGTGCACACAAGCAATACCTGGATTATGCATGACGATTCACTGTCTTTAAAAAGTTACAAGCCATCAGTTTAGCTTCACTGTCATTACATACACTTTATCCAACTGAACTTTGTAGTTCCCCAGTGTGAATGGAACAGAAAGAGCGAGACCAACATCACAGTCCTGGAAGCATAGAACAGTGGAATGTCACCCTGGTGACCAGAGCTGACACAGGAGCTGGATGGAGATCCACAGCGGTGTATGTTACCACAGCATCAAGGAGAATGGGGGAGCAAGGTGGAGGATGCACTGTTCTATCCTTCCTCTTATCATGTGCAATAGTGCTGAACAGAGAGGAGTAATCTCAAAACTAAGACTTTTATGCAGTTGATAAAGCAGCAATGCTTTGACCACTTTGATCACAGAGCCACATATACACTCTGCACAATAGTAGGTAACGAGGTATAAACATTACATTATCCCAATTTCATATCTCATTTGGAAGGGAATGAGAATTCAGTACCAAACAGCAGAGATAGAGAAATGGATTTTGTTCCACTCACCTCCCATCCAAAAGGGACACTCTTTGGGAAAGATTTATGACTTCAGCAACAGTGAGTACTGGCCCAGGAAGACAGAGTTTGTGATTGCAGTCACACTTTGAAGCTCTACAGCTATTCTGTAGTGTAGTGTGTTTATCACTGGCAATCTTAAAGAATCAGTTTATGTTTCCCATCGATTAACTGTACTATTTGTGCACCCAACTGCTGCTTTTGAAGGCAAACCAGTCCTACAGCAGACAGGCTGTTTGGCACCTGTTGCTGGGCCTACAGTCAAGGCACTGACTGGCATTCCTATCGAGAGGTAAGTCTACGTGCCCCTAGCCCTTCCAATCTCTGAGGAACACAACAAGATTAATTTCTTACATTATTTATTTATCTCTTACCAACTGTATGCACCACTAATGCAAGACAGGGGTGTTGCAGCAAAGAGGGCTTTGAAAAAAACACCAAGCCCCATACAGAGCTGAACTGCCTGAGCTCAAATGGCTGGCCCAGAGGAGGCTGAGCCGGGCAGCCCAGGCTAGGAGCATGAACAAGGTTTGTACTGCTGGCACGCTGAAATAACACTAGTTTCAGAAACCTCAACTGCCAGTGACCTTCTGAGTAAGGATCAGCGTGAGCAAGAGAATAGTTTTACTTAAATTTCCTCTCTTTTCATCAGTTGCTCTCAATCAAAATCCCAAATCTCATGTAGCTTATGATTACAAGATACAGTTGCTTCAGGTTACTCCCTTTGGGTAAGAACCACATCTATGAGAGTTCATTGGTTCACTTCCATCCTTGAGGTTACATAATTAATCTACTTCAGTCACAACAAGCAATTTCGCTTAAAATACTTTATACTTCAAGCCAAGCAACAAAGGTAACTGAGCAGAATGACCAGGAAAGAAAGGGAAGTCAGCTACTGTTCCCAACTGCACAACTGAATCCAGAAGATGAACAGCAGTTAACAATAAAAGTATATGTATGCTAGACCATTTTATTTAATGCATAAGATATTCCAGTTTTGAAATCTTCAGTCTATTTCTTTACACTGTTCATATGGTAACACTTCAAAACTTTCTGGTGATCTCTGGCCTCAGTAGATGACTAAGAGCAGCTACATCTACTTGTTCAAAGCCAGTGCTTTGCAAATTGGAGAAGTAGTAAATGCATGTAGACAATAGCAGTGTCTTAATCTACAGCTTTGTTACTTGTAACTATAAAGCAACTTTCAATGCTTCTGAAGCTTTTGAATAAAGTAAATCTAAATTTAGGCACTATGAATGCCTGAAATTATCTAATAAAAAGCCTTCATTCCATTTGAAAATGAATGCCTAGATTTTAGTTACACTTTGACAGTCCCTTATCCTACTGAAAGCAAGAGTATAAAGTAAAACAATTTTCAGCAAAACCTACGTCAAAATACATACCTATCATGCAGATCTCCAGACACATGAAAGCCTGAAACACAAACAGCCTTTGTTAATAAAAGCCTTGCACCTCTACACAAACTAACAATACATATGTTAAACAGCTAGTGGGATAAAGTACTGAAACAGATCAACCTGCACATGCTGACATTAAAAGTAAAGGAACATTGTTCCTAAGTTTAATGAGCTGTGATAGAGCATGTCATCAATTGCCAGGACAATAGAGAGTTTTCAAGAGAACATTAATTACTGAAATGGTACTGATGTGGATAGTTTTGCTAGAAAGATGAGATGACTCTTGTCAGTTGTCTGCCATGATGCAACTAAGCTTATCAATTCCAACTAACTGGAAGTTATCTATTAACTACAAAACATAGAGGAAGCAAGGGTACAAATTCCTTGAATTCTCAAAATGTGGCTGAAGAGCAGTACAGGTGTCTTGAAAGGAAAATCATTATTATCCTTCCAAAGCTAAACTGTACTCTAAATAAAATTACAGTTGCAACTTAGCATTGCCTACAGTTTTCTCACCATGCACGTAACAAGTTTGTACCTGCAGAGAAAACTTTAAATGTATTACTCTTTATAAAATTTATCTGGGTGAGCATGCCCCTTGAGATTCAATTCTGCTGTGTGCAGACACAGGAACCATGTTTGAACATCTTTTTAAGATTGCTGCAAATGTGACTGTCAAATGCATGTTCACCTGTACAAAGTATGTATTGTTTTCAGAAGCTTGAATGCAAGCAACACAGACAACATGCAGACAAATTAAAACACTCCACAATTTTAAACACAGGCAGTAGATTGCTTCTGCAGTGATTTTTTTTCTCCTTTTAATACTGCTGCAGTCTTCATAATTACAGAGATCTAGTTATTGTCAGTCTGCAAAATTAAATGAGACCTCATGGGATAATGTTATAGGACATATCCAGTAGTTACTGTGTATTAGAAAAACATGCTGCTCTCAAGAAACCTCTCTAGAATACAGGTTGACAGAGACAACAATCACAGCTTTAGGAGGAAAGTGTGTTTTCTGGCACTGTAGCTATTTGTACTCACATACACTTAAATAAATAATTAGAAATAAATAAGCACAGTGATGGGTTTCAGAAACAGAACCAAAGTTACTAATTTTCTTTCAGTGATGCTGAATCTGAGTGCAAGCATAATTCACTGCTACTTTCAAAGCTAAGTCATAGTGTTCCACCATAGAGACTCAGCACCAATGCACATACACAAAGCCATTGTTAATAATGCTGTCTAGAAAGACTGACGACTGACTTATGAGCTCATTGGCATTACATAACACCCTGTATAAAAGCAATAGGAAAGTATATACTAGGAAGGTGTAACTCATTTTTAAAAGGAAAAAAAAGAAAAATAAACATTAAAAATTATACCAGAAGACTTTATGCCACTGGGAAGGTTAGAAGCAGAGGGTGCAGAGGCAGAAGAACGTAATCCCAATGCAGTGTAACTGGGTAAAGGATCTTCTAAGTTCAACAGCTTCTTTTCATCATCGTCAAAAATTATACTCCCCAAAAAATGTTCTGATTCCATGAAAAAATAATACAGAAATGAGTGTACACCAATTAAAAAAAACCTCACAATGCTAAAAATGTCACTCATAGCTATTCTTCAGTACCACAGTTAGTTTATGTGTCAAAAGGAGAACAACCTCCATCTCAATCATTTAGGTACCAATCTTGAACATGTTTTGGTGTGCATGTAAAATAGACCTAAGTTTGTATTCCCAGCATGATCTCTTGCATGGTACAAGTTAGATGGGTATTATAGAGTTAATTGTTATACAAACAATAAACAACTTGATACATCAGCTCTAAATAGCTCATCTGATGTAAGAATTATAACTAAATGGTCACTGAAGAAGTGTGAAAAAAATTTCTTCATATATACAGAGAAAACTGAGATTAAATTTTGTATCCTTTGTACAAGCAATCAATGCACTCATAGGCACCATGTTGTAACAAGATCTAACAGACATACAGACTATCATCTTTAAAAGCCTGTAATGAAGTGTTGCATTATGGTTTAGGAGAATATCAGAAAGCATGCAGATAGTCTGAAGTGCACTCCTATTGAAGGAGTACCCACAACACTCTGATTTTCAAGTTGTGCCGGGGGAAGAATAGGCTGGATGTTAGGAGGAAGTTCTTCACAGAGAGAGTGACTGGCATTGGAATGGGCTGCCCAGGGAGGTGGTGGAGTCACCATCACTGGGGGTGTTCAAGAAAAGGCTGGATGAGGCACTTAGTGCCATGGTCTAGTTGACTTGACAGGGCTGGGTGCTAGGTTGGACTGGATGATCTTGGAGGTCTCTTCCAACCTGGTTGCTTCTATGATATTCTGTGATATTCAATTCCATGATATTTTTGGGGGGGAGCTTCCTCTAAGTTTTTGACTTTTCCTATGTTCCAGTAAGACCTTTTTTTAGTATGTTTCACAAACACCTTTTGAAGTTATAGTAAATTTAAGAACTAATTAAAACTCAACTATAAGCGTAAACGGAAAGTTTATTACCCTATAAACTGAACACATACCATCATCCACGATTCTAGCATCCTCAGGGAATGAAGAACAAGCATCAAGGTCTGAGCTAGCAGCCATTTCAAAATCTTCTATTTTCTTCACTAGCTATAAATGAAACCCAAAAATTTAAGCAACAGTATATTCTTCAAGACATTTCTGAGGTTTACATTGCAGACAGTCATGCAGTTCACTTTAAATGTTTTCTCCTCAGAATCTTTTAAGCACCCTGATTCAAATCTAAGTAGCTCAAGCATATTAATTTCATCTGGAAAGTTAAATCCCTGGACCCTTAGTGTCAATAAAATACATATGAAATGCACTATTCAGTTTTACTCCTTTTGGTCATACTATTTTTAAATAAAATATCCTGAACTTTCACTGTAATTTAGTAAGTGAAAACTGACTAACCTAGTTAGGGACATTTTGCTATTCTAACAAAGAACAGGCCTTAAAACTGATCTTAGTATGTAAGAAAGTGCTATATAAAGGAATGACCAACCTGTATGCACCACTTAACACCTCTGTAGGTGACACAATGAGGTCCTCCCATTTCTGTGAGTATGTGGGGAAAGGCAGGCAATGGACGCTATTAGTTTGAATGACTATACACAAATTGGATGCTGTGGAATTATGCAATACTACTGAATACAGGTCTGCAGAAACTGGACACTGACTTGGTTTTCTTCATGTGCAAAGACAAAAGAAAACTTTTTAGCAGCTAGATTAAATCACAGCCTAATGGCTCTTTCTTAGTTGCTCCCAGTTTGCTGTAAACTTAATTTAAAAGCAAAAAAAAAAGTAATGTGAAGAAGTAATTGCCAGCATTCCCCAATTCCTAAAATTAAAGTAATCCACAGCTGAAGCTTAGGCAAATTCCATTAAATTGAGTATTGGGAGATTACTGTGCTGAAATGTTTAAACTATCTATCATTACCATTATTTATTTATCATTATTTACCATTATTTATATTATGATTATTTATTTATCATGCCAGTGGCATCCTGGCCTGGATCAGGAAGAGTGTGGCCAGTAAGACAAGGGAGGTTATTCTTCCCCTGTACTCAGCACTGGTCAGGCCACACCTTGAGTACTGTGTCCAGTTTTGGGCTCCTCAATTCAAGAGAGATGTTGAGGTGCTGGAACGTGTCCAGAGAAGGGCAACAAAGCTGGTGAGGGGCCTGGAACACAAACCCTATGAGGAGAGGCTGAGGAAGCTGGGGTTGTTTAGCCTGGAGAAGAGAAGGCTCAGGGTGACCTCTACAATTACCTGAAGGGAGGCTATAACCAGGTGGGGGTTGGTCTCTTCTCTCAGGCAACCAGCAATAGAACAAGGGGACACAGTCTCAAGTTGTGCTGGGGGAGGTCTAGGCTGGATGTTAGGAGGAAGTTGTTGGCAGAGAGAGTGATTGGCATTGGAATGGGCTGCCCAGGGAGGTGGTGGAGTCACTGTCCCTGGAGGTGTTGAAGCAAAGCCTGGCTGAGGCACTTAATGCCATGGTCTAGTTGACTGGCTAGGGCTGGGTGCTAGGTTGGATCTTGGAGGTCTCTTCCAACTGGTTGATTTGATGATGATTCTATGATTATCTTTGTTGTGACTTAGGAAATAGTAACTCCTGAATTATGTATAAGATCATCTGAATGCACTATGTCCAAAATGCATTCATTATTTTTCTATAGTTAGCTTTATAAAGATGTTAAAAATAGAAATATTTAATGAAATAATTAAGAACAAGTTTCAAAAATAGTCACATTCTGCATTCTGTATTCTGCAGATGAACAGTGACAGAAATCTTTGCCTAAAAGTTCTTCTGCTCAGCCTGAAACTTTTCTGCTATGCCATTTACCCAGTTAAACAGTAATTAAATTTATTCTGCACATTGACTAATCACATTTACCTCACCATTCTGCTAGCATTTGGTTCACTGTAACTAACCACATCACAGAATGGTAAGGGTTGGAAGGGACCTCTGATAATCATCTGCTCCAACCTCACTGCTAATGCATGTTCACCTAGGTCAGTTTGCTCAGGAACACATCCAGGCAGGTTTTTAAAGTCCCCAAAGAAGTGAACTCCACAACCTCTCTGGGCAGCCTGATCCAGTGCTTTGTCACCCTCACAGTAAATCAGTGTTCAAGTGAAACCTCCTGTGTTCTGTTTTGCACCTGCTTCTCCAAAAGATGTAGCACTAAATGTGACAGAGATGTGTATTACTCTCCATCTGTCTCAGCAGGTCCTGAGATTTAAAAACACATCACTCTAAAATGTAAACCTTGTATTTAGCTGCAAGAACTTACAAAATGAACTGCTTCAGAAAAAACAGGTAGGAGCCACAACTCACCAGCCTAGTATTTCTAAAATCCTCTTCCATATTTTCTGTTATGTTCTGTAGTTTCTGTAATTGCACATCCATTTCCTGCTGCTTTGTGGAAAAGTATTCCTTGCCATTTAACACTGATGGAAGCCCCAAAGAAGGAAAAGCTCTGTCATCTTCATGTACAGTGTTCCAAGTTACACTATCTCTAGTAGAATCTGACTTCTTCTCTTCCTTCTGCACTTGGCTTGATAATTTTTTCAGATGATCCTCTTGAAATAAGAAGAGCCCATCAGCATTACTGAATAAATAGTAAACACTTAAGTACTGCAAGCAATAAGGCACAGCTATGTTGTACCTAATAGTATGTTGTACAAAGCAGGAATCATCATGAAACAAATCAAATATATAAAAGTTTTAAAGTATAAGACTGAAAAAGCAGGTGATGTGTTGGAGAAAGGCTGTAGGTTTTCCATGGGAACTTAGGGTATTTAAATGATGATAAAAATTAGATGGTTTACCTTTCTTCAGAAGCACCCTGGGTGGAACTGCATCCGTAACAGAAACTGCCATTTGATGACATTCTGAAGCACATGGAATTTCAAACTCCTCATTTTGCTGTGCAGCAGCTATCTCTTCTGCAGACTCAAGTATCATGGGCAAATGAAGGATGTCACTGCCTTCAATGTCAGTGACACTGAGATATTCATGTTCATTCTAAATAAGAACAAAAAGATAACAAATTATATAATGTGCTTTACATATATTGTTTACAGTACATTATTAACCATTTCCTGTGTTTTTATGTTATCACTTTAAGTTTTTTTTTGTTCTGGAGACAAAATGACTACAATCTTCCCTATGGTATCATGATATCATGTATGGTATATCAAACATAATAAAATCAAATTCAGGATGCAAAACAACAGTACCATTTAAAATGTATTTGAACCATATGTACACGGGACCACTTACCAAATCAGGCACATCTGACAGAAAGGATGGTAAAGGTCTCTCCTTCACTTCAGCAGGGAATCTCACACTTAAATGCATATCTGGATGTAGTGTTTCAGGGGCACTGGATGATTCTATGAGAAAAGAGTGATACTTAGTAGACATACTTACAGAAAAGGAAAAAAAAATCAAAGTATTTGGAAGCAGGTCTGCATTCTCTGAATTCTATGAAAACCTTTGGTTAACATTTTGTTTAAAAAATAAAGACAGACAATATAGCTTAATAGGTTTCTTTAATGTTTGCTTCTAATGATAAATTATTAAACTATTTATCATTTTAGTGATAGATTACCAGAAAAATACTCCAAAAAACTGAAATAAAAGCAATGTGCTGCAATCTAAATTGCTATTAATTTCCAATTCCCTCCTGAATAGAGTAAAAAAATTAAAGATCTGTATCTTTACTTGATTTGGATAAATGATACTACTTGGCTAGAAAGGGCTCTAATAACTACCTATGAAGAAGTCAATTGATGTAATAATCTTCTAAATTGATCAACAGTGTTGAAAAATTAATACAGACACCGTGTACTATAGGAAATAAAAATACATTTGGTACCAAATTCCATATGATACAATCTGTCATAGTTCTATAAAATGGAGGGGGGGAAAATCCATATCAAGATAAATCTTAGTATGTCCCGAAATCAAAGTTACCTTCTATCATCTGTTCTGTAAACTGTCCCAAGAGCTGACTGATCAAGAATAAAATTCCTGCTTGAGACTGGAACACTGTTACTTGGCATGTAGTTACTGCACAACTTAAGGCAGTTGTTCCATAGATATGCTAATTAGCTGAGCTATTACAGCTTGATTTCAGGTGGAGCTGTGATCGGTCTTAAAATCTCATTCAATCCATTTGGTTCATAAAACACCAACTCCAAGATTAAACTGCACCAAAATCAAGCCAAGAATCTACAAATGTACATTCTCATACAGGAATAAAAATGCACTGGCACACTGCACCATGAAAAATTCCAGCCAAACTGTTCACAAACAGTATTACAGTTACTTTACATTTGGTTCACGCCCTGCATTCATTTACATTATGTAAAAGAATCATGTTAAAATTGTCAATTTTTAGACTTCCCAAGCCATAAATGAAACAGGAAGAGTGAAAGCCACACCTGACATAGTAACAGGCACAACTGACTGGTTTCTCTGAATGGCAGAAACTTCATTTCCAGCAGTGATTCCAACATCTCGGTATTCTTTGAGCACTTGGCAGGAGAAAAAAAAAAAAACAAAACAAGATGCTGATATGAATGAATTTAAGGAAAATAAAGAAACTGATGGCATTATCTGAATGCGTGATTTTGATCTGCCAGCTCACAATCGAAGCTAGACTGTGGGGGAAGATGCAGGGAAACAATGTTTCGCATGTCACTGAAATTATCTAAATGCACATGGTGTTTTCTTTTACAAGGGCGGGCAGAATAAGATGCTCTCGAATTGGAAAGACAGAAAAACTACAGGCCATATACTGGATCCATGGCAACCCCCTTAAACCTTCCCCTTAAGGCAAGAACACACTTCTGTGTTTGAATCATACAATCATAGATCAACCAGGTTGGAAGAGACCTCCAAGATCAACGAGTCCAACCTAGCACCCAGCCCTAGTCAATCAACTAGACCATGGCACCAAGTGCCTCATCCAGGTTTTGCTTCAACACCTCCAGGGACAACGACTCCACCACATCCCTGGGCAGCCCATTCCAATGCCAATCACTCTCTCTGCCAACAACTTCCTCCTGATATCCAGCCTAGACTTCTCCCAGCACAACTTGAGACTGTGTCCCCTTGTTCTATTGCTGGTTGCCTGAGAGAAGAGGCCACCCCCTACCTGGCTACAACCTCCCTTCAGGTAGTTGTAGACAGCAATGAGGTCACCCCTGAGACTCCTCTTCTCCAGGCTAAACAACCCCAGCTCCCTCAGCCTCTCCTCACAGGGTTTGTGTTCCAGGCCCCTCACCAGCTTTGTTGCCCTTCTCTGGACATGTTCCAGCACCTCAACATCTCTCTTGAATTGAGGAGCCCAGAACTGGACATAGGACTCAAGGTGTGGCCTGACCAGTGCTGAGTACAGGGGAAGAAGAACCTCCCTTGTCTTACTGGCCACACTCTTCCTGATGCGGGCCAGGATGCCATTGGCTCTCTTGGCCACCTGGGCACACTGCTGGCTCATCTTCAGCTACTATCTAACAGTGCCCCCAGGTCCCTCTCCGCCTGGCTGCTCTCCAGCCACTCTGTCCCCAGCCTGTAGCGCTGCTTGAGGTTGTTGTGGCCAAAGTGCTTTTCCACTCATCTTGGATTTTGCCATTTACCATGGGCTTCTGCTGTGTGGACACAAACTATTGGATACTGCCTGCAGTGTCGGAAGCCTGCTTCCATAGAGGAATCCAGCAAGGGTCACTGCTCAATACCTATCTCACCTCCATGAGTAAGCCTGCTGTTCCTTTACTTCCCTGCTTAGCCTACTGACAGTGGGGTAAAGCTGTGTTTATAGCTTAGCTTTTTCCATTTCCTGCCTTCCTGAATCTCTACATTTGTATGTACCAGCCTTTTGAAGAAATTCCCAATCAAACTGAATCTTTAATATAACAAGGGGACACAGTCTCAAGTTGTGCTGGGGGAGCTATAGGCTGGATATTGGGAGGAAGTTCTTCACAAGGGAGAGTGATTTGCCATTGGAATGGGCTGCCCAGGGAGGTGGTGGTTGCCATCTCTGGAGGTGTTCAAGAAAGGCCTGGATGAGGCACTTAGTGCCATGGTCTAGTTGACTGGATAGGGCTGGGTGCTAGTTTGGACTGGATGGTCTTGGAGGTCTCTTCCAACTTGCTTGATTCTATCATTCTATGTAAATAAACCTAAACTAGTTTTGCATACAGTCTGGGGGGAAGGGTTTCAGGAAAATAAAATAATTTTACTTTTATAATTCCTGACTCAGCCACATTAATTCCCTGCCTCCATGATATCAAGCTTCCTCAGCCTTTCCTCATAAGGAAGATGTTCCACCCTATCTTTGTGGCCTTGCACTGGACTCTTATGCAGTTCCCTGACTCTCTTGAACTGAGGTGCCCAGAACTGTATATGATATTCAATATGTGGCCTCACCAGTGTGGAGGGGCAAGAGAACCTCTCTCAACCTCCTAACCAGTTCCCTTCTAACACACTCCAGAATGCCATTGGTGCTCTTGGTCACAAGGGCACATTACTGGCTCATGGTCATTCTTCTAGCCATCAAGACCTCCAGGCCCTTCTCCTCTGCACTGCCCTCCAGCAGGCCAGTCCCCAGCCCATACTGGTCTACAGGGTTGTTCTTTCCCAGATGCACACTTGCCCTCATTGTTTTTCATTAAATGTCTCTCTGCCCAATTCTCCAGCCTGTCCAGGTCACAGTGCATGGCACAATTAAAAAGAAGCAATATCAGACCTAGTTGGCTGCTGTCAATCACACAGGTAGCACTTACCTGAGTGAGTATTTGTACTTGCATCTTGAGTTTCTGCTTGTTTTTTTCCTGTAGAAGCCATGTAATGTAGATCTGCTGAAGTAGTTGCTTCTCCTGAGGTGTCTAAAAAGCGAAAATACACAATAGGTGTCCACAAATAATGCAAAAATTACAAAGCTGTGAAAGCAATGATATTAACTCAAAAATATGGGCTAAAACAGATTTTTTTGTGTGTGATTTTAACCTTTCTCTATGCATACATCAAGAATGATTTCAACATTGAAAGACTACCTGTTTTACCTAAATATGCACCTTATTGAACCTGATAATGTTGTACTGAATTAAAATCAAGGCTCGGTTTACTTTTAGAATGACATATTTCAATATGCTGTACAATAACAATTTGTTCATATTTTAAAAGGAGGAAAATATTTATGAGATGTATTACCTTTATTTCTTTATTGATGACTGTCTAGAGCTCTGCAAGCCAGTATTTCTCTAATTTCAGCAAATGGATTGCAATTTGACCTCTCAGAAACACTGTGCTGACTTAAGGGACTATAAAGAAGCAAAGCTTTCTCTAAGTGTGGTCATCAGTTTGCTAACTAGAATTGCTGCAAACACTCTCTTAAAGGAGCCTTAAATTTTAAGTAATTAGAATGTGGAGGAAGATAAAACTGGAGGAATTATCTTTAAAAATAAATACAATTATTTAGAACTTACAAGTACCGAATCACATGAACAGAAAACACTGTGAACCAGTGTTACTCACTTAACATGTTATTATTTCATGAAGTCCACTGTTTATAAACATAAATACAAGACTACTACTTATAAAGAAAACTTAAAAGTACTTCTATAATTTTCAGGAGAATTGTTCTGAGATTTCAGATAATTGCTATGAGAGTTTGAATTTGCCTGCACCTCTCATCACACAAAACCCCCTTAAAAACCACCACCCAAAAAAAAAAAAAAAAAGGACTGAGGATCTGTTTTACCTCATGAAAGGTTTTCTTAATTTTCTGTGGGAAGACCTCATAAACCATTATGGTTGTATTGCTCACAGACAACACAACTTGAGTTGATGACTAGAGTTTTCCTTTCAAATCTAACATATTTCTGTTCCTTATTTTATTTCAGCACTCAAAGCATTACAAAGACTTACACTTGCTCACTGAAACAATGAAATTATCTGGAAGGCAAGATGTGAATTTTTCTTGTTGATCCTAAGATAAGGAGAAAAAGAATTATCCTTAAAAATAGTTCCAATGTCAGTTAAAGACTTCGTGGTGCTGTTATAACTTTCAAATACACTTTTATTTGGACCAAAAAACCCAACTGTTGTTAACTTCTTATTATAATTGATGCTTTTTTAACACCCTTTTAAAATTCCTCAGATTAATGGCTAAGTATCATTATCTTCTGGATGTACCCTGGGGTGATCTGCAGTTACACAAATTCCTCATTCTTCTTCAAGTATACGCTATCTCTCCTGTAGCAGAATTATCTCACGGGTCTGTAAGGCTTAACTCATTTGTGCTGCACAAGAAGTCTCAGAGGAGGTACAGGCCAGAAACAGAATCTGGTGCTCTGGGTGGCAGTCTAGTTTTGAATCTGCCAGTGTTCTAGCTTGAAAACTGGTACTTGCAAGGATAACTCCCAAACATACTGCAAGATATAAAAAAGGCCTAGGCAAATAAATATTCAAAGTGCATAAATGAGAACTTGGCTTGAGGAAAACTTTTGTCTTCTCCATTTGTTGGCTAAGACAGATACCTTGTGCTCTCCATCTTTAATATTGTAAAGGTCACAGTAAGAGTATAAAAAGATTGATTGGGTTGTTTGTCTTACTGTTAGTACTAGGCTACACAGATTTTCTTCTTTAAGCTATTAGCATTTGTGCATAAATTTACTTTAAATACAGACAAATATCCTATCAAAACAGAGAACTTCATGTCACAGGAAAAAACACCTTGGAATACTTTATAAAAATTAATCTCTTGCTTATAGGAAATGCAAGTATATGAATGAAAGACATATACTATTTCTAGGCTAGAGTCTGGAAGAGATTTAAAGTATTGTTTTAGTTTACAGGTTTCTTCTGTCTGAATAGAAAAAGGCAAAGAATTTTTCTTTTCCTGTACCACAGTCCCTGATTTGACAGTTGCCACTGTATCGCTCATGCTGGTGATGGCGTCTAGGCAGAAGGACACACTTGGTTTCTTCTTTTCCTCCATCTCTTCCATTTGTTTCTTAACACGTCTCTTTTGTCTGTTGAAATATTAATTACAAATTAAAAATAAGAACTGCACTGTAATGAAAAATACCTATTAAGAACTACACCCTTAAATAAAAGCTGAAAGACAAACACATCTACTGCATACAAACCAGTTCAAGGCACTACTTTTGTCTACTTGAAATCTACATAAAATTCTTGTAGGAACCCATTAAAAAAAACCTAACAAACACACCAAAAATCTGTTAATTGTCCAGTGAGCTACTTATAATCTAATAATACAAACTGTGTAAAATTCCATACCCACATTTTGTGTTTAATTATACAGTCACTACTGTATTATATGTAGTAATATATATAGTAGTATATACATTACATATATTACAGTGTATTATATATGTCTGTAAGGAATCTCTAAAGAAATATTTCAGCACAAAACAAAACTCTGTTATCACTGAGACTTTCTAGTTAGCTATTTTATGATAAAAGAAGATTCAAATTTCCTTTAATTTCTGCTAAATAGATTATAATGCAACTGTAGCTTCAAGCATTTCAGCTAATACTATGAAGTATTCTAAACATCATCTGCAATTACTTATGTATCAATTGCTCTTCACCTGAAGTGTAAAAAAACCCCTCATTTTATAGACTGTGTCCAACTGCCACGATTAGAAGCACTATCATTAGAAGAAAGTGTTATGATTTAGATGGCTTAACTCTTCCACAGAAAAACTGTGAAATGGCAGGAATTCATCCATATTTTATGAAAACTGAAGGAAGAGATGCATGCATACACTGCTTGTGTAATAAATAAAATCTCAAAAGTAGTAGCATATCTAACAAAGTAGAACTAAATATTCCTTCACCACATATTTTTCTGATCACTGTCTGGATTAAAATCCAGTCTACTAAAGAATGTTATCCTTCTTGAAGATGCCTACTACAAGTGACAATATGCAGTGCAGACAGGTGGCATATAAAGATTCATTGTGTAAGCAGCAAGACATTTCACATACAGTATATGGCAAAGACCTAGGTGACAAGAAGACTCTAAGATACAGATACCACCACTGTGAAAAACATCTTGAGACTTCTCCCTGTCAGCCTGGTAATCGCAATAAGCCTTTCATGCTATAATGCTATTCTTCTGCTGTGTCTTTACCATTACATTCTATTTTATTCTCCTCCCAAGAGAATCACATCTAATCCCGCCTTACTTGAAGCTGCTTCAAAAACTCCCACAGATTTCAAAGCTAGAAGGTACAGGTTACCATCAAGTCTTTCGTACGAAGACACTCATTAAAATTTTGGCTTGCCTTTTTCTGTTACTCTGCACATCTCTTAGTAGAAATGGTTCAACATCAGTTTTTAGTAACTGGATAGGGAAAGTTTGGTCTTGTCCAGAGGTAGTACTGGGCACAGTATGGTTCTGGAGGCGTTGCTCAAATGCAATGAGATCTTGAAGTGGTATGAATTTTGGTGCCTGAGAGTGTTCAGATAGAGAAGAAGCAAAAACGAAACAATGACATGGGAAGCAGAGCAGGGAAAAACAGTCAAACTGGATGAAAAGAGCAGGTCCAGTTATACAAACACAAATCCTATAGTGATTTGTAGAGAAACTGAAAGTGCAACATTAACAGCATCACACTGGAATCTCAATCAGTGTGTTTATGTGCAAACTATTTTTAGAGTAAACAGATATACACGAACTTTTTCTGCTGAATGTATTTCACTAATATTTGTGCTGTTGATGATAAAAGTAGAAACTAAGCAATGTAGACAAGAACTGAAAAGCACCTTTCAAGAGAAAAACTTTCTTCTTTAAATAGAACACACAAGCATATAAGACTATCAGAACAGCTTACGAAATATCAGGTTCTCAGCATCCAGAAGATAAGGCTTTCTTGCCAAGTATTTTCTGTCCTTACAGAAGAGGATTTCTAATTGCATTTTTCATATTTCTGTGAACAATTCTATTTAAATTTTCTGGAAAAACAGAACTATTTTTCACCACCTGTATTTTATCCAGTATTTTAGACAGTAAACTCCTTACATCCATTACTAATGGGCTGAATGTTGATGAACTACGGAATGTACAATCAAGCCAAATTTCACTAAAAACTTTAAAGCCAAACTTTTCAAACTTTTTTATGCCAGTAAGATGGTTACCCTAATTTCAGATCCTTTTTGGTAGCAGTGCTGAACACCTTAAATTCTTTAGTCTGGAAATGTTATCTTATTTTTGGTGAAATACTCATGATACTGAAAAAACCCTACAAATTAGATAAATAGATCACCAAAATCCAGTACCTTCTTTTTTTGAGGTAAATTAGCATGGAGTAGTGACATTCCTGTGTGCTGTAGAGTTTCTCTGCAGTCAGTCTCCTTTGTTGCAGACTTAACAGTAGTAGTGATTGGCTGTCTTAGAACTGGTAGAAGTCTAGGTACTGGGTCATACTGCAAGTGCAAGAGTGGAATACCAGCAGGGTGCTGAGTCATCAGTGATTTGTCCATATTCACATCTGCAGAGAACTGCTGCTGAGGTGAAACCCTTTGCTGTCCTTCATACTGATCTAGATTAAGTTGCCGGGAAGGTCCCTTATGCACTGTTTCTGCCCATCTTTTCTCTTCCACATGCATCTGCCTTGGGATCTCGGAATCATCTCTACTCATACTGAAATCTTCTTTTGACTTATTTTTCTTGGGTGTGCATGATGACTGATGGTTCTGTAAGGCCCCTGATGAACTCCAAGCTACCCGAGGTACTAGGGGTGGTCTAGTTGATGACATTTCTATTGCATGCAAAAATGCTGGTTTGAAATGACAGTCTGATTTAAGCTTAAGCAAAGGAAATCCATGTGAGCAATTATTTTTTTTTTCAATAGGGATAAGCTTTGGTGTTTTCTGGGTATCTGAAGGAGCTAGGAGATGAACTGGTTTAGCAGGTGTTGAAGAATGCAGATCTTCAGATAGTGGCATAAATCCTGTTTCTTTGCTGTAGCTTTCCAAGCGGCTTAAAGAAACATTCTCATCCATATGATTCTATATCAGAAAAGCAAACAAACCAGCATTTACAAGTACCTTTAAATAGCAACTGTGCACTAAGTAGCACAAAAATTCTATACATCTTTTTTGTCTACAGCAATCACTACATTTCCCAATTTAACAGGACAGATGACACTTCAATATACCTACTTTTATATGCCTATTGCTGCTTTCATCTCTTAAACTGTCCCTCGGTTGAACATCAGAGCTGTTTTCATTAGGCTTTCCTTCACCTTCTTGAGTGGGCAGCTGTGTTTTCAAAGAGCCATTGCTGTCAGTAAGGTGCGCAGGCTGCCTGCTGTCCAACTGAATAGACTGATGCTGTTCCAAGATTTGTTGCACATTTGGCAAGTTGGCAAAGGATGACTGTACTATTTGCATTAAACTCATGAAGTTGATTTGCTGTAACTGGATGCACACATAAGAAGTTAACAACTTCAACAGGAATTATAGCAAGAATTCTATGTCTAGGCTATGTTATAGCTGTTACTACAGGTGACAAAATAAACAATACTCCAAAATTTCAACTATAATTTGTATGATTGTTATTACACTGGACTTTCTTTTAAGACACAATAATAACTCCCACAAACAGGCTATGTTAAAGCAAGATGAATTCTTTCATTTTTTTGGTGCAGCTTGATTAAATGAAAGGTCACATAAAACTGCCTTAATGTACTAACAAAAATGGAATCCTAGAGGCAAAGTTATTACAGCTTCAGAATTTGTCTTAATCTATACTATTAAAGCACACTTAGTTATGTGAACTAAAATGCACTCAAACTATTTATTATTACTATTTTTTCTGAGTCAAAAGCTCAAGGCAAAAAGACGTTTTCACAGTGGTTTATGTTGAACTGGAGATCTCTTTCAAAGCCAAGCACACACAGCATATCTTTAAAAAAAGTAACTATCTCCTTAGTCTTAAATAACACAGTTTATACTGTGAATGTTGTTTTCAACCCTGAGTTGCTCTCACCTGAACTAATTTCCACATTTCATCTTGAAGCATCTTCTTGACAGTTCCTGATGTGTTTTGTTCCTCTTCTGTAGGGACTTCTTCTCTACCATCTTCTTGATTCTTTGCACGAATGGAAGTATTGGAGGCAACACTCACCTTAGTTGACACAACTGGCTGACCATCACTTAGAGAAATATCTGTATTACTTCAGAGGGAAAAGAACAAAACTATGAAAAACATTCATAATTCAGAATATCTATATGTGTTTGTCTTAAATCAATACAGAAAATTGTAAAGGTATTTTTGTTTTTCTAAATCATAAGCAATTTGTAGAAACGATTTTAAAATTAATACTGCACAAGCTTCATTGGAGAATGCTTCCCAGTACTGAATGAAAAAAAGAGTAGTGAAGGAACAAGTTCTATCTGATGTTTTAGTCACAAGGGTATCTGAAATGTTATCTTCACTGAAGAAAACACATAGAAAACAATTACTTGACAGAAAGAAGGCCTTGTTAGCTATAAAACAGTTGATGGAAAATGAAGAAGGACATTATTAGCTGAAATAAAAGAGATGGCAGATTCATTTAGTTAAATCTGCCTCTGTGTATTTGGAATAGAAAAATCAAAACCAGAATTTTAGATGAGAAAACAATTTAAATGCGATGTAAATGATAATACAATATACTGAATTTTCTCACAGAGATAATTAGATCTTTTAGCAAGTAAAGGCAATTAAGTAGATGAAGTCCACGTAGAAGAAGAAAAGGTTATGGTTTACATTGAATGATAAATAAAGAGAAGGACCTTATATACATCAGCAAAAACTGACCTAAAAGACACATAACTGTTTAAAAAAATAAATGTTGCCATTGCTACAGGAATAGGCCACCCTTGGAGCATTTTTTTCACAGCTGAACAAGATGGACTCCAGCGGTTAAGAATAATACTAAGATTTTAGATACATGATAGGTGTGAATTGGCACAGGAAATCTGGAAGACAATTAGAATGTGTAAGCATGGCCTGAAACACTGAAAGTTTGAGGAAGGTGTTTTTTTTTTAAAAAAAAAGCTAACCTGAAGACTCAAGAAGAAAATTAAATTAGAGACACAAGAAAACAGAATCCAAAGGTATGGTACACATAGTTCAGAATCCCAACATCTTCCCCATTTACAGAAATATTATGTATATATTTATGTGTTACTAGCAATTGCTTTAGGACATATGCTTTTAAATAATTTTATAGAAACAGGAATAGAAGTTTCTTGGTGTTAATATTATGTAATTATACAAAAGTATCACTTCTTTCGAAGCCTTAGAGCTCTCAATTAATATTTTTCACTCATATGGTATTCCAGAGAACACACAGGAATATATCATCCTCAAGGATTACCATATAGAAAGGGTTCAGAAAAGCTACTTAGTACTGGTAAGGCCACATCTTGAGTACTGTGTCCAGTTCTGGGCCCCTCAATTCAAGAAAGATGTTGAGGTGCTGGAGCATGTCCAGAGAAGGGCAACAAAGCTGGTGAGGGGCCTGGAGCACAAATCCTATGAGGAGAGGTTGAGGGAGCTGGGCCTGTTTAGCCTGGAGAAGAGGAGGCTCAGGGGTGATCTTATTACTGTCTACAACTACCTGAAGGCACATTGTAGCCAGGTGGGGGTTGGCCTCTTCTCCCAGGCAACCAGCAATAGAACAAGGGGACACAGTCTCAAGTTGTGCCAGGGTAGGTGTGATGGTTTGGGGGTTACCCCGCCCCTCCCACACTTTTGAATTTGCCCCAGCTAACTCAGACGGCCTCTGGGAATATAGATGAAGCAATTTATTTACAGCTAGCAGAATTTACAAGCAGCTATTTACAATATATACAGTTATATACAGTTATATACAGAAATATACAAAGGATAAACAATATAAAAGCACAACTCCCCTCCCAGAAACCTGAGTCCCCAGGAGGGGCTCTCAAACCACCCCAACACCTCCCCCCCGGCCCTCTCAACCTTACCCCAGTTCTCAGGAAGAAAAGAGGTGCAGCCAAGAGGTTAGGGAGCAAGGTTAGTAGGAGCAGGGTTAATGAGATGTGACCAGGTCTAAGGCAAAAGCAAGAGTGAGTAACAAAATGGAGAATAAGACTTTCTTCTTCCCAGAGTTCTCAGCGAGACTGTGAGAGAAGTTGACATCAATTGTTTTTCATTTCACTGCCCGTTATCTAGTTCTGTTACCAAAACACTCCAGCTTGCTTCAAACTAGCACAGTAGGTATAGGCTGGATATTAGGAAGAAGTTCTTCACAGAGAGAGTGATTTCCCATTGGAATGGGCTGCCCAGGGAGGTGGTGGAGGTACCGTCCCTGGGGGTCTTCAAGAAAAGACTGGATGAGGCACTTAGTGCCATGGTCTAGTTGATTGGTTAGGGCTGGGTGCTAGGTTGGACTGGATGATCTTGGAGGTCTCTTCCAACCTGGTTGATTCTATGATTCTATAGTCTGCAGTAGTACAGTATTCCAAACCTGCACATACTCTGTATTCAAACCTATATATCATGTTACTTCAGACTGAAATATAATATGAGTTTCTTTTTATTATCTAAAATACTGTAGGTCTATCTTACCTGGGAACTTTTGCATCTTGTTCTGAAGAGAATGAGTGAGAAATGGCACTAGGAATGACCGCAGTCATGCTATAAAGAAAGAAAAAGTAGGTATTGTACATACTAGAATAATTTGTTGAGATGTTTATATCAATTTTATAGATATTTATATATGTACATATAAATATATAAAAAAGTTCCTGTGAAAGTATTAGCATAAGATAAAATACCTGAAAGCCACATGAACACAGCTGTACTAAGCTGCATTGCTTCAATTACATGAGGCTGAACTTTGAGCAGGCAAATACTGACATTCATGCTTTGTCTCCTAGCAATCAGAAACTGACTCAATCAAAAGCACTGAAAAGGTTATGGCTATCCAACACTAACAGCAGGTAAAAAAAGGAAGAGTTGAATTCAACTGTCAAAAAAAATAGGAAAAAAATCCAGTTTAATCAATGCTGTTAATATAATCACAATCTGCATTCTAGAGAGAAAAAAAAGGGCCAGTATCACAAGAAATCCCTGAGGGACATCTTCAGTGCAATTATTTTTATTTCAAACTAGAAAATACACTGGTTTTAAACAGCATGAGTTTCTGAGTCTTTCTTGAGTTAAGGCATTTAGAAGTTGTCACAAACATTATATATGCACAGAAATATTTTTTTCTGTACTATCATAATGGCCTATCAGAGGAAAAAGGATCATTACTACAAATTTGTTGAACCCAATAAAAAAGCTAACTGAAGTAATAAAAACATGTTGAGCTTTTTCTGTCATTAAAACAAACAAACAAAAATCTCAAATGATCAAGATTTCTCGTGGTAAATACAGCAAACCCTTTGTTTACAGAACGTTTCTTTCCCCTTTAAAAACCTCCAGAGAAATCAAACTGAGCAGTAATCTGCTCAAAGATATGATGTGACATCAGGTTTGTGGACTGTGTCTATAATTTTACATGCATTATATTATAAATACAGACATATTACATAGCATGCATTTAAAAAACATATTCTAATGAAGTAAATTCTTAATTTGTGCAGCATACCTCCTTCCCTCTTTTCAGGAGCTAAAAAGCTTAGTGCCCACATTTATTTTTATCTCACCTTCTGTTTCCTAGACACTAATCTCTCTTCTAAATTCTGTAAACAAACTACCTGTTAAAATGTACTAGCATAACAATTCTCCATCTGTACCTACCCCTCCTATTTCTGGTATGTAGAAGGAACTGTGTATCTGAAAAACTTTTCAGCTATTCTCTATCCTTTTCCAATACAAATAAAATAGTACACCTTCCCACAAATTATGCCTCTTTTATTTCATGTTTACAGTAATCCCTCATCCATACAGTACATACTTTGTATATGTCTAATACCTGTAAATAGAAGATGACTGAAATTTTGTTTCGAACTACAATTCTGTTGCTATAAACAGCAGCAAGTATCCATTGAGACTATGCTGGATGCCATACCTAACAAAACTACTTTACATGTTTAAGCAAAGTTAAAAGAAAATTAAAACAGCAAAAAGCTATTGTTTTGGCTCACGTATTCTGTTCAGCTTTTCCTTCCTTTGGTTTTTCTGCCATTTGATCTTCTTGGGGACTATCTACATCTGAAATGGACACCTGCTGGAATATAAAAAGAGGCATCTGAACTTGTAAATGTTGGTATCCCATTTCTGCTTTAATTAAGTATTATTTTATTAGCCTAGAGTAAAGATACTTTTGATTAATCCATCACTTGAAAATTTCTGAATGAAAAATAATCAAAATTACTTGTTGCCAAAGAACATGTACAGATCAGAAATAAGGAATGTCCTCCTCATTCATTTAAGGATCTTTGGTCTTTTTCCAAGTAATTATGATGATTATTTATTTTCACACTCATATCCATATAGTACACTGGAAATACACTCTACTAATCTCACACTCCTTAGGTAAATATGAAAATGCTGAAACAGCCCTATTACAAACTATCTGCAAACTAAGAAAATCAAACAAATGCAGAATTTTACATGTCATAGATTCACAACAGTAAAATGCATTGCATGACTGAAGACCACCACACATCCACTGTTTCTAATCCAATTAACAGCACTGATGTTAGAGTGCTACAGGCATGGAAATGAATGGTGTTGCAATTCACATTCCAGTATAACAATTTCAGAGAAAAGAGATTTATGATCAAAAAGGCTCCTTTACATAGCCAGACTGAGTTTTCAGACAGAAGGATGATCTTGGAGGTCTCTTCCAACCTGGTTGATTCTATGATTCTATGAAAATAAACATCTTTATGTAATTTATTTTAAAATGAGCAAACAAGGGGTAAACTCCCTGCTTAATCACCCTTTAAGAACTTCAGACACAGCACACATTTTTAAGGAAAACAGAAGTTGTTAATACAGCTTTCTAGTAGAATAAAATACACATAAAAGTCTTGTATGTTTAGCAGAAAGACACCTGGGGTATTTTTGTGCTTTTCTATGTATGTGTGAGTGCATAATCTTACATATTTATAAACAGTGTTATACATTACATAGATTTAATGTGGGTTTTTATACATATATATATATATATATATGTATGTATTACAAATATAGGCATACAACAAAAGAAATAATCAAGAATTCCTCACAGCAGATCTCACTTTACTGCTGTTTAAATATTTTTTACTTCTATTATTGATTCAAGCAAGGGAAAAAAATCATCAATCCTAAACGAAGCCCAATATTTTAAGTATCTTGGATATTCAGGATATTTGGAAAAGAGTATTCACAACAATGTGACACTTCTATGCATGAAGGTTAACTTGCCTTTCCTGTTTGACCTTCCACAAGCTTGATCTTGACTGAGCTATTAGAACTCTTCGGAGTTTCATATGGCTCTTCAAAGAAGTCTACAAAACAAACACAGTTACTTTAAATCTGAATACTACATGCTATACACACAGCACTGTTATGTGATTATTGCCAGCTGATCACTTAAGCTCCCTTCTTCCCTAGTGAAGAGACAGGGGTTGAGAGATGTCTCAGCAAGTTCAAAATGGGTGGTTTTACCAGTGATGATGCATGCCCCTGAAGAAAATTCATCATAAGAATATGATAATCTATGCACTTTAAGCTCTTACAATTTTCAAATCCTGTCTTACACAGTTGAACAGAGACTTTTGGAATGAAAGTAAATGAAAGGATGAAGTATGTTAATGTACACTGTACTACCTTGATAGTAATGAGCAGCTGCATAAGTGAAAAATTCATCAGAAAGTACAGAAAAGGCAATTTTATAGAAGTTTGTTACCCAAGATACAGGAATAATTTCAGCATAATAATGAAAACTTATTTCCACTTGTTTTTATTAAATAAAAAGAGGGAGATCTAATCCTATGCCAGCAAAACTCCTATGGCTTTGTATGTCAGCAAAGGCTGTACTATAAAAACAAACCTTCTATTTCTGATGTTTCATCTAACTCCTCTTGAGAAAATACTTCCACTTCATTAAGACCCCCAGTCATATGAGGTACAGAATGCTCTCCACCATCAAGATTCTTCTTATCAATGCATTTTGACTTTGTAGACATTCTGGCAATTGGGATAACAAAAGGTAATTAGTAACAGATTTACAAAAGTGTCTTACAATTTTAAATATGCCTTTCAGATTGAAGGCTAGGGAGTAACTGTAAAATAAACTCTGCTGTGATATACTTAATGTTCATACAAATTTTCTCTCTCTGAATTTCACTTTAGTATTATTTTTAGATACAGTTGTGATAATTTAAGTTATATTAATGGTATCATTTTTCAGGTGGACTGTTTCAAGGAAAACATAACCAAACCTAACCTCCAAGTTTATAAACAAACAACCACATATAATTAATTTCATATGCAACAGCCACATTGTTTTCTTACTGCCTACCTCTATGCAGGAGGTACCTGTGCTGATGGGAGTATTTCATGTGCCCCATGCAGCTGTAAATGATATGTATGACTTTGACTTAGTATTCTAAATCACACATAGTATGTATGATGCAAGAGACACAGCAGAACTCAAAGTAGAACTCTTCAAATGTATGAACACAGTCAGCTGAGGATTTACAAACAACTGAAGTCTAAGGTTAAAAAAAAAAAGAAAACATTACCCCAAGTCAGTTTCATGAAGATCATCACTCTGGACATCAAGGGAAAGATTGGCCAGTATGGAAGAGCCTTCATCAATACTACTTTCTTTCTCTTTCCTGGTTTGAGCTTCTGACAGAGGTGGGCATTCTTTCCGATATTTACTATCCGGACTCTTAATAAAACCAATGAAAATTCACTTGTTAAAAAAAATAAAATCTGACAAAAACAAACAAATAAAACCCCCCAAAACACAACAATGATTTCTATACTATGATATTCTATACAAAGATATATAAGATTTGACCTTCATCACATAGAATCATAGAATCAACCAGGTTGGAAGAGACCTCTCCAAGATCATCCAGGCCAACCTATCACTCAGCCCTAGCCAGTCAACCAGACCATGGCACTAAGTGCCTCATCCAGGCTTTTCTTGAACACCTCCAGGGATGGTGCCTCCACCACCTCCCTGGGCAGCCCATTCCAATGCAAATCACCCTCTCTGTGAAGAACTTCCTCCTAACGTCCAGCCTATACTTCCCCTGGCACAACTTGAGACAACTTGACATCTCTAAAATTATGACTGATGACAGTGTAAGAGGCAAAAAAACCATACATAATCAAACAGTTAGGTGGGTGTGCAAAAATTTGGCACTAAGTTTTAAGTAAAATACAGGGGGCACTTCCCAGAAAGCAGAAAATACAAATCAAACCCAAATCTCTCCTAACTGAGAGAAAAAAAGTCTTCTTAAAAGCACTCCACAACCCTCTCCCCTCAAAGCCTTTAAAAATAAGTGATCCAATTGTCCTTAAATATAAAAAACACTCATCAAGCTCTTCCGGCAATCTCTTATATTAACACACATTCCTCAACTCTGTGCAACAGTGCTAGACAGAAATTCAAAACTCTTCACCAATTTTTAACCAGTTTAAATACTCCACTTAGATCCTATATGCACTGTCCTCAAAGACAATCTAAATTCAGGTCTCCTCAAAGAAAGTATTTCTTTAGTCTTTGTCTTCTACTCTATTTCCAAAACAGGGCAACCTTTCCTATCACAGAATCACAGAATGCATTTGCTTGGAAGAGACCTCCAAAGGTCATCTAGCCAACCCTCTGTAGTAAACAGGAATACCCCCAACTAGAGACTGGGTTGCTCAGACCACCATCAAATGTCTCCAAGGCTGGGGCTTCCATCACAAATTCACAGCTTGTATCAGGTTGGAATGGTTTCTCAAGAGTCATCTTCTCCAAACAACGTGCAGCAAGCAGTAACACCTCCAACTGGAACAAGCTGCCCAAGACCACATCAAGTCTGATCTTGAATGTCTACCTGAGCAACCTGTTGCAGTGTTCCACTGTCCTCACAGTAAAGAACTTCTTCCTAATGTCTCATCTAAATTTATCCTGCTCCAGTTTAAAACCATTGCCCATTGTCCTATCACCACATGTGCTTAAAAAAGTCCCTCTCCAGCTTTCCTGCAGATGCCCTTCAGACAGTGGAAGGCAGCTATAAAGTCTCCCAGGAGCCTTCTACAGGTTCAACAACCCCAACTCTCTCAGCTTATCTATGTAGGAACGTTGCTTCATTTTCATTGTGGCTCTCCTCTAGACCCTTTTCCATCATCCAACTTGTAGGAATCCACTCAAATAAAGTGGTATTCAGGTAAATTAGCTACATTTTAAACAGTATTTCTAAAGATGACTTCCACCTCCAAGAGAAGTCTTCCCACAGAGTGTATTCCTGCAGTGTTTCTCTTCTCCTAGCAACACTCTTGTGAGACCCCATCTGGAGTACTGTGCCCATCTCTGGAGCCCCTATTACAAGAAAGATATGGGCATGCTGTAATGTGTCCAGAGAAGGGCCACAAGGATGATCAGAGAGCTGGAGCACCTCTGCTAAGGAGACAGATTCAGAGAGTTGTGGCTGTTCAGTCTGGAGAGGAGACGCCTGCTAGAAGACCTTATTGTGGCCTTCCAGAATTTGAAGTGGCCTACAAGAAAGCTGGTGAAGGATGTTTCAGGATGTCAGGTAGTGACAGGACTGGAGGGAATGGATCCAAGCTAAAGGAGGGTAGGTTTAGATTAGACATTAGGAAGAAGCTCTTCACCGTAAGGGTGGTGAGACACTGGAGCACACTGCCCAAAATGTTGTGGAAACCTCATCCCTGTAAGTTTTTCAGGCCAGGCTGGATGCAGCTATGAACTACCTGATCTAGCGGAAACTGTCCCTGCCCGTGGCAGGGGAGTTATAACTAGATCCTTGAGGTCCCCTCCAACCCTGACTATTCTGTGACTGTCTAATTTTCCACACTGTACTGAAAACAGAACAAGGCAAAAAGATGTGATTTTCTTTGCTAGCACAACTAACTCACGTTTCACTCACACTTATCCTTTCTTACCTTACATTTTATGCTCTTTGCTTGAGATCCATCTCTATTTAACTGTTCTAACAGCCACAAGGAGGTAAGGACAGCAGCTGCTGATGTTTTCATATGTATCATTGGAAGAATCTCTTCTGAGTCCTGTTCACTGGAACCACAGAGCTGTCTTTTATCAGACCACCTGATCATCCACTCAAGCAGTTTTGCAATATTGCTCAACTTACCCATCAATTCTATAGTTAGTTCTTCTGCTGGTACAGTATCAACTGCATCAACAGTTCTGTAAACGTACTGAGAAGTTGCCTGAGGGTTAGGGTTAGAGTAAGTATGGCTAGAAAAGGGCTGGCTTGCTGGTGCAACAGTGACTCCGTGATTGTCATTTTGAGCTCTGTAAATTGACTTGTGTTTTAAACCAAATAATCCTTCATTAAGTCCTTTCATGAGGTTATGCGGAAAAAGCTCCGTGGTCTGTACAGTGGACTGTATAAGTGTTGAATTTTCCAGAACAGGTTGGTTTTCCTTACAGACAGATGCTGTTTCAGAATTGCATGGTACCACAGTGACAGTATAGCAAGACCCTGCTCTAAATACATTCTTGCTTCTAGTTTTGCCTTGACGACGTTTTAGTGTGGTATGAACATCAAAAAACAGAGAGTTTAATTCGTGATCACGAAGACGTCCAGAAAAACTAGTAAGAAACGGAATTCCAAGGGCATTGTACTTTATCAGGTCTCTCTCAAGAATATAGCTTAAAAAGAGTTCTAAAAAAATAACAAATTCATCATCATCACGTTCAAATTCCCATGCCCCAACTACGGGCAAATTGCAATGACGATGCATGTCTTTTCCATACGCTTTGTCTTTGAGGTTTGTTTTCCTGTTCAGAGTTTTCGTTTTGTTTGTGGTAATTTTGCTACATCTTTCTCCTTGTCTCTGATGTTCACTATGCCTGTAGGACAACAAACACACCTACCATTAATATAAAAATTAATTTTAAGAAGAATTACATGAAAAAAGTAAGTAAATGTAGCATCAGCTCATTTTCTTTCTCCACTATTAAAAACGGGAAATGGAAATCCCTAAAGGGCATTGCATAAGGTCAAGTGTCAGGTTCTCCACTTTGGTCACAACAACCCCATGCAACATTACAGACCTGGGTAAGAGTGGCTTGAAAGCTGCTTGGCAGAGAGGGATCTGGGAGTACTGGCTGGCAGCCAGCTGAATATGAGGCAGCAGTGTGCTCAGGTGGCCAAGAAGCCCTGCAGCAACCTGGCTTGCATCAGAAACAGTGTAGCCAGAAGCACTAGAGAAATGATCATCCTCCTGTACCCAGAACTGGTGAGGCCATGCCTCAAATACTGTGTTCAGTTTTGGGCCTCTTACTACTGAAGGGCACTGAGGCACTGAAGCTTGCCCAGAGACGGGCAACAAGGCTGGTGAGGGGGTCTTGAACACAAGTTTTGTGAGGAGCAGCTGAGTTGTTAAGCCTAGACAAGAAGAGGCTGAGGAGAGATCTCATTGCTCTCTGTAACTGCCCTAAGGGAAGTTTGTTACATAACAAAGTCGAGGCTAGCTTCTTCTCCTTGGTAACAGTGCTCTATGAATTGGTAATTTTATAATGTGTCACTTGATAAATTGTCCAAAGGGATGATTATCCTGTTCGGTGAAAAGTTTACTTGAACAGTGAGGGAAAGCTTTTTTTTTTTCCTGCAATTATTTTCCTACCTGTGGAGTAAAGATGTCTGAGCTGTTGATCCTTCAGTAAATAAAGCATCAGAAAGAGTATCTGCTGTGTCAGCATCACTATATGCCTGAGGATTCCCAAGATCAGTGAGCGTGCTTATGCTTAGACTAGTGCCTAATGAGAACCTGTCATAGCAGTGTTCATCATCTGCTGCTCTCTCTTCTTCTGGTTCCCAAATATTATTTTCTATGGGACCTATGTTCTTTATAACACGCTTCAAAGCCTTTGTTCTTTCCTTTTCCACAGTCTGTATAATGATAGACATACTTTCTTCACTTTCATGACCTACTGAAAGAAAGAAACCCAAAGTATTTGTTTACATATAAACTTTTCAGTTTTCAGTTAACCTCTCAAGCAGAAAGATGAATGAACTTTGAATAATCATAAATTACAGCCATTTAGAAATACAGTCAAACTGTGATAAAGTGAAAAACATGCAAGTCATAATACTCTGGTATTGGTATAAATCTCAGAAAGAAAAAGCAGAACTTGACAAAATACTCTCAATGTTGCCTAACTGAAAATCCTAATAGAATCATAGAACAGTTTATGTTGGTAAGGACCTCAAAGAGCATCTAGTTCCAACCCAGCGACATAGGCAGGGACACCTCCCACCTTCCAGCAATTGTTTTGCATGGGGTATGACAGAAGGTATATTCACAAATTAATTTATAAATAGTGTAAAGCAAAAAGTTCATTTCTTGTTTCCCAACGAAAGATGCACATTACCTTTAACACTGCTGTGTCTGAGTCGCTGATGAAGCCCATGGTATTTATCTCTTAGTTGAACTCTTACATCTTCAGGATTAGGAAATGCTTTCACAAAAATCTCTGCCACCTGCACAGAATAAAGTATCTTTTCAAGTAGACAATATGCCACTAAGGTACCATTTCCAAAAGAACACTGAAGCACTAGAAAGTCTAACCAGTAGCTTTTACAAGAAGTACTTGTGGTAACAGCTAGTGCTTTGGTTATGCCTCTCTTTAATGTCTCCTACCTGTTTCACCGGTGGCAATTCTCCAAGCAGACTCAAAATGACATCTTGTACTAATTCTTCAGCATTCATGAACCTGCAGAAAGGCAGCATTCGACAAGCCCATTCCACTGCTTTCAGACACTGCTGAATTGTGGAGGCATCATGTTCATTCTTCTTCGAATCCTGAAAGTAAAACCCCACCTTGCTATAGAAACATAAATTGGCACAAACAATGTATTTCAGCTAAATTATTACACACTGCAAATAGTAGTGATTCTTCCCTAGCCAATAGAAAACAAAAACCTCTACCTTAACTGCCAGACCAAGAAGTATACAATGCTAGGAGATAGATGAAGGCTGTAATGCCTCAAAACTTACATTATAAACAAAAACAGAAAAAAGAGCATCTTGTAATGTAACTCCATTAACATTTTGAAGAGTCTGTGTGTAGTCATTTGTAGTAAAACTCGAGGATTTGGCCAGACTAGCTCTAACTTTCATAATATGCTGAATTACCAACGGAGGTAAACAATTTTACTGTGACTTAAAGTGATCATAAATTCTTTGTTGGGAGCAAGATATTTAAGCCAGCCAAGAGGATTTTCATAGAGCAACCAGGTTGGAAGAGACCTCCAAGATCATCCAGTCCAACCTAGCACCCAGCTCTGTCCAATCAACTAGACCATGGCATGGAACCAGTCTTTTTTTTAACACCTCCAGGGAAGGCAACTCCACCACCTCCCTGGGCAGCCCATTCCATTTTGAAATGGATCAGTTTACTCTAAAAAAAAATCAGCAGTTTCCAACTCATTTGTCACTGTTGCACAAATGTTTAAAGAGCAGACAGAATAATTTTACTCCCCCATGAAAGTAAAACTGGAATGCTCTCGAACTGGAAATACAGAATTATATTTGGGGAAAAAAAAAAGATACAGAGAAATTAGAGAGCACATACAGGATACATGACAACCCCCTTAAACCATCCCCCCAACCCAACCAATCTACAATCCCCACTGGTCCTGCCGCACCCACCACCTTTGCTGCCCTTTAGGCCTTAACAGCCTTCCACAGGCCATAAACCAGCCTACTCTCTACATGGTTACCAGATAAGTAGCTCCCACCAGAGACAGCAGGCAGAAGAGGGAGAAAAGGAGCCTAAGATGGCCTTGCTGCCAGCTTATAAAGAGATAGAAGAATTAGGAGATTGAGTAACAATATCACATTTTCCTGGGTCCGCCCCCTGGACTCCTCTAGTATAGAGGAATTAACTCTGTAATTCTGAAACCTACAAAAACATGTCACAGAAAAAACAGAGTATTCTACTATTTTGCAAAGGGACCTGGACAGGCTGGATGGGTGGGCAGAGGCCAATGAGATGAGATTGAACAAGGCCAAGTGCAGGGCTCTGCACTTCATCCACAACAACCCCAAGCAGCACTACAGGCTGGGGACAGAGTGGCTGGAGAGCAGTCAGGCAGAGAGGGACCTGGGGGTACTGGTAGACAGTAGACTGAAGATGAGGCAGCAGTGTGCCCAGGTGGCCAAGAGAGCCAATGGCATCCTGGCCTGCATCAGGAACAGTGTGGCCAGTAGGACAAGAGAGGTTATTCTTCCTCTGTACTCAGCACTGGTCAGGCCACACCCTGAGTCCTGTGTCCAGTTCTGGGCCCCACAATTCAAGGGAGATGTTGAGATGCTGGAAGGTGTCCAGAGAAGGGTGACAAAGCTGGTGAGGGGCCTGGAACACAAATCCTGTGAGGAGAGGCTGAGGGAGATGGGGTTGTTTAGCCTAGAGAAGAGGAGGCTCAGGGGTGACCTCAGTGCTGTCTACAACTACCTGAAGGGAGGTTGTAGCCAGGTGGGGGGTGGCCTCTTCTCCCAGGCAATCACCAATAGAACAAAGGGACACAGTCTCAAGTTGTGCCGGGGGAAGTCTAGGCTGGATATCAGGAGGAAGTTGTTGGCAGAGAGAGTGATTGGCATTGGAATGGGCTGCCCAGGAAGGTGGTGGAGTCACTGTCCCTGGAGGTGTTTAAGGAAAGCCTGGCTGAGGCACTTAGTGCCATGGTCTACTTGACTGGCTAGGGCTGGGTGCTAGGTTGGCCTGGCTGATCTTGGAGGTCTCTTCCAACCTGGTTGATTCTATGATTCTATGAAACAGAGCCCCTCTGTTTAGCTGAAGCTTGATTTTTCTGGCAGGGAGTAATTTTGGATTTGTTTTTTTAAAAAAAAGCAATCTTTGCTCAGGATAGCTGAATTGCAGGACTAGACAGGGCAAAAATCATCATCTGTACTGTTAAAAAATGTATGACATGTCATGCTAGTGATTTTTTTCTTTTTCTTCCTTGAATTTTTGCATCAACTGATAAGGGTAGAAGTATAGAAAACCCAAAAGTGTAGAAAATCCAATAATCTAGTGTTTGACTACATTACCACTAGTAGACAACAAGGGCAGAAACTTACTTTTTTGGCAGTATCTCTGCAACTACCTGAGTTAAATATCACGCAAAAGCCCAAAAGAAATACTATAAAGACCTAGTTCACATGGACAGCACTACTCTAGCATCAAATACGTACAGCACATTACAGCACTATGCCAATTTTGTTTTGTTAAACAAATAATAGTTCTAGAAATATTCAGCCAAGAGCACTTTAGAATTTTTCTTATATGTTATTAAAATTTATCTTTTAGTAGCATAATTACCTTATGATCTTCCCTTGCAGTTTGATATTGCCTACAGCTGTTGGATAATTTGTCACGAACATGAAACATCCAACACAATGCACACAGCTCTCTGAACCAACCTAGGTCAGAAACATGCAGTATGATGAGGTTCTATTTAAGTAAATGAAATTAAACATCTTACAATTTTTAGCTAGTGTGGTGGAGGGGCAGCAGCCCCAAAACTGAGGCTTTTCTATGCCTCTACATGCCCAGACATGCTCTACTGCCAGGACCCATGAGGCAGCAAATAAGTTGCAAAACACACACATGCCCAGCTCGTGTACCTCTGAGGTCCGGGCAGGTAATCCCCTATTGGGAGGGTCCAGGCATGTCTCTACTGCCTATTGGGGCAAGGTTTGGCTTACTGCCAATCTGATTGGTCATTTTAGATGTCCAACGAACCATGAATCTCAGCCCCAGAGCCTATAAAGAGCAGCACGTGGTCAGACGTTCAGTCCTGTTCAGTCCAATCAGACCATCCAGACTGTTTTCCTGTTCAGAGCTTAGAGCATATAGACTCAGCTCTGATCCACAGCAGCATCCTGCTGCACTGACCTGCTTGCATTGGCCTAGACACAGGATCAGGCCTGACTCACTTGCAAGCATTACAGAGGCTTAGACCTCATGCATTGATCTCAAGGCGCAGCCAAGCTATCTGCAAGCCCTCTGAGAAGCAGAGCACATTCATGCCTGCACCATACATATATGGGGAGCCGAGAGACCCCTGCCTAAGCCTAGAGCTATCTTGATTCACCTGCGGAGTTAAATCTCCCTGCAGCACAGCATAGACCCTGCAGCCTGGCATAAATACTACTTGCCAGCTATTCTGTAACTCTGGAAAGAGCCAGAGCCAGCAGACCCCTTTCCAGATGGTCTGCAAACCTGCAAACGCAGCCTGCTAGCTGCCCGACTGTGTCAGAGCTGCACGGACAGATCCTTCTCCTGCATCGGGAAAAACCTGCCAGCTGATCATCCCTGGACACACACAGCTTCAGAAGCTGCAGCACCGAGGCAGAGATCACCCCAGGAGAGAAGGTTAGAGAGATACTGTTACCCCAGAGACTGGGAAAACCCTTATCAATTCCCCTTGCAAGCCGGGACAAATCTCCAGCTCCATCAAGTCCCCAGAGACTGATGCACAAGCTGAGGCAGATTCCCGGAAGGGTGATTAATGATTAATACTTAAGAGCTCCACACATTCGTAAGCTTTAATTCTCTTGTAATATAAGTTGTCTCTATCTAAAGAGTACACCCAGTTTCAGCCCTTGCTGGGCAAACACTAGAGTTGTTAAGAGGCATTAAGCCTAAGAAATCTTTCTTTCTGTCAATAATTGTTGATAATTTGATATTTCCTCTTAATAATCAATCCCTGTAAATATCCCAAGCTATTTTCACAACTTTGCAAACGAACCCTGGATTTCATAGTGGTTGAGGGTGATATAAACTTGTAAATATTAATTTTAATAAATAATTTTATAAAAAATCAAAACCTCCTCAAATTCATTTCTCACCTCCCCCTAACAGGGAAGGAATAGAGAAAACCCCTCCACGACAGCTAGAAGAAAGGAATTAACATTATCTTAACAGAAGTTAAAGACAAAAACTAAGTCTTTCAGCAGGGCTTTGCAGCTAGAGCTCTTTAGTCCCATCTCTTTTTCACATCTGTTAGATATGATCTGTAACACACACAGCAATTAAGAGCAGCTACCTGCAGTTGAAGAGTTTTGATAACTAACATAAAAAACATAAAGGGAGTGTGTTTCTGCACACACAGCAGTGTCATATTTCAAAACAGTGTCTTTCCATCTGCAGAATGTCATTTATGTTATTTTTCCCAGCTTTGTATTACTCTATTGCATACAAACCTAGAATTTTACAGGTAGTATCATCAAACTGCTGGCCTTCAAAAGATGCAGATCCACAGGAAACAGTACAGAAATGAAGCAAAGTCTCTGGGAATGGACTCAGTGAAGGAAGAGATCCTTTCATTCGAATCTATAGATAGTAAAAAGAAATAAACAAACAAACAATATAAATGCAAACAAAAAGTGGCCTCTTGGTTATTAGCAGAATACTGTCAAGATCAGTAGAATTCCCTTTAAGTTGCCTTTTCACTTTCTTCAAATCAGTATTCTGAGAATTCATTTAAAGAAATATGTTTAGCATGAGCTTTGGTACAAAAACAATCATGGAATACTTTGGGTTGAAAGACACCTTTAATGCTCATCTAGTCCAAATTCCTTCAGTGTCCCCACAGAACATCTTCAACTAGATCAGGTTGCTCAGAGGCTTTACCTGACCTTGCAAGTTTCTGGAAATGGGGCATCTGCCACCTCTGTGGGCAATCTGTTCCAATGTTTCACCACCTTCACCATAAAAAAAATCTCTTCTGTATATGTGATCTATATCTCCCCTTTTAGCTTAGAACCATTGCCTCTTGCCCTATTGCAACATGCTCTGATAAAAATACTTCCCTTCTTTCACTAGGACCCTTCTAGGTATTGAAAGGCCACAATAAGGTCTCCTTGGAGCCTTCTTATTTCTAGGGTGAAAGACCACAACTGCCTCAGCTACAACATTCTCAGCACGTTCATGTCTCTGTGCTCAGGACTCCAGAGCTAGATGCAGTAATCAAGGTGACATCTCCCCAGGATAAGTAGAGGGGCAAAGTCACCTCCCTCATCCTGCTTGAGGCATCCCAGGATATGGTTGGCTTTCTGTGCCGTGAACACACATTGGCAGTTCATGCCCAGTTTTACTACTAGTATCCTCCAATCATTCTCAGCAGGGCTGCTCTGAATCCCTTAATCTCTCAGTCCAGATTGGTACTGGGACTGCTCTCAACCAGATGCTGCACCCTGCACTGGGCCTTGTTGAACCACATGAGCTCTCACTTCTCTAGCTCATCCAGGTTCCTCTGGATGCATTCCATCCCTTAGGCATGTCAACTACATCACTCAGCTTGGAGTCATCTGCAAACCTGATGAGAATGCACTCAATGATACTCATGATTACTATGAAACACAAGAGCAACAAAGTGTAAGAACTGCCATTGGAATGGGCTGCCCAGGGAGGTGGTGGAGGCACCGTCCCTTGAGGTCTTCAAGAAAAGCCTGGATGAGGCACTCGGTGCCATGGTCTAGCTGGGGCTGGGTGCTAGGTTGGACTGGATGATCTTAGAGGTCTCTTCCAACCTGGTTGATTCTATGAACTATGAACACAATTAAGAAACCAGTTTCATCCACAGCAGTCCATGCTACTGTCCATCAAGGCAGACTACTTTCCTTCTGTTTCAGCTGGTACTTCGGATCACCCTTGCATGCCAGCATTAAGCATGGAAGCACACCATGAGTTAAAAAAAAAGGAAATACGTGTCAGTCAGACCAACTCCTGATCTGAGGCAGTGTATGAGTGCTGATGGAAGAAGGGTGAAAGAAGGCAGACACACAGAGATACACCCCCCCACACTCCTTTCTGCCACAAGTCAACTTTCTGAGTGACCATGTTAACAATGATTTAAAAAACTTCTGTAAGCTTAGAGTTTTCTTAATCAATAAATACCGAGCTTTTTTTTTTCCTTCTGCAAATAAAAAACAGGAGTAGAATGAGATCCCCCTTCTGTGCCCTGTGCACTAAGGTGGCTACTTCATCTGAAGTAAGCATCATGCCCTGCTATATATATATATATATTCAGGCATCAAGTCAGAGAGACAAACACAAAGAATCACAGAAGCAATCAGGTTGGAAGAGACCTCCAAGAACATCCAGTCCAACCTAGCACCCAGCCCTAGCCAGTCAACTACACCATGGCACTAAGTGCCTCATCCAGGCCTTTCTTCAACACCTCCAGGGACAGCGACTCCACCACCTCCCTGGGCAGCCCATTCCAATGCCAATCACTCTCTCTGCCAACAACTTCCTCCTAACATCCAGCCTAGACCTCCCCCGGCACAACTTGAGACTGTGTCCCCTTGTTCTATTGCTGGTTGCCTGGGAGAAGAGACCAACCCCACCTGGCTACAACCTCCCTTCAGGTAGTTGTAGACAGCACTGAGGTCACCCCTGAGCCTCCTCTTCTCCAGGCTAAACACCCCCATCTCCCTCAACCTCTCCTCACAGGGTTTGTGTTCCAGGCCCCTCACCAGCTTTGTTGCCCTTCTCTGGACACGTTCCAGCACCTCAACTTCTCTCTTGAATTGAGGAGCACAGAACTAGACACAGCACTCAAGGTGTGGCCTGACCAATGCTGAATACAGGGGAAAAATAACCTCCCTTGTCCTACTGGCCACACTGTTCCTGATACAGGCCAGGATGCCATTGGCTCTCTTGGCCACCTGGGCACACTGCTGCCTCATCTTCAGCCTACTGTCTACCAGTACCCCCAGGTCCCTTTCCTCCTGGCTGCTCTCCAGCCACTCTGTCCCCAGCCTATAGCGCTGCTTGGGGTTTTTGTGGCCAAAGGGCAGAACCCTGTACTTGGCCTTGTTAAATCTCATCCTGTTGACCTCTGCCCACCCATCCAGCCTATTTATGTCCCTCTGCATATGTTTCCAACTAGTAGCTGCATCTCCTAATAAAAATCAGTTTGTGCCTTTCCAATAGAGAAATAAATTAGTTTGTATGCTACAAAGTGGGTATGGAAAGACAACTAGAAGGAGAGGCATCTAGTGAAGTGGTAGCCTATGTCTGTAAGTTTTAGTTGTCTCAAAAGAACTGAAGATGGAGTGTAAAAGTAGAAGGCAAAATGTAAAAAACATTACATCAAATTTCAAGTGAGACTGAAAGCCTTTGCAACACAGCTGCAAGCTTTATAGCAATTCTTATGCCTGATAATCAAGTTACCAAAAAACCCAAACCAAAGTTAAGAAAAAACAAAACAAAAAAAACAACACCAAACAAGTTAAGTGCTTACTTTTTGCATAACTCTCCTTGCCCACTTCAGTTGTGCAATATACCACTGTGCTGCAGGGCAGGAGCAACAAGCAGCCCGGAAGAGCAAGATCATTCGCTGAAGAACTCCTGATACTTTCTGACGACTTTCTCTCTCAAGTTTAAAAAGAATGTCATTGCAGTCTGCCTGAAATATGAAAATTCAAAGACAGAAACAAGCCCCCAGATTAGAAAGGACATAGACAATATTTCACATGACCTAAGCATTGTTTCTGTTCCTAAAGATATTTCCCTTCTATAGAACACAGATCTTTTATAGAAAGAAAACCCAGAGGCACATATACTTAGATAAATAGACAGGATAAAAAAAGACAGAAAAATGAGCCAAAAGGCACAAGAATAAGGATCATGACTATTTCATTAACATATTCAAACAAAAAGCCAAAAAAATGTTATCACGCATGCTTACTTCACCAACAGATGCTGGCTGAGGACAGTATAATGGTGGGGCTGGAAGATAAAGCCCATCTGGAACTAAACCATAGAATTTTCTGCTAAGATCCTTGGCAGAATCCACCAAAAGCCGAAATGTCTCCGAGAGAATGTCAATATCTGCCATAACTGCTGCTCTCAATAGTTCCTGCACTGAACTATAAAGAACGTCTGCATCTTCTTCTTCAATAGGATCTATAAAACATTAAACACAGCAACTGACTCAATTCATAGATGGCCTTCATTCTGAAATTTGAGGCTATATTCTCAGAATTTTTATTTGGCTATTACAATCTATCATCACATCTACCTGCTTTAAGACAAGATCTCTCACCTTTGAAAAGAGCATTTAATTATTAAGTTTTGCCACACATGGGGGAAGCTATTTGCTTTCTAGATAGAAAACTGACTTGTCAGCCATGTGTTTGCTTGGCATAAAACTCTAGCAAATCATTCTTGTGAAGTAGACATAAACTAAGTACACTATATAATGACTGTAACAACTCTCTTACCATTACTGTCTTTCTATAGTAGAAAAATCAACCCATGAAAGACTCATTTCTACAAGGCCAGAGATGCACAACAGCAAATTACATATTCAGACAATCTTTCCACTTCTTCCCAGAAGTCATCCCAGTGTCAAGGTATGAAACTCATCAAGAACAACCAACGAGTACCTTTTGGGCTTCAAAGGAATTACTGTCAAGGAAAGGACAAGCTACAGGATGCAGAAAAGCAATGTGAAACAGCACAGGGCTTGCTACAAGATCTTTAGGAAACAAACCAAAAGGCATGGCACCTCTGCTGGGCCCTGTCAGCCCAGTTCTAGTCTTTGTATAGGATTTCAAGCTCCAGAAACTAGAGCAGGACAACAAGCCAGAAAGCTTTTGTGTTTTGAGATGCCAGCAACTGTAGAGACTGGAATTAAGTCAAGTTAGGCATCAGCAAATGGAATAGCACCACAGGTCAGTGTACCCATTTATCCACAGTGCTAGCAACTACAGCCAGTGAAGCTATTAAGGTGAACACGAGTGCTGGTAACTATCAAGTTGGGGTACCTGACAGCAGATGAAACACCCTAGGTCAGGGGTATGTGTATCTCAATTTTCCAAGTGTGAGACCATAGGAGTTGGCACTGATTAGAGGCATTCTGGCCAACTGCCAGAGATGTGTTTGTCTGTGACAAGGGGATTTGAATATTGGAGCAACCAAGGGAGTCATGACCACCTGCCAAAAAGACAGTGTGTCTTTCTGATGCACCTGGAAACACTGAGGATCCCTCACCAGCAAGCTACTGAATGGACTGTATGTTCAAGGCCAGCTACTGTGAGCAAGCACAGGCAATGTGTGCATTTTAGGGTGAAGAGGGCACCTACAGGTTGCTCCTGATAATGGAGCTTGGCTGGGGCTTTGGATGCTCATATATGCAGACATCAGCAATGGTGTCTAAGCCGAGCTACTGGAGAGACACACACTGTACATATAGGTGTATGGATCAGATTTTCTAGCTGCCTTGCTGGTCAGGATAACAAGATGGGATTGTTGCCACTGTCTGTGCAAGTGCTGAGCATGTCTGCAGCTGCTGATTTGTGTGGCCAGTACTATAAAGATTGTTGTTAATACATTCACATTTGCTTCAGGGTATTTTTTTTTCTAATGAAGCTTCCCATTTTTCCAAAATGAAGTTAGTATCAAATATAATGAAATAGTGTTTTGGATGGTAATCATGAAGAATACAGCCTGTTTCTAGAATGATAGTTGCCAACACCCAAACCTCTCAAAAACCAAATATGTGAATACGTTATAACAGTAAAGCACACATTGGAGAAGTAGAGGTAATTATTTCTTTTTAAGGCAGTGTAGAAATAATATGCAGTGAAATAATACAGAAAAATAAACACAGTTATTTATAATTTTGTTTACCTGTGAACTGCTTGTATTTAATACATCCTGCTGCTTCAGAATTAGCTGGCTGGCCTAACAGAGATTTCAACTTCTCCTGAAAAGTATGCACTGGTGATAAGCTCAATGGCAGATGACACTCTGTATTTTTCAATCTGAAAATGCAAGAAACTGTTCAAGGTAAGCCCCAAAGATTTTCTCATTAAATTCTCTTAAACGTGTATCTAAGACAAGATAAATAATCTTAACATGTTAGTTCCTACAACTAGTAAGAGTCTGGGTATATGAATTTTTGAGGCAAAAGGTATACCTTGTCACAATAAACTTCATGCAAATCACAGACTCATAGAATGGGTTTGGGTTGGAAAGGACCTTAAAGACCATCAACGTTTATAAACATCTGAGGGCTGGTCAGGAGAGGGGGGAGACAGACTCTTCGCACTTGGTCTGTGTGATAGGACAAGAAGCAATGGGTTTAAGTTGGAGCACAGGAGGTTCCACCTCAACACAAGGGGAAACTTCTTTACTGTAAGGGTCACAGAGCACTGGAACACGCTTCCCAGAGAGGTTGTGAAGTCTCCTTCTCTGGAGACTTCCAAGGCCTGTTGGGATGTGTTCCTCTGTGATCTGTGCTAGATTGTGTAGCCCTGCACTGGCAAAGGCATTGGACTCAGTGACCTCCTTGGGTCCCTTCCAACCTCTAATATCCTGTGATGTCGTGATCTGGTTCCAAGCCCTTGGCCATGGGCAGGGACATCTCCCAAACAGGCAAGCCTGCTCAAGGCCTCAGCATCACAATAAAAAAATGAAGCATACTACTTCCAAGTTTGTATTTACCTTAACAATTCATCTGAGTTCTGACAATACAACTGGTAGGCGACACCAATGGAAACAGACAGTTTCCAGTTCCCAAGTCTGTGTGTTAACCACACAGCTTCTGGAATGAGTCCACCAATAAAGAACAAATCAAGTGCATATTCTGCTGTCCACACAGATGAAAGGTTCTGGTCCCTGACAGCTCTGGTAACCAAACACTGTTGCAGAGGTATAATACGTGAAGGAAAGTCTACGACACAAAAAAACATTTTAAAAGTTTAAGTAAATATGCATGTCCTGAGATGAATTATCTAGGATTTATATGTTCTCATTGCTTCTGGATTCATTCCAGTGTGCAGTTGATAAGATTAAGAAGAACACTATAAGGTTTAGATGCAGCAGACAGACGTGGCTTATGCAATGACGTAACAGTGAGGTTGGTGTAGGGTACTTTTCTACTTCATAGAATCATAGAATCAACCAGGTTGGAAGAGATCTCCAAGATCATCCAGTCCAACCTAGCACCCAGCCCTAGCCAGTCAACTACACCATGGCACTAAGTGCCTCAGCCAGGCTTTGCTTCAACACCTCCAGCAAGAGTGACTCCACCACCTCCCTGGGCAGCTCATTCCAATGCCAATCACTCTCTCTGCCAACAACTTCCTCCTAACATCCAGCCTAGACCTCCCCCAGCACAACTTGAGACTGTGTCCCCTTGTTCTATTGGTGGTTGCCTGGGAGAAGAGACCAATGCCCACCAGGCTGTAGCCTCCCTTCAGGTAGTTGTAGACAGCAATGAGGTCACCCCTGAGCCTCCTCTTCTCTAGGCTAAACACCCCCAGCTCCCTCAGTCTCTCCTCACAGGGTTTGTGTTCCAGGCCTCTCACCAGCTTTGTTGCCCTTCTCTGGACACGTTCCAGCACCTCAACATCAATCTTGAATTGAGGAGCCCAGAACTGGACACAGGACTCAAGGTGTGGCCTGACCAGTGCTGAGTACAGGGGAAGAAGAACCTCCCTTGTCCTACTGGCCACACTGTTCCTGATGCATAATGTGGGATATACAAGCAGATGCAAAATTCTTGGATTAGTCCTACTATTAAGACTTAATCTCACTGATGGAACACTTAGAAGTATGCTATGTATTTTCAGGATATTCCAGAGGGTATGCCTGAGATAATGAGAAATTCTGAGTTCTGGTAGTGTACCTATGCTGTTTGCACTCATTGTGCTGCTTACTGTGTAAGACAGAAAGTCACAATGTGTTTTTGAGAAAGCATAAACGGTACCCTACTTTAAGAGAAAGCATCAAGCTAAACTGAGTATAAATTTAGTATCTCTTTGTTTCTTGCAGTTTGGATCTGATTTTCAGCATTTTATTTTCTTGTTTTTTTTCTGGAGAGATGTTGGTCAACATTAACTCTAAGGAATAATTTTCTTTTCTCAAACTTTCAGTTTGCTGTTGAGGCAGTGACAGTATTTAGGGAAATATTCACACTAATCCAGCTTGTGCACTGTCTCCTCAACTACATGGATCCTTGACTAACACAAGTACTAAAATCAAGGTCTTATTTTCTGTTTATCTTGAAAGCTGATGAATTAAATCATTCAAAATACCTTGAGGAGTATGTACCATAGAATCATAGAATCAACCAGGTTGGAAGAGACCTCCAAGATCATCCAGTCCAACCTATCCCCCAGCAATGTTGTAGTACAGAAACATTAGTAAATGTAATCAAATAATAAAAAATAAAAGTAAATTAATATTATAAGCCAGATATTTTTCTTCAACATTAACTTGCTGGTAGAATACTTCCAAATAAGTTGCCATTCCTATGGATTATTAAATAATTGTTAAAAATTATCTCTGAAACCTAAAGTGCAAACCACTCGCTGTGGTAATTTCCAGAAAACCACTGAAAATCAGGACTCTAACTAACAAGTACCACTTGGGTTCAGCACAAACCAGCCTGTCTGAAGCAGTGTCTGAAGCATTTTGTTTGTCAAAAGCTTCACTATCAAATAAGAAAAGATGCCTTCCTCTGACTTTTTGGTTTGGGTCACACCATATCACAGATTCAATTCAATGATTCGCTGAGCACTTTTGGGAGGATCAAAGTCAGTTAGAGCCACATGTTGGCAAAAAGGAGCCTGACAGGAGACCTTATTGCATTCTTCAACTACCTGAAATGAGATTGTACTGAAGAGGGTGTAGGTCTCTCTTCTCAATTGAAAAGTGATAGGATGAAATTAAATGGAAATTGACTCAAGTCATGGTGGGGGAGTTTTAGATAGCACAGTGCAAAAGTCTTCTTCACTGAAAGGGTTGTCAAGCACTGGAACAGGCTGCCCAGGCAAGTGAATGTGTCATCACCCTTTGAGGTATTTGAAGGTTGTATAGATGTGTGCATGGGGACATGGTTTAATGCTGGACTTGGCAGCACTAGGTTAATCACTGGACTAAATGACCTGAAAAGGTTCTTCTTAACCTAAATGATTCTCATTCTGTTCTATGAATGACATCATGCAATCACACACATCAAACTACCAACTACCAAAAGTATTTTCAATAATCAAGAGACTTAAAAATATTAATCACACACACATAAAAAAACCCAGTTATTTTATCTTTACAGTTAATGGTGCTGAAACTGTAAATCACCAAGCTAAAGTGTAACAGATAGCACTGACACACATGCAAAATACTGGTACATAATCACAGCAAATTAAACTGGTCTTAGAGACAATACCTTGTTTGATGTGAAGTGGATGCAGGATGTCAACACTGTGTGGAGGGAAGATATACAGTAGCTGATTTGTGAAATAAGCGGCCATGAATCGTGCCATGGATCGAATCACAGTCATAGCAGTTTCAGTATGCACATCTGTTATCATCCACAGCTCGTGCTGAAAATACTTGGCATCTAAAAAGACAAGTATAAAGTTAAAACACTGAGGAAAATTTTAGATTTGAATGCTAGAACTGTTTAATCACAGCTTATAAAACATGTAACAACAACCCCAAGCAGTGCTACAGGCTGGGGACAGAGTGGCTGGAGTGCAGCCAAACAGAAAGGGATCTTGGGGGGTACTGGTAGATAGTAGACTGAAGATGAGGCAGCAGTGTGCCCAGGTGGCCAAGAGAGCCAATGGCATCCTGGCCTGCATCAGGAACAGTGTGGCCAGTAGGTCAAGGGAGGTTATTCTTCTCCTGTACTCGACACTGGTCAGGCCACACCTTGAGTCCTGTGTCCAGTTCTGGGCCCCTCAATTCAAGAGAGATGTTGAGATGCTGGAAGGTGTCCAGAGAAGGGCAACAAAGCTGGTGAGGGGCCTTTGCTGGTAATACAGGCTGCCAGGGATGAAATTGAGAAGAAGGGCACCAGGGCTCTCCAACAGAGAAGTGCTGGTAGGAGATGTGACAGTGGGAGGCTGCCTGGGGTGTAGTGATCACGAGTTAGTGGAGTTTTCAATATACAGGGAGATAGGGAGGCACTAGAACAAAACCTACACCTTGGACTTTCGGAGGGCAAACTTCAATTTCTTTAAGAAACTTATTTCCAAAGTCCCCTGGGCAGCAGTCCTTGAGAACAAAGGGGTCCAGGATGGTTGGACCTACTTTAAACAGGAGCTCTGGAAGGCACAGGAGGTGGCAGTTCCCATGTGCCGAAAGATGAGCCGGCGGGGAAGGCGACCAGCCTGGATGAGCAAAGAGCTCCTGAAGGAATTGGGGGGAAAAAAGAGGGTGTATCACCTCTGGAAGGAGGGGAAGGCTTCTCCTGATGTGTTTAAGGAGATAGCCAGATTATGCAGGAGAAAAATTAGAGAGGCTAAGGCCCAACTAGAACTTAGGCTGCCACTTCCATGAAAGATAATAAAAAGCACTTTTATAAATATATCAATGCTAAAAGGAAGGGCAAGAAGAGCCTCCACTGCTTACTGTGCCAGCAGGGGAACACTATAACTGATGATGAAGAAAAGACTGGGGTTCTGAATGCCTTCTTCACCTCAGTTTTCAACAGCAAGGAGGGAGGAGGAGGCAAGTGGCCTCTTGAACTGGGGGATGGGGTCAGGGAGCAGTGTGTTCCCCTGGAAATTCATGAAGAATTAGTTCAGGACCTGCTGAGCCACCTGGACACCCACAAGTCCATGGGACCAGATGGGATCCATCCCAGGGTGCTGAGAGAGCTGGCAGCTGAGCTGGCCAAGCCACTCTCCATCATTTTCCAGCAGTCCTGGCTCACCGGAGAGGTCCCAGGAGACTGGAAACTGCCAGCGTGGTCCCCATCCACAAGAAGGGTCAGATGGAGGAACCTGGGAACTACAGACCTGTCAGTCTGACCTCAGTGCCAGGGAAACTGATGGAGCAGGTTCTCTTGGGGGTGATAAGAGCGCACCTGACGGATGGCAAAGGGCTCAGGTTTAGGAAGGGCAGATCCTGCCTCTCCAACCTGATCTCCTTCTATGATCAGGTGACCCGCTTGGTGGATGTGGGGAGGCCTGTGGATGTGGTCTATCTGGACTTCAGCAAGGCCTTTGACACAGTCCCCCACAGCAAACTGCTGGCTAAGCTGTCAGCCCATGGCTTGGATGGCAACACTCTGTGCTGGGTTAGGAACTGGCTGGAGGGATGAGGCCAGAGAATAGTGGTGAATGGTGCCACATCCAGCTGGCAGCTGTCACTAGTGGTGTCCCTCAGGGATCTGTGCTGGGCCCCATCCTCTTTAACATCTTCATAGATGATCTGGATGAGGGCATCGAGTCAGTCATCAGCAAGTTTGCAGATGACACCAAGCTGGGGGCAGATGTAACTGGGTTGGAGGGCAGAAGGGCTCTGCAGAGGGACCTTGACTGCCTGGACAGATGGGCAGAGTCCAATGGGATGGGGTTCAATAGCTCCAAGTGCTGGTGCTGCACTTTGGTCACAACCCCATGCAGAGATACAGGCTGGGGTCAGAGTGGATGGAGAGCAGCCAGACAGAGAGGGATCTGGGGGTGCTGATTGATACCTGCCTGAACATGAGCCAGCAGTGTGCCCAGGTGGCCAAGAGAGCCAGTGGCATCCTGGCCTGCATCAAGAATGGTGTGGTCAGCAGGAGCAGGGAGGTCATTCTGCCCCTGTACTCTGCACTGGTTAGACCACACCTTCAGTCCTGTGTTCAGTTCTGGGCTCCCCAGTTTAGGAGGGACATTGAGATGCTTGAGCATGTCCAGAGAAGGGCGACGAGGCTGGTGAGGGGCCTTGAGCACAGCCCTACGAGGAGAGGCTGAGGGAGCTGGGATTGGTTAGCCTGGAGAAGAGGAGGCTCAGGGGTGACCTTATTGCTGTCTACAACTACCTGAGGGGTGGTTGTGGCCAGGAGGAGGTTGCTCTCTTCTCTCAGGTGGCCAGCACCAGAACAAGAGGACACAGCCTCAGGCTGCACCAGGGGAGATTTAGGCTGGAGGTGAGGAGAAAGTTCTTCCCTGAGAGTGTCACTGGACACTGGAATGGGCTGCCCGGGGAGGTGGTGGAGTCGCCATCCCTGAGGCTGTTCAAGGCAGGATTGAACGTGGCACTTGGTGCCATGGTCTAGCCTTGAGCTCTGTGGTAAAGGGTTGGACTTGATGATCTGTGAGGTCTCTTCCAACCCTGATGATACTGTGACACTGTGAACATTCAGAGACTATCAAGTCCAACCCCCTGCCAGAGCAGGACGACAGAATCTGTGATACTGTGATACAAACCCTATGAGGAGAGGCAGAGGGAGCTGGGGTTGTTTTGCCTGGAAAAGAGGAGGCTCAGGGCAGAACTCATTGCTGTCTACAACTACCTGAAGGGAGGGTGTGGCCAGGTGGGGGTTAGTCTCTTCTGCCAGGCAACCAGCAATAGAACAAGGGGACACAGTCTCAAGTTGTGCCAGAGGAAGTATAGGCTGGATGTTAGGAGGAAGTTCTTTGCAGAGAGAGTGATTGGCATTGGAATGAGCTGCCTAGGGAGGTGGTGGAGGCACCGTCCCTGGAAGTGTTCATGAAAAGCCTGGATGAGTCACTTAGTGCCATGGTCTAGTTGATTGGACAGGGGTGCTAGGTTGGACTGGATGATCTTGGAGGTCTCTTCCAACCTGGTTGATTCTATGATTCTATGTTTTAAAAATGTGACAGTTAGGGTATTAACGTCTTGACAAGCTTTCAGGACATACAGAACCCGATCTTCTACACTGATTACACATTAAATTAGTATCTAAAGACTTTTATACAAGACTTTTAATGACTAGAGATGGACTCCTAGTATCTAAATTTAGATCAGCACTGAGTGGAAAAAAAAAAAAAGCTTAAATTAGGGACATTTAGATATTATACTCTAACTGAATACAAATAGTTACTGCCCAATTTAAGACTGGTGACCAGTGTAAAATCCACTACTTTATCATGTTATATAAAAATAACATCTTAAATCAATATACGATAAAATCACATAATTTTCTTATTATTTTCTTTCCTTAAATTTTCTTTGAGATTTGAACCTAAAAACATCTAACAGGCCTTGCTTTCACTCTGAATTATACAATGAAAGCTCTGTAAACACTTTAACAAGTACAGCTGAAAACATCTGAGGATCAGAGAAAGATCTTTTAAATCAATGAAAACAGACTTTAGTCTGTGTAAAGAAAGAAGTATGCTATCAAGTGTATAGGATGGCACAGAAGTAGCAAACTAGGTTAAGCAGACAGTACCATCACACTGTATCACACTTTTATGCAGCATAAACATACCAGAAAATTTTTCCGTCTGCGTCGCCGAGAGCTGTGACCGCCTTAGAATCTCTCCTACCAGATGATCACAAAGTCCCTGAGCTTCAAGCAAGTTATATTGATAGAGATGGCAAAATAATATTGCAAGATAGTATCTACTCTGAAGAAAACATGATCTTTTTCCTCCTGCATTAAGAGAAAAAAGTGGCAGAGGTCAAGTTAGAAAAAACAAACATGACGACACACACAGCAGGTTTGAAGGTATTAGTTTCTCCCTCTTCAGAAACCTATCTACATAAATACATACTGTGAGAAGAAAGATAACCACAGAACTGTTGAGGGTGGAACAGACTTCTGAGATCATCAAGTCCAAACAATGACCCACCACCACCACATTGACTATACCATGTCACCAAGTGCCACATCCAATCTTTCCTTAAAGACCTCCAGGGATGGTGACTCCACCGCCTCCTTGGGCAACCCATTCCAGTGTCTAATTACCTTTTCCATGAGGAAGTGCATCCTAACATCCAAACTAAACCTCCTGAGGTGCAGCTTCAGGCTATGCCCTCTTAACTCTGCTCCTGTACATGGCACTGTTGAGACCTCACCTAGAGTACTGTGTGCATTTCTGCGCTCCACACTTCAAGAAAGATTATTAAGGTGCTGGAGCAGTTCCAGAGGAGAGCCACAAGACTAGTGAAGGGGCTGGAGGGAAAGTCTGATGAGGAGAGGCTGAGGGAGATAGAGCTGTTTAGCCTGGAGGAGACTCATGGGAGCCCTTATCACACTCTACAACTACTTGAAGGAAAGTTGAGGTAAGGTGGAGATCAGGCTCTCCTCCCAGGCAACTTGTGACAAGATGAGAAGGCATGGTCTGAAGCTGCAGCACCACTGACAATCACTCTCTGTGCCCAGTCATCCAGTCAGTTTTTAACCTAGTGAAGGGTGCACCTGTCCAAGCCATAGGCTGCCAGCTTTGCCAGGAGGATGCTGTGGGAGACTGTGTCGAAGTGTAGGTAGATCACACCCACAGCCCTCCTCTCATCAATCAGGCATAGAATGAGCTCATATTGGTTAGGCAGGACCTTCCTCTCCTAAACCCATGTTAGCTGGGCCTGATTCCTTCATTGTCTTGTACATGCCCTGTTTCTCCCCAGATATTAAGTCTTTTGATTTTACAGCTACTACAGGAATTGATTTTTGTTCATCTTTTTTTATATTGTCTTGGCAATAAACATATTTAGGAGGGCTGTTTTTTACCAACTACTTGTATGCAAGAAAACACTGGATACTGAAATAGAAATGTGTTGAAGTTTCTCAGAGTAATCAGGCTAAAGTTTCTACTAGTCTTCATGCAAATACCAGTTTAATTTCAAATATTCCTCTTTAACATATCTACTCTCCTTTTTTTTTTTAATGGCAAATAGAGAGTCACAAATTAACTATATAAAGTGATCATGTAACTCACTCCTCCACCATCAAAAAGAGATTTTATCCCTTACCTTTTGCCTTGATTTCACAAAGAGATCTTTTCCAGATGTCCACACATTCTCTGTATGAGCCTAAAAGGAACTTCTCCTCACCTGTGAAGTCACATATGCAACAAATTAAAAGCTCTACACAGTTAGTTTTACATGTACAAATACATTTGTGCTTACTTCTGTATGACAGATTTATAAAGCAGAGTAAAATATATGAGTCTCCAGAACATTTCTATTCTCAGAGCTAAATACAAGGTTTGAGCACCTGGTAGGTGGCTTTCAATAACCCTTCTCTTATTTAATTGGTACATTACTTATTAAATAATAAACCCCAATACAAGTTAGAATCACTTCTACAAGGTTTTCAGTAACGAGGTTAGGAGTGGGAGATGTTTTGGCAATGCAAAAGTAGCTGCAAAGTTATTTAACATCTTTTATATTCTATTTTAGAGTAAAAGCTACAGGTCTGCTATGGACCACTATGCATTTCATCTCTCTAAACATCACCTCTCCACCTTTATTCCCACTGGTTAATTCTTAAATGTGTTGACAGAAAGATAACTGTAAAAGAACACAACTCTTGAGCAAAGGAGAAGGGAAAATAATTAAAATAGTGCTATCACAGAAGAAAAGACAAGGACATATTTGCCCCTCTACCCTGCTTATGAACATTTGACAGTAACTGGTAGGAAATTAGGCTACAATTACATGCTGTTTGCAAAATACTAGAGTAACTGTATTACATTAGTTTACACTAGATTAGATGCTCAGTTCAGGCTGACCACATTCATGTACATGACATGCTCACGCCCAGAGTGATCACATGGAATAAATGGTATTTCTGCAATGATGTTCAGTAAGAGACAAGATGATCACAATCGGCACTGATGGCCAACGAAATAGTACAGCACAAACGAGATCAGAATTCAGATCCTGTATTTGGGTTTTCCAGGTTAAAGCAAACTGAAGTCAGTAGCTTTTTTGTTTTGCTCAACAAGCTCTAAAGATGATTATATAGTCTACAGGTGTATTGAGATATAAAGTATGTAAGAGTTCTTGTAAGCATTGTAGGAAAAGTTCCACATAACCTTTTTCACATCTAGTGGTCAGTTACTGGTTGTCACTGGGTTGGATCTAACTTTCCTACTACTCAGTTGACCACACAACTACCCAACATCCATACTAACCAGACAAAGAATTAATCTTCAAATGTTGTTCTAAGGTCACTCCTGAAGACTGGATTGTTGCTTGTATATGACTTAAAAGTGATGACACAACAGATTCTTCTGCATTCATGTTCACTTTTCTTTGCAGCTGCATCTGATACCAAACCACTCTCTTATACAGTAACTGCCACAGTACAACCAACCTGTAGTTCAAGAAATGTAGAATTATGAAAACAATAAAAAATTACTTAGGTATATCAATTACTTTCTTGTGTTTTGCCTATGTATCATAGAATAGAATCATAGAATGGTTTAAGTCAGAAGGGACCTCAAAGATCACCCAATGCCCTGACACATGCAGGGACACCTGCCACTAGGTTGCTCAAGGCCTCATCCAGCCTAGCCTTAAACACCTCTAGGGAGAGAGCATATACAACCTCCCTGTGCAACTTGTTCTAGTGTTTCACCACCCTCACTGTAAAGAATTTCTTCCTAACATCTAGTTTCAATCTCTCCTTTTCCAGTATCTGACGAGTAAACCATGTGTTGTGTTAGCACATAGTTTACTCTATTTGACCTCAACGAGGGGAAAAAAATGCTTTCTGCCTTTTTTTTTCCACCAACATCAATTCTTCCAAATTTATGTAAATGCAGCAATCTACTTCAATTAGTCAAATACACACCAAATTAATATCATTATCTAAAATACAGGGGAAATTCACAAAAAAAACCCAAAACATCTCAAAACAGGTATCAAGTGTCTTTATAAACAAAATTAACTAAAAATACAATGAAAGCATGACACAGAAAAGGAAAGATAAAAAAACAAAAACTGCAAAGTGTGTTTATGATGCCAGTAAGGCCCTGCTGCTCAGCACAGTACTGTTAGATGTACCAAGATATCAAGTTTGCTGGTACAAGCAAATATACACTGCCAGGGACCGGAGAAAACTCGCACAGAGCAGCAACACGTCTCCAGATTCTCTAGCACTGTAGCTTCAGTTATTTGCACAGAGTCAGTCATAGGCACAGTGCTCACTGGAGCACAATCCATCAAAAACCTGTACTATCTACTCCAAGACAATAATTTGCAACGAACACTATTAATTACAGTTTAAGATTACTGAAGAAATGTACTTTACTGTAGGTTAAATTTCACAGAATAGCAGAATGGTTTGAGTCAGAAGAAGCCTTTAAAGGTCATCTGGCTTCAATTCCCCTGATGAAGGCAGGGACATCTTGCACTTGAGCAGATTGCTCAAAGCCACATCTAGCCTAGCAGTGAACACTTTCAGGGAGGTGGAATGCATGATTTTTTGGGCAACCTATTCCAGCGTGTTACAACCTGCAGCATAAGAAAATTCTTCTGCATATTTAACCTAAATCTACCCATTTCAGTTTAAAATCATCACCCCTTGTTCTACCACTATTCTCCCTGATATAGTTGCTCCCCATTTTTCCTGTAAGCCCTCTTCAGGTACTGGAAGGCTGCTATATTGTCTCCCTGGTGCCTCCTCTTCTCCAGGCTGTCCCAAACTCTCTCAGCTTGTCTTTGCTGGAGAGGTGCTCCAGCTCCCTGACACCATGTTTGTGGCCCTCCTCTGGACCTGCTGAAGCTGACTGGCATCCTTACAGAGGGTACCTTTTCACTGAAAGCAGACCTCCAAGTGAGGTCTCACCATAGTGGAGCTGAGGGGAAGGATCACCTCCCTCAAATCTGCAGGCCACTCTTCAGATGCAGATGAGTGTGCAACTGGCATTCTGGGCCGTAGGCATACATTCCTGGCTGAGGTTTGTCATACACCAACTCCAAGTCCATTTCTACAGAGCTGCTCTCAATTCCTTTACCCCCCAGCTAGCATTGGTAGCAGAGGTTACCCTGACCCAAGCTCAGGACCTGGCACTCAGCCTTGCTAAATTTCATACCACTGACTGGTCTACGGACTCAGCCTGTCAAGATTCTTTGTAAATATCCCCAACCTCTCAAGCAAATCAACACTCCTGCCCAACTTGCTGTCATCTGCAAATGCACTCGATCCCCTCATCCAGACCAATGATAAAGAAAGTGAACTGGTCCCCATACTAAGGCCTGCAGAACCCCACTTGTAGTTGCAAGTAGCTGCCAACTGGATTTAATTTCATTCACAACTACTCTTTGGTCCTGGCCATCCAATCAGTTTTTAACTCAGCAGTGTTCACCCACCCGAGCCACAAGCAGCCAGTTTCCCCAGGTGAATGCTGTATGATACACTGTCATAAGCTCTACTGAAGTCCAGGCAAGCAACATCCACAGCTTTTTCCATATCTGCTAAGTGGGTCACTTTGCCATAAAAGAGTGCTGAGACAGCTGGCAGCTGAGCTGGCAGCACCACTCTCCATCATTTTCCAGCAGTCCTGGCTCACCGGAGAGGTCCCAGGAGACTGGAAACTGCCAACGTGGTCCCCATCCACAAGAAGGGTCAGATGGAGGAACCTGGGAACTACAGACCTGTCAGCCTGACCTCAGTGCCAGGGAAACTGATGGAGCAGGTTAGCTTGGGGGTGATAAGAGCACACCTGAGGGATGGCAAAGGGCTCAGGTCCAGCCAGCATGGGTTTAGGAAGGGCAGATCCTGCCTCTCCAACCTGATCTCCTTCTATGATCAGGTGACCCGCTTGGTGGATGTGGGGAGGCCTGTGGATGTGGTCTATCTGGACTTCAGCAAGGCCTTTGACACTGTCCCCCACAGCAAACTGCTGGCTAAGCTGTCAGCCCATGGCTTGGATGGCAACACTCTGTGCTGGGTTAGGAACTGCTGGAGGGCTGGACCCAGAGAGTGGTGGTGAATGGTGCCACATCCAGCTGGCAGCCAGTCACTAGTGGTGTCCCTCAGGGATCAGTGCTGGGCCCCATCCTCTTTAACATCTTCATAGATGACCTGGATGAGGGCATGGAGTTAGTCATCAGCAAGTTTGCAGATGACACTAAGCTGGGAGCAGATGTGACTGGGTTGAAGGGCAGAAGGGCTCTGCAGTGGGACCTTGACCGCCTGGACAGATGGGCAGAGTCCAATGGGATGGGGTTCAATAGCTCCAAGTGCAGGGTGCTGCACTTTGGCCACAACAACCCCATGCAGAGATACAGGCAGGGGTCGGAGTGGCCAAGAGAGCCAGTGGCATCCTGGCCTCCATCAGGAATGGTGTGGTCAGCAGGAGCAGGGAGGTCATTCTGCCCCAGTACTCTGCACTGGTCAGACCACACCTTGAGTACTGTGTCCAGTTCTGGGCCCCCCAGTTTAGGAGGGACATTGAGATGCTTGAGCGTGTCCAGAGAAGGGCAACGAGGCTGGTGAGAGGCCTTGAGCACAGCCCTACGAGGAGAGGCTGAGGGAGCTGGGATTGGTTAGCCTGGAGAAGAGGAGGCTCTGGGGTGACCTTATTGCTGTCTACAACTACCTGAGGGGTGGTTGTGGCCAGGAGGAGGTTGCTCTCTTCTCTCAGGTGGCCAGCACCAGAACGAGAGGACACAGCCTCAAGCTGCACCAGGGGAGATTTAGGCTGGAGGTGAGGAGAAAGTTCTTCCCTGAGAGAGTCATTGGACACTGGAATGGGCTGCCCGGGGGAGGTGGTGGAGTTGCCATCCCTGGGGCTGTTCAAGGCAGGATTGGACGTGGCACTTGGTGCCATGGTCTAGCCTTGAGCCCTGTGGTAAAGGGTTGGACTTGATGATCTGTGAGGTCTCTTCCAACCCTGATGATACTATGATACTGTGAAAATCAGGTTAGTCAGGCAGGGCCTGCCTTTTATAAACCTGTGCAAACTGAGCCCCATTAGCCTGTATATGTTTGTTTTTTTTTCACATGCAAAGATTATTCATACCTTTTTTCCATTTTTGCATCATGGTTTACCGCTCGGGGAGGCTCTCTGAGCAAAGACTTCGGTGAGCTAAACCGTTGCGTAATAGTGTCGTCGAGAGCTTGAAAAACAGGCAGAGTGAGTGAGTCAAGTTCTACAAGATTATTACCATCAGAAGACGCAATAAAAAGTTCATACTGTAGTTTGCACATGCTGCTTAGAGTGTGAGAAACCATTTTCAAAAGACGGAAGCACGCCAAAAGATTTTTTGAGAACAACTGATCTTGCTGCCGTGTAAGCATCAGTTTCAAAGTTTGTAATGTCAGCTTTGCCACGTGCCTTGTCAGACTGGCTCTGGAATGCCAGCAGGAAACTGTTAAATACTGCTGAAAATATTTTATCACACAATGCATCCAGTGACTGTTCTTCCCAGATTCTTTTGAAGACACATCCTGGTTTAGCAAAGGAGGGTTTGCAAATTGAAGGACGTTGAAAAAATGGATAATGCAGTTCACTGTGCAATCCAGAAATGTATCTTCCACTTCCTTATTTTTTGAAATCCCTATGTGCCATGCAGCAAGGAGGTTTTTCTGAATGGAACATAGCTCCACTGGTAATTTATCTTTCTCTTCGATATTGTCTTTTGCATGGATAGTATCAAACATTGATGCAAATTCTAAATGGCCTTTGTCAGCTTTACCAACAAATGAATGGATTCTTTGGTTATAAAAACTGGAAGGGATAGTGCAAAACTTCTTTTCATCACCTGATTCTTCTTCATAATCCTGAATGACAGAAAAATACCCAAATCAACAGTTTAATTCAAATCTGTTGAGAGAGAGCATTTTGAAAGGAATCATCATTTAGTGAGTCTCACAATTAAATCTTCAAGCTTCATTTACTTGCTTAATTGCTACCAAAGTTTAATTCACAGCAGTCTCATCTAGACTTCAAAATAAATATGGATATTTGGAACAGCTGTGCAGACAGAAATTAAATTACTTAACAACAACATAAAAACTACACTGCTAGCAGAGCAGTAGTTTTCACATCAGAAAGTGAAACTGTCCTTCATTAAGCCTGGAGTATGAGGAATATACTTTGCCAGACACGAAAAAGCCATTCAACAAAAGCTCAAATACCTCAAAGAATAAATCAAGAACGAAAACCATGAAACAGAGTTGTGAAGACTACACGGCAGCTTTGATCACAGAGCCACTCTTCCAAAAGATATCTGTGCATTTCAAATCGATGTAAGAATCCTCTAAAACTGAGGGTATCTTATTTACTAAAGATAACAACACACAGCCTCAGTACATCTAGTAGTGTAACATGACAGTTTATTATAATGTGAAGTAGTAAACTACAATAAACTGATATATATGTAGAATCATAAAATCAACCAGGTTGGAAGAGATTTCCAAGATCATCCAGGCCAACCTAGCACCCAGCCCAACCTAGCACCCAGCCCTAGGCAGTCAACTAGACCATGGCACTAAGTGCCTCAGCCAGGCTTTGCTTCAACACCTCCAGGGATGGTGCCTCCACCACCTCCCTGGGCAGCCCATTCCAATGCCAATCACTCTCTCTGGGAAGAACTTCCTCCTAACATCCAGCCTAGACCTACCCCAGCACAACTTGAGACTGTGTCCCCTTGTTCTGTTGCTGGTTGCCTGGGAGAAGAGACCAACGCCCACCTGGCTATAGCCCCCCTTCAGGTAGTTGTAGACAGCAATGAGGTCACCCCTGAGCTTCCTCTTCTCCAGGCTAAACAATCCCAGCTACCTCAGCCTCTCTTCATAAGGTTTGTGTTCCAGACCCTTTGTCAGCCATGCCACCCTTCTCTGGACACGTTCCAGTATCTCAACATCTCTCTTGTATTGAGGGGCCCAGAACTGGACACAGCACTCAAGGTGTGGCCTGACCAGTGCTGAGTACAGGGCAAGAATAACCTCCCTTGTCCTACTGGCCACACTCTTCCTGATGCAGGCCAGGATGCCATTGGCTCTCTTGGCCACCTGGGCACACTGCTGGCTCATCTTCAGCTACTATCTACCAGTACCCCCAGGTCACTCTCTTCCTGGATGCTTTCCAGCCGCTCAGTCCCCAGCCTGTAGCGCTGCTTGGGGTTGTTGTGGCCAAAGGGCAGAACCCTGCACTTGGCCTTGTTCAATCTCATCCCATTGGCCTCTGCCCACCCATCCAGCCTGGCCAGGTCCCTCTGCAGGGCTCTCCTACCTTCCAACAGATCAACACCTGCTCCTAGCTTGGTGTCATCGGCAAACTTACTGATGCTGGACTCAATCCCCTCGTCCAGATCATCAATAATGATATTGAACAGGACTGGGCCCAGCACTGATCCTTGGGGAACACCACTAGTGACAGCTGCCACCTGGATGTGGCACCATTCTACCATATGTAGATTACTAAGCATTTTTTCAAAAAGCTAATGGACTGCTCAAAGGAATGTTTTAAAGTAAGTATCAAGTATCACCTAGGAAAAATAGCCACATTCCTCACACCCGTAACAAAAATGACCATTTAACCAATATTGAATTATTTAAAATATACCTAATACGAAAAATACACCTGTGTTATTTGAAAAGCAGACTCTTTACAATTAGAATGTTACCATTAAATCCCTTGCATTATTATAAATGGAAAAATGCTACTAAGTACCAGGTAGTCCATGGTTTTCTCACTGATTTCGGTTGTGTCCTCTTCCAGGAATTTTGGAACAGTAGAGAAGATGGAACTTTGGTTTTGAGCATGATTTACAAGGCTGGCTTTTAAAGACAACAGTGATTGTAAACACAGAGGTCGCCCTTTAGACTAAAGGAAAAAAACCCAAAAGAACAAAAAACATGTTATCTATCTCTAGTAAGATCAAGCCACTTATTAAACGAAAGAAGGAAACTGGTCCTTTCTGTAAAAAACTTCAGTTTCAAAGTCCCACACAGAAAGGGAGAGCAGGTCAGCAGCCATATGTGGCACAGAAAAAAAACCAGCATTTGATCAGGCTTCAGTTATGTACAATATTCTCAGTACTAGGCAACTTTATTTTGTTTCATGCTGACAGAATCTTTCCTGATACTTGAAACAATCCTAAAGTTTACATTCTTATTGGTAATGCACCTCTTTAACTCCTGAAATCCTCTTACAGATTATACATCAATATCATCATAACTCACTTCTCCAAATCAATCAATCATAGCATCACAGAATGGCAGGGGTTGGAAGGGACTTCTGGAGATTACTGACCTAAATCCCTCTGATAGCACAGGGTCGCCTAGATCAAGTTGCACAGGCATACATGCAGAAAGGTCCTGAAAATCCCATGGAGGAGACTCCACAACCTCTCTGGGCAGCTTGCTCTACTGCTTTGTCACCCAGAAGCAGTTTCTCCTTAAATTCAAGTGAAATCTCCAAACTTCCAAAATACAAACTAAGTTGTGTTCCACCAGCAAACACAAGGTCTTGCTTCCAAACTTAGCTCAATTTGGAAGTGTCAGAAAAATAAACAAAAAGTGCTTGAAGCAAGTTTTAACTGATAACCTCGGGTGAAGACCTCACGGACATGCACACAGCACTACTGGGACTGCAGCTGACTGCTCCAAAACATCATCAGCATAAACCAGGCAGGTTTTATGGAATTCTTTTGCATCATTCTGGAAGAATGATTTGGTCACAGTAGCACAGCACCTGTCAATGCTCTGAACCAACTCCATATATAGACAAATCCAGAAAAAATATAATGACAGCTACGACTGTCCCTCTTACTACCATGATGCCTCGATATTGTTCTCCAGATATTATATCTCTTGTGGATATTGTTCTCCAGATCAACACTGCTCTCAAAAAAAATCTGTAATTCAAAGGAACTTACACAAAAATCACAGGAAACTAAAATCAGGCACTTGGCTTAAAAGTCACACATTTTCACACACATGAATTTTTTTTACTCGAAGCCTACAAAATAGTTCATAATCTTACCTTAGAGTTCAGCAAATTCCGACAGGTATTTTCAAGCCGTTGGGTAGAATCAAGCAAAAGAGATCTTAGAAATCCTGATGGTGAAAGGTCATTAGGAAATCTAAGCACTGTTATCATGTATCCATCAGACACAATGAGGTAGGGTAATCTTGAATGTGAAGCAACAGAGAATTTCTGTCTCATAAAATCAGTTTCAGAAGCTGAAGAACCAAGAGACTGACTGGAGTCTTGACAAGAAAAATGCTGTCTAAAACAAGGATACATAAAAATTTGGGTAGCACCTACCATATGTAATAATAGTGAATAGAGAAGAAATAACTTATGAACATTTAATACCACTCACACTACTGTCCCAATAGGTACCTCCAATTTTCTAACAAAGTGTCTGCATTGTTGCAGGATGAGCACTCTGGATAACACTGTTTGTGCTTGTATGATAATGATATCTTACTGTAGTTGCAACTTTTTAAAGCAAAAATTGCTCTCAATATTCTCTTTTTAATTGCCAAGATGTATATTTTCACAACTACACTTTAAATTTGTGTGTTATACCTCCTTCACTTAGCTTTTACTGTGTATAGCTAGTACTTGAAGATTGATTTCTCAGTAGCTTCTAACACAATCATTTATAAAAACAAAAAAAAGCCCTCGAGGTCTGGATCTTTGTGTTTCAGAATCAGTTCAGACATTCAACAGAATTATTTTATATCAGTATGAAAGTCTTTGCCTACAGAAGAGGTCTTACGAAGTCTTTTCTTATCAAGAAATCCATCCTTACTGAATTCCAGAAAGCTGTGTTCATAGAATCAACCAGGTTGGAAGAGACCTCCAAGGTCATCCAGTCCAACCTAGCACCCAGCCCTAGCCAGTCAACTACACCATGGCACTAAGTGCCTCAGCCAGGCTTTTCTTGAACACCTCCAAGGACGGTGACTCCACCACCTCCCTGGGCAGCCCATTCCAATGCCAATCACTCTCTCTGTGAAGAACTTCCTCCTAACGTCCAGCCTATACTTCCCCCAGCACAACTTGAGACTGTGTCCCCTTGTTCTGTTGCTGGTTGTCTAGGAGAAGAGACCAACCCCCACCTGGCTACAACCTCCCTTCAGGTAGCTGTAGACAGCAACTGTGTGGTGTTGTGCATGTATTCTAATATTAGCCCCATGATAATTTGAAATAATGTGTAAAATTACTGCTGATCTTTTAATAATTTCTTAGTCCAAAAGCCAAGTTATTTTTAAACAGTTACATGCATTCAGTAAACATTCATAGTTATGGCATTTTAGTATCTAATTTTTCAACCAGTCTAAAGAAGGTATTAAAGTGTGTTGAGTGTTTTACTGAAATGTTACATTTACACACTCTTCAGCTTTAGGCACACAGAACAGGATTATTGGTTTTCTACTATTAAAGTTTAGATGCTATTTTGTTTCTTCTTGTCATTCATGTTCCCGTGACATTTTCTAACCCTCAACTTATGCTATGAAGCATTACTAAACATTGTTCCATTCTTCCACATAGCAGCAGCACACATAAAAAAATTTAGATCTGGATTACTTAAACATTTACAAAGCTATAGCACAAGAGATTTCAATCCCCACATGTAAGAAATCAAACAAGGAAGGCAAGAGACAATCATGTCTGAGTCGAGACCTGCTGGTCAAATGAAAGGACAAGCTGGAGTTACAGAGGAAATGGGAGAAGGGACAGGCACGCTGGGAAGAATAAAGGGATGATGCCTGGTTATGTAGGGATGAGGTCAGGAAGGCCAAGGAGCAGCTGGAACTGAACTTGGCAAGGGATGTAAAGAAAAACAAGAAAGGCTTCTACAGGTACACAAACCAGAAAAGGAAGGTTAAAGAAAGCATAAACCCTGATGAACAACAGCAGGGAACAAGTAATAATGGGTGAGAAGGCTGAGATTCTCAACTTCTTTGCCTCACTCTTCACTGGAAACTCCTCTCCTCCTCATGGCTCTTGTGCTGGCAGTCCACAAGATGGAGACCAGGGAGACAAAGTCCCTCCCACTGTAAGTGAATCAAGGTGCATGATCATCTGAGGAACCTGAAGATACACAAGTCCACGGGATCAAACGAAATGCATCCCAGAGTCCTGAGGGAGTTAGGTGATGTAGTTGCCAAGCCACTGCCCCTGATACTGAAAAGTGCTGGCAGTCAGGTGAAGTCCCTGAGGACTGGAAGAAAGGAATCAAAGACCCTGGGAACTACCAACTTGTCAGCCTCACCTCCCTGCCTGGGAAGATCATGGGGCAGATCCTCCTAGGTGCCATGCTGAGGCACATGTAGGACAGGGAGGTGACTCAAGGCAGCCAGTATGGCTTTACTAGGGGCAGATCCTGCCTGACCAACTTAGTGGTTTCTATAACAAAGTGACTATGTCAGTGGGTAAGGGACGACCTATGGATGTGATCTGTCTGGACTTCAGCAAAGCCTTTGACACGGTCCTCCACAACATCCTGCTTGCCAAATTGGAGAGATACAGATTAGATGTGTGGACTGTTCAGTGGATAAGGAATTGGCTGGATGGTCACATCCAGAGGGTGGTGCTCAATGCCACCAAGTTGAGTGGTGCTGTCGATATGCCAGAGTTATCTAGACAAGCTGGAGAGGTGAGCCCTGGTGAACTTCATCAGGTTCAACAAGAGCAAGTTCAGGGTTCTGCACCTGGGCCAGAACAATGCTCACTATCAATACATCCTGGGGGAGTAGGTGATAGAAAGCAGCCCTGTGGAAAAGGAGCTGGGTGTGCTGATGGCCCAGAAGCTGGACATGAGCAGGTACTGTGTGACTACAGCCCAGAAGGTAAATCACAACCTGGGCTGCACCAAAAGATGCACTGGCATCAGATCGAGAGAGGTGATTCTGCCTCTTTGCTCTGCTCTGGTGAGACCTTACCTGAAGTACTGCAGAGAGCGTCCAGAAGAGGGGCATGAAAATGATGAGGGGGATGGAGCATTTCTGCTATGAAGATAGGCTGAGGGAGCTGAGGTTGCTCAGCCCGGAAAAGAGTGGGCTCTGAAAATACCTAATAACAGCCTTCCAGCAGCTGAGGAAAGCCTACAAGAATGATGGAGAGAGACTCTTTACAAAAAAGGCCTTTAGTGATAGTGCAAGGACCAGCGGATTTAAACTAGAGAAGAGCAGATTCAGACTGGATGTTAGGAACGGGTTCTTTACCGTGAGGGTGGTAGAACATTGAAACATGCTGCCCAAGGAGGTGGCTGGGGCCCCAGATATTCAAGGTGAGGATGATCTAGGTGAGGACGTGAGGATGCTCTGCTTATTTCAGAGTGTGTTAGACTAGATGACCTTCGCAGGTCCCTTCCAACTAGACCATTGTATGATTCTAACTAGTTTTAGTCCATACAAATATGCTATTGATGGGATCCAGTGACCATGAAATTATAGAGCTTTCAATACATGGAGAAACCAGGAGGAGTATCAACAGAACCTCCACACTGGACCTCTGAAGGGCAGACTGCAGCCTATTTAAGGAAGTAACTCAGAAAGTTCCTTGGGAAAGAGCCTTTGAAAACAAAGGGGTCCAGGAAGGTTGGACCTGCTTCAAGAAAGAACTCCTGAAAGCACAGGAGCAGCTGTGCCATTGAGCCGGAAGATAGCTGACGCGGGAGGCAGCCAGACTGGATGGGCAGGGAGCTGCTGAAGGAATTAAAGATTAAAAAGAGAGTGTATCACCTTTGGAAGAGAGGGGAGGTGTCCCAGGAGAAGTTCAAGGAAGTTGCTAGGTCTTGTAGAAAAAAAATGAGAGAGGCAAAAGCCCACTTGGAGCTTAGGCTGGCCACAGCTGTCAAGGAAAATAAAAAGTGTTTCTTTAAATATATGAATGGCAAGAGAAGGGCCAAGGACAACCTCCAGTCCTTGTTAGATAGAGAGGGGAACATAGTGACAAAGGATGAGGAAAAGGCAGAGGTGCTTAACACCTTCTTTGCCTCAATCCTCACTAGTGGGACAGGTTGTCTCCAGGACAGCTGGACTCCTGAAGTGGTGGATGGAGTCAGGGACCAGTACAGTCCCCCTCTAATCCATGAGGAAGCAGTAAGGGACCTGCTGAGACACTTGGATCCTCACAAGTCCATGGGACCGGATGGGATCCACCCTAGGGTGCTGAGAGAGCTGGCAGCTGAGCTGGCCAAGCCACTCTCCATCATTTATCAGCAGTCCTGGCTCACTGGAGAGGTCCCCAAAGACTGGAAGCTGTCAATGTGCTACCCATTCACAAGAAGGGTCAAAAGGAGGAGCCAGAAAACTACAGACCTGTGAGCATGACCTCAGTGCCAGGCAAGATCATGGAACAGGTCATCTTGGGTGCCATCACAAAGCACCTACAGGATGGCCAAGGGATCAGGCCCAGCCAGCATGGGTTCAGGAAGGACAGGTACTCTCTCACCAACTTGATCTCCTTTTATGATCAGGTTACCTGCCTGGTGAATGTGGGGAAGGCTGTGGATGTAGTCTACCTGGACTTCAGCAAAGCCTTTAACACTGTCTGCCATGAGAAGCTCTTAGCCAAGCTGGCAGCTCATGGTTTGGACAGATTCACTCTGTGCTGGATCAAGAACTGGCTGGATGGCAGAGCTCAGAGAGTGGTGGTGAATGGTGCCACATCCAGTTGGCAGCCAGTCACTAGTGGTGTTCCCCAGGAATCATTGCTGGGCCCAGTCCTGTTCAGTATCTTTATTGATGACCTGGACAAGAGGACTGAGTCCATCATCAGTAAGTTTGCAGATGACACCAAGCTAGGAGCAGGTGTTGATCTGTTGGAAGGTAGGGCAGCCCTGCAGAGGGACCTAGACAGACTGGATAGGTGGGCAGAGGCCAATGGGATGAGAATTAACAAGGCCAAGTGCAGGGTTCTGCCCTTTGGCCACAACAACCCCAAGCAGCGCTACAGGCTGGGGACTGAGCAGCTGGAAAGCAGCCAGGAAGAAAGGGACCTGGGGGTACTGATAGATAGTAGCTGAAGATGAGCCAGCAGTGTGCCCAGGTGGCCAAGAGAGCCAATGGCATCCTGGCCTGCATCAGGAAGAGTGTGGCCAGTAGGACAAGGGAGGTTATTCTTCCCCTGTACTCAGCACTGGTCAGGCCACACCTTGAGTCCTGTGTCCAGTTCTGGGCTCCTCAATTCAGGAGAGATGTTGAGGTGCTGGAACGTGTCCACAGAAGGGCAACAAGGGTGGTGAGGGGCCTGGAACACAAACCCTATGAGGAGAGACTGAGGGAGCTGGGGGTGTTTAGCCTGGAGAAGAGGAGGCTCAGGGGTGACCTCAGAGCTGGCTGCAACTACCTGAAGGGATGTTGTAGCCAGGTGGGGGGTGGCCTCTTCTCCCAGGCAACCAGCAACAGAACAAGGGGACACAGCCTCAGGTTGTGCCGGGGGAGGTCTAGGTTGGATGTTAGGAGGAAGTTGTTGGCAGAGAGAGTGATTGGCATTGGAATGGGATGCCCAGGGAGATGGTGGAGTCACTGTCCCTGGAGGTGTTTAAGGAAAGTCTCGCTGAGGCACTTAGTGCCATGGTCTGATTGACTGGATAGGACTGTGTGCTAGGTTGGCCTGGATGATCTTGGAAGTCTCTTCCAACCTGGAGGATTCTATTCTATTCTATTCGATAAATGTGATATGAAGTTCTATAAAGTTAAATAGTGGAGAAAATCAAAATAAAACTGCACTTTTAGAAGTTCTGTAAGTTTGATTTCTTTTTACAACATAAACACCTGCTGGTTTTAATTACTACTAAATTCAAATAAGTAAAGAAAATTATCACACAATGTATACTTACATGTCATAATGCCAATATTCATCATGACAAACTCATTATAAAAATAGAACCATGACCCAGAAACAAATCTTGAGAAGGCACACAAAAAGCAGAAGAGTGGATTTGAAAGATTACATAAAATTGTCAGAAATATCAGAAAGTAAGATATGATGAAGTAATATGACAAAAACATATACACAGTTTCAAGTCTTTTACCTGCATGTTATTAGTGGATGAAATGGAATGAACTCTGCTGGTCCAAATTCTACAGAGCAGCCAGAAGTTACCAGAGTCAGCAATTCACCCATACATGTCAATAAAACCAAAGATCCACGTTTTAACATGCAAGCCAAGAAAAGGCTATCGAGAGTCCAACTCATATCACCAACCCAGTAAGATCTAAATTAGGGGGGAAAAAAAACAATTCTATTACATTCCTGTATTAAAAGGTTACAGTAATTACAAAACCCACAATAAACCCCCAAACACCATTCTCCACTCTCAGCACAAAACCCAAACACCCACAACAGCAACAAAACCAACATCAATTACTGACCTGATAAACTTGGATGGAACCACATTACTCTTGCTACTACAACCTTTAAGGTTACCCGAAACGGTTACAAAACTCAATGTGTTTAAAAACAAAATCTGAGTTGCCTAGAAAAAGTAAATATAAATAAAAGTTCATATAAAAATATTACTACTTTAAAAAAAATTTCAGAAAACCATAAATGTATGTGAAAGTGACACTGCACTTCAATAGTTATCTACACATATTAATTTCTACAGTTTAAAAGTAATTGAAGATTGTCACATACTCAGTATATAATCCAGCAACTTTTTTAACATAACTTTTTTCTAACCCTCTCAAAGTAATACAAGATCATTCTCCAGTCTTGTTGGCAAGTAACAACTGGATCTTAGAAGGACTACATCATAGTAAGATGGTCCACATTCCCTGTTCAGCATTAGCACTAAAATCCACATTCAGATTTGCCTTCTGAGTTGTTAGGAGGAATAATATTAAGATGTGGGATCATAACCTCAAATATATGTTTAGCTGATGCCTGACTGAGAACCATCCAGAATCTTTGCAGACACAATGCAATAAGTGAAATTATTTTCATTATAACTGTATTTCTTGGAGAATAAAAATGACAAAGTTGCTCAGATTAATTTCTTATCTAAACAACAGCATTCAAAAAACTCCCAAGATGTGGCAGAATCTTTTAGCTATGAATATCAGTGTGCTTATACATAACAAATACACCACTGGAATTCAGGGATGTTACTCTTAAAAATGTGTTACCAAGTCTTTGTTACCACTTCATTCAAATTTAATTTCTAGCTTAAGTTATGTTCTGTCTATCATTCATACCTTTGGATCAGTCTGATTAACAGCTACTGCAAGTAGAAGCCCACTTCTTGCAAATGCACACAACAAAGCTCCTCTTGACTTCACAGGCACACACCGAGGAACCAAATTAACAAGGGAACAAGTCTGCTGCACCCACTGGATCTGGTATGGCACAGAACTGAATACCAAAAAAAAATGACAAAACCAAGAATGGATCACATATAGCAAAATCCATGCAAGACAAAATCACACAAAGCATGAATAATTGTTTAAAAATAATCTATTTTTCTATGAATACTTTTTTTTTTTAATGCTGTATTTATACAAATTTAGTAATTATGCTTCAGCAGTAACAATTACTTTCATGGATGACAAGTAATTAAGGCACTTGCATTCTAGCCTGGAACAGCTTCCTCAAACAGTGTAACACCATACAACACAGGAATAATCAGAGTTCAAAAATTACAGTCAACAGCATACTGCTCTGAACAATTAGGTTCTCAATGCCCCATCACTAGGACTCTTCAACGTCAGGCTGGACTGGGCTTCCAACAACCTGAGCTAGTGAAAGTTGTTCCTACTTGTATCAGAGTGGTTGGACCAGATGATCTTTAAAGACCCCTCCCAACCTAAACCATTATAAAATCCTAAGAGGCCCAAAACATGACAGAAAACAAAAGAACTATTCCCTTTCAGAAGAATAATACTTAATATACAAAATATAAAGCATTACTACGATCGCATAAAGCAATGAAACTGTGTGATGAGTGCAACAAAACAATTATGAGTAATATGGCTGTGAAGTGTGCTCACAACTTCAGACTGCAGGTACAACAGTACATATGTGCACTTCCATACTATGAATGTTACGCCCAATTCAATTTTTTGTACTACCAGAAAGGCATCAGCAAAGAAATACACACATACTCTTACTCCATCTGAACATAAGAGATGAAAAGAGGAACAAAAAACAAATTAAACATACAAATACATGTAATGAAAGAGAAAGGTATTCAGGGCATGCACAGCCACATGATATAAGTTAGTGATGTAAGAAGGGAACACTAAGAGCATGATGCAAAAAGCACCCTGACAATGACCCACACATGTGCAGGTACAGCCATCCACATACAATGATGAAAATAGTCAGCTTTATTTAGGTGCAAGATAATGGTGAAGTATGGAATACGTAAATAAATGCAGTTATATTAACCACATGTAAACACTTGAAAATTACCACATTTAGCTGCTGGGTCAAGAACTGGCTGGATGGTAGAGCCCAGAGAGTTGTGGTGAATGGTGCCACATTCAGTTGGCAACCAGCCACTAGTGGTGCTCCCCAAGAATCAGTGCTGGGCCCAGTCCTGTTCAACATCTTTACTGATGATCTGGACAAGGGGATTCAGTCCAGCATCAGTAAGTTTGCAGGTGACACCAAGCTAGGAGCAGCTGTGGAGCTGTTGGAAGGTAGGAGAACCCTGCAGAGGGACCTAGACAGGCTGGATGGGTGGGCAGAGGCCAACGGAATGAGATTTAACAAGGCCAAGTGCAGGGTTCTGCCCTTTGGCCACAACAACCCCAAGCAGTGCTACACGCTGGGGACTGAGTGGCTGGAAAGCAGCCAGGAGGAAAGGGACCTGGAGGTACTGATAGATAGTAGCTGAAGATGAGGCAGCAGTGTGCCCAGGTGGCCAAGAGAGCCAATGGCATCCTGGCCTGCATCAGGAACAGTGTGGCCAGTAGGACAAGGGAGGTTATTTTTCCCCTGTTTTCAACACTGGTCAGGCCACACCTTGAGTGCTGTGTCCAGTTCTGGGCTCCTCAATTCAAGAGAGATGTTGAGGTGCTGGAATGTGTCCAGAGAAGGGCAACAAAGCTGGTGAGGGGCCTGGAACACAAATCCTATGAGGAGAGGCTGAGGGAGCTGGGCCTGTTTAGCCTGGAGGAGGCTTAGGGGTGACCTCATTGCTGTCTACAACTACCTGAAGGGGGGCTATAGCCAGGTGGTCGTTGGTCTCTTGTCCCAGGCAACCAGCAACAGAACAAGGGGACACAGTCTCAAGTTGTGCCGGAGGAGGTCTAGGCTGGATGTTAGGAGGAAGTTTTTGCCAGAGAGAGTGATTGGCATTGGAATGGGCTGTCCAGGAAGGTGGTGGAGGCACTATCCCTGGAGGTGTTCAAGAAAAGACTGGCTGAGGCACTTAGTGCCATGGTCTGATTGACTGGATAGGGCTGTGTGCTACGTTGGACTGGCTGACCTTGGAGGTCTCTTCCAACCTGGTTGATTCTATGATTCTATATAAATACATATATGGACAATATAATGTGTCATGCTACAAACATATGTATGAAAATTTAAATTCATTATCATTGGCTAATTAGACATCAATATAAATGTGTTCACTTGTAGCTCTTAATCTCAGCTCTAAAATTTTTCATAATAAAACAATCCCTCTTAAGCTAATGCAGCTTCAAATATCTTTTTAACTTACCTAACGTATTTAAAGCTATTTTCATGCCACTGAAGAATCAAAAATGTGAGCACCAAAAACTCCCCAGAGTAAAACACAAAACAGCACAAACAGCAATCATTCAGTATCTGTGGAAAAAAATACAATCAAAACCAAACCCCCAAAACCTAGTAACACACAATTATCTCCTATTTAGATGAATAGTTATTCCCATTCAGACTAAATAACATAATGCTATCATTCTCAAATACGAAGACTGCAAGAATACTAATGGGGCAGATAAGATTTTGATCTGATCCAGTATGGCTCTTCTTATCACTAAGCCAAATACAAACTAAGTGATTAAACCTACACACAACACTACAGAGACTGACATTGTTCTGAAAATTCCCTATAGCTTCTGTGGCTCTAATTTACTTAAGAGATTAAACAGTTGTCTTAAGCCTTACTTATTACCTCATTTTGTATGAAATCAGCATGCACTCCAGTTTCTTTTTCTTCAGCAGAAGGCAACATGACTGACTCATCAGGCAAAATTTGCATCCAACGGCCAGAAGAATTTTTATACAACACATTTCCATGTTCTGTGCTCTCCCACAAAAAGACACATGCAGTAGGAGTAGTTAACAATGCTCTTCTGCCATCTCCAGATACATACAAGTATAATCTCATTAAACACTCTGGAGGAAAAAAAACAACAAACATGATGTGTCAGAATAGTTTCTGCTCCTGTTAGATTTAAGAAGAAAACAGAAATTAAATTAGTTTTCCATCATAGGATGTCCAAGGTGCCACCTCAAGTATTTTTTGCTCCCAGCAGTGGACAGCAGCAATGCTAGCTGAGGTGCCCAGGTTTATGAATTATGTCCTTAAAATCCTGAGATCATTCTTCCTGAAACCCATCTCTCATGAAAGCTACTAATAAATGTGTAAGCACTCTATTATCTATTACCATAGGCTTCCAAATGCACTGTTGATCTTCCCTCAAATGACATTGTCTCCCACAACATCCTCATAGGTGAGCTCAAGAAGTGTAGGTTAGAACAGAGGATGGTGAGATATCCTGTGAACTGGGTGAATAATAGAGCTGAGAGTCATAATCAATGGTGCAGAGTCCAGTTAGAAACTTTTAATTAGTGTTGTGTTCCCCAGAGGTTAGTACTGGGTCCAGTCTTATTCAATTTCATTAATGACCTGGATGAGGGGATAGAGCGTGCTCTAAGCAAGTTTGCTGATGATACCAAACTGGGAGGAGTGGCTGACACACTGAAGGGCTGCATAAACCTTCAGTGACATCATGACAGACAGGAGAGCTGGGCAAAAGGGAACCTAATGGTTCGAGAAAAATGAGTCCTGCACTAGGAGAGGAATACCACCACGCACCAGTAGAGATTAGATGTTCACTTGGTGGAAAGCAGCTTCATGGAGAAGGACCTTGCAGTCCTGAAGGACAATATGCTATCGATGGGACAGCAATGTGCCCCTGTGGCCAAGAAGGTCAATGGTATCCTGGGATGCACTAAGAAAAGTGTGTCTAGCAGGTCAAGAAGATTCTCCTGCCCCTCTACTCTGCCCTGGTGAGACCACATCTGCAGTATAGCATCCAGTCCTGGGCTGCCCAGTTCAAGAGGAACAGGGTCCTACTAGAGAGAATCTAACACAGGGCTATGAGGATGATTAAGGGACTGGAACATCTGTCTTACAAGGAAATGCTGAGGGTCCTGGGGCCACTTAGTCTGAGGAAGAGAAGACCAAGAGGGGATCTTATTCATATTTACAAATACATGAAGGACAGGTTCTACCTCAACATAAGGAAAAACTTATTTACTGTAAGGGTGAGAGGCTCCCCAGAGAGGTTGTGCAGTCTCCTTCTCCTGAGACTTTCAAGACCCGTCTGGATGTATTCCTTGTGGCCTGCCCTTGGCGGGGGGTTGGACTCAATCTCTGGAGGGCCCTTCCAAGACCAACCATTCTATGATTCTCTGACAGAACTGCTTGTTCAGTACTTCATTACACAGCTAGGTATCAGTGAGGTTGCCCAATACATTAATATTTTGATACTTAAAAATCTGGAAATACATGACTTTGCATTATACTTTCTAGTTGGCCTCTGTCATAAAAACTTACCTAGAGATTAAAGTTTTAAATTATGTGTATAGCCTTTACCTCAGATGGATGTCTGCTCCAAGGTATGGATAACCTAGTACGGAACATTCCTCTACAGTTAAAAACTAGTAATTAAAAAATAAAGATATTTACTGTTTTTAAAAAATAGTTACTATCTACAGGAGATTACTAAATGCAAAAAAAAAACCCCACTGTTCAAGTGACAAAAGGGACATTTTTCAAAGTGATAAAAATGCAAGATGATGGCAGAATACAGCTTTTACTTGCATATACTTGTACAATACTCAAAGTTAAAACAACTTCATATTCCATTTCTCAAAAATTAACTGAAAAAACCCTACCTTGTGCTGCCATAACTACTTTCCTAGACTCTTCGACTGCTGGCACAATTTTCAAGGAGTCTTGATCTTTATTCCAAAGAAATAGTTCTCCTGTTTTAAGTATTCCTGCCAACCAAGCACCTGTGGTTATCAGCAGAGAGATGTTTTGAAGGATATTATTGTGAAGTGCTTCTAATTACTTCCCTTCTATATTGTCCATAGTTCTAAAGCTGACAGTGAACTGGTAGATCTTTTAGATATTCTACTTTTCCAAATGGTTACAACTACAAATATGTACTACAAAATGCCAGCTTGTAATATATGAGATATTGTACTTAACCATTTCTTGATGTTGTTAAAACAACTACATTTTTCAACACAGACTGCAGTCGAGGGATTTTCTTCCTTGTCTTTCCTGATGAGAGGTTAATTTCATTTATACGTTTATCATCGAGAAGAAAAACAGACTCTTTTTTCTGTTGAAAGAATAAAAGAGCAATTGATTCTTTAAAACATTACTTTCTGCATAAGCCTGCAAAATAATGCAGAGAAAAACTGTTAGGGAAGAATAATTGAGAATACAAAAAAAACCTCCAAACACTACAGCAGCAATTACTGCACAATACAACATCACACAAGGCCCTTTCCCTGCAGGTGTTTAAGGCCAGGTTGGATGAGGCTCTGGCCAACCCAATCTAGGGTAGGGTGTCGCTGCCAATGGCAGGGGGGTTGGAACTAGATCCTTGTGGTCCCTTCCAACCCTGACTGATTCTATGATTCTATGCTGCTGATGAATTTTATTCACAGGTTTCAAATTACCAAACAAGTTTTACAATCATTATTAAAATACATCCACTGATGTACTACAACTGACCTTCCTGCTAACAAATGACAACACAAAAAAAACCCCAACTGGACACAAGTTACCTAGTATTTCATTTAGCTACATTTTGCCAGTAATTTCAACAGAAGGAACTGTCCCTAAATGGTTAAGTACTAAAACTCAAACCTTTTATTAGAAGGATGTGGCCATTTGAGCTAGATTTGTATCTTGGACATAAAAATATTCAGAACAGAGAAACTTAAAAGGAGAAGGTCTGAGTGGAGAGGTCAACATTCTAAGGTCAGGCTATATGATGGCAACAATGGATCAGTTAATGTAGTTTCATTGGAGCATCTACAGCTTTACGACTGGAAGCACAGCTTGTACCTTCCCCTTGCTGCTTCTGCTGCGCCCACGCTGTTTTGGCTACTGCTGCTCTTGCTGCTTCGCTGCCACTTGACCCCTTCCCCATCTTTGGTAAGGTTATTATATTTCTCTAGTAGTTTATTCTGCTTATACTTTTATATTTAAACTATAAGAAATAAAATTTAATTTTCCTCTGCCTTTCCAAAAATCTGTGTTGTGGTGAGTTTATCCTACCAGGGGAGGGATCCACCCTAACCCAGGATAAAGGAATTTAACAAATTTGTCTCATTTTATCAAAACAGCTCAAGAAAGTGTATTTATCAACAGATGCAGGATGGAGTGGGACGAAAAAAGACCTGTTTGCAACTCTCCAGCCTTAAACTGGTAAGGCAGAAGAGTAATTTATTTCAGTAACCTTTCAGCAGGGTACATTCAAATAACTCCCTGGTATTTTTAATCCCTCCCACCCCACCCCAAGAATAAATTGGAAGGATTACATAATTCTAAAACTTAACTCTCTGTAGAATTTTGTTTCAATGACAGTTCATGCCACTTACTTGCCCAATCCACGAGATGCGAGGCCATGGTTTCCTTTGCTTGATAGATGTGGAGACCAGAACATCTAGCTTAAACTCCATTCTTATTAAATATTTAGGTAACCATTATAAAGCAAAGCAAAAATTAGTGGCTTTTTCACGTATCTACAAAGATTTTGAAAGAAGCAAAAATTAAAGACGGTAAGATTTTTATTATTTGAGGGAGCTGGGGAAGAACATGGCAACCTAGACACAAGCTTTAACTACAGCAGCTTCAAGCCAAGCAAAATTGAGCTCGCCTGTTCTAAGAAGCTAAAGCAACTATTTTCGCTCACATAGTTCAGAGACTATTCTAAGTCCGGCCGCGCAAACTCATGCCTGTTTCAGAGGCGAAGAGAAAGAGCCACACGACCAAGTATCCTGCCTAAAGTTCTATTAAGAACGGGAAAAGGGGAGGGGGGAAGGGGAGAAGAGAGAGAGAGAAAAACAAGACGCAGTCTCCTAAGGTTAAGAGATCAGAAACTCAAGCAGAGCACCAGCTTGGCTGCTTGGGCAAAGGGCTGGCTGTGCTTCAGTCCGGCTGAGAGGCAGGAAGGCATTCCCGCCTCCAAGGCGGCACAGACCGCTAGGCGACAAGCTATAGTCTGCCCCACCAGCGAAAGGGACCAGTATCGTGAGGCTACTGCCACACATTTCAGGGGTTTACTAGGGGTCAGCAAAGGCACCGAGGCGAAGAAAAGCAAGAGCAACCCGCTTACCCCTGCGTGGAGATTAAGGGAGCAGGGCGTTATCCACAAGAATCCCACCACCACTTCTGCTCGAATCTGGGCAGAGATGGATACTCAGGCTAAGTCCAGCCCTCGGGACGTAAAATGAGACGGTACCCGCGCAAATCGACTCTCACCACAACCGACACAGCTGGGGCGCACAAGGACCACGGCACCTTCCAGAGACCCAACGCCGCCGCCACGGGCTCACATCGGCCTCAGGCGCACGCCGCAGGCCCCCAGGCCGCACTCAGCCCTCGCCCCCCCGCCCGTCGCCAACGGCTGCAAACCGTCGGCAGGAGGCGGGGCAGGGCAGCTCCGCGCAGTGCGCAGGCGCGGGGGGAGGCCAGCCCCAAGGAGGAGCCCCTCCCGACACCCGCCCCTCGCTGGAGTCTGGCACCAGGGGTTCGTCAACCTCGCACAGTGCCGCTCGGCCAGAGGGGTAGGAGCGCCGTACGTTTCTGGGGGACCGCAAGAGCACAGTATCACAGTATCACAGTATTATCAGGGTTGGAAGAGACCTCACAGATCATCAAGTCCAACCCTTTACCACAGAGCTCAAGGCTAGACCATGGCACCAAGTGCCACGTCCAATCCTGCCTTGAACAGCTCCAGGGACGGCGACTCCACCACCTCCCCGGGCAGCCCATTCCAGTGTCCAATGACTCTCTCAGGGAAGAACTTTCTCCTCACCTCCAGCCTAAATCTCCCCTGGCGCAGCCTGAGGCTGTGTCCTCTCGGTCTGGCGCTGGCCACCTGAGAGAAGAGAGCAACCTCCTCCTGGCCACAACCACCCCTCAGGTAGTTGTAGACAGCAATAAGGTCACCCCTGAGCCTCCTCTTCTCCAGGCTAAACAATCCCAGCTCCCTCAGCCTCTCCTCGTAGGGCTGTGCTCAAGGCCTCTCACCAGCCTCGTCGCCCTTCTCTGGACACGCTCAAGCATCTCAATGTCCCTCCTAAACTGGGGGGCCCAGAACTGAACACAATACTCAAGGTGTGGTCTAACCAGTGCAGAGTACAGGGGCAGAATGACCTCTCTGCTCCTGCTGACCACACCATGCCTGATGCAGGCCAGGATGCCACTGGCTCTCTTGGACACCTGGCCACACTGCTGGCTCATGTTCAGGTGGGTATCAATCAGCACCCCCAGATCCCTCTCTGTCTGGCTGCTCTCCATCCACTCTGACCCCAGCCTGTATCTCTGCATGGGGTTGTTGTGGCCAAAGTGCAGCACCCTGCACTTGGAGCTATTGAACCCCATCCCCTTGGACTCTGCCCATCTGTGCAGGTGGTCAAGGTCCCGCTGCAGAGCCCTTCTGCCTTCCAACTCAGTCACATCTGCCCCCAGCTTAGTGTCATCTGCAAACTTGCTGATGACTGACTCCATGCCCTCATCCAGGTCTTCTATGAAGATGTTAAAGAGGATGGGGCCCAGCACTGATCCCTGAGGGACACTGCTAGTGACAGCTGCCAGCTGGATGTGGCACCATTCACCACCACTCTCTGGGCTCGGCCCTCCAGCCAGTTCCTAACCCAGCACAGAGCAGCAATAAAATGGGGGGGGGGGGGGGGGGGGCAGGACAGGGGCCAGCGCACAGAGGCAATAGGGCTATTGCATAGGGTTCTCTATGGAAAGATGTACCTCATCAGTATTTAAAAAAGATGATTGTTAACAGGGGTCACAGCTGAGATAAGTCCTGTATGGGATATGCATAGTTTGAGGTGTCATAGAAATGCACAATTACTTGGTATTGTCACCCCAAAGATAAACCTATGATTCCCTTGAAGCAGTTAACCTCGCCAGACTTTTTCCTTAAACTACTTCAGACCAAGGCCCTTCCTGCATTCCCTTACTCAATGTGGTTGAGAATTAGTAACACTGGAGCAGGGGAAAAACATGAAATGTGAGCTGGAAAACTAAGCCTAATTTCATTAGCGATTAGTGACCGGGACTTGTGCCTATTTTCCATCTCTGAAAGTAGAAAGCTACTTGCCTTGATCGTGGAAACTGAAAACTTAGAAATAAAAATACATCAGGCAAGACCTTGGACATCATTTGTAGAACTGCAATAAGACTGAGGTAAATCAACATTAACCTTACTTTGAAACAACCATCAGCAGAAAATAATTTGAAATATCCAAGTGTAGGATACTTCACACAAAGGTGCAAATAACCTTCTCCAGGATATGCAGTAATTCCTCCATTTAAAATACTTTAAAGGAATTGCAACATTGGCAAAAACCATATTGAGATTCCATGTGTATTTCAATCTAACAAGAGGTTAAGAAGTGTGTTTTAATTTATGTATGAATGTGCCGTTGTAGGTAACTTGCATGTAATGAAGTCTCTCATCCACACCTTTGAGCCCCCCCCCCCCATGTCTATCACCTACTCATTCTTCTGGAAATAAATACCTATATTTATTTTGTAGCATATAATGTATTTCCTCCATTTAAAAAAAAGTGAATGCTTAAGTAAATAACCAGAAGAATTAAGTTATTCGAGAAAGTCTGAAGACAAGCATGAAACAGTAACTCTTAGATGTTATAAAGAGTTTATGTTGTTGAACATGTGCACAAGGCAAAGCAACAGTAAAGGAAAAACAAAACAGATTTTCCTGTAGAGTGAGATTTTAAAATCTTAGGAAAATGAGGTGTAGGCTTTGCTACTTTTAAAGAACACATACAGTTCTGTGCTTGTGTGCATGTAATAAAAATGAAGTCAAGAAGTGCCTTCTGCCTACTTTCAACAATGTACTTATGAATATGGAATAAGGAAAAAAATGTAATGGGCACGCAGTGCTGTTCTTTCACTCAATCATGACTGTTACTCAAATTTGTCTCATGTTCCATTTGCAGAGGCAGACTGTTTAAAAGTGATATAATTATGAAACAATTACTACCTTTCAATATTAAAGTATCTTCCCATGCAGAGTTATGACTGGATCACTAGGCCCTAGTATGGTCACATTTACAACTTGACTTATTTACATGCATTCTGAACATCATCTCCGCTTCTGCATCTGTCGTGTCTACCAAGTAGATTTTACAGCATAGTTTTTCCCCATTACTTTAAGAAAAATACTTTTCAAATAATTTCAATCCTTCAGGGAAAGATCACACAATGAAGTTTATTTCAATAGTAGAAAAGAAGGTTTCTATTTTTTAAAAATTTGGTAGTATTTAAGGGAACTCCATTAGTCACATTTACATTCTACAATCTGTAGATACTTTCAAAACAGCATGAACATAGGCCACACAATTGGTATGCAGAAGAATATAAAAAAAATTATTTTGAGGAGTTCTTCTTCCAGAGATTCAGCACCAGCATATGATCTTCCATGTTGTAATTCATTTTCTTTAAGCTAATGATTCTATTTGTCAATCAGTGAAGCCGTTCTAATTTAGCCTGTAGTGATTTAAAGTTGCCAATATTAGTCTGCACTGCTAGCGTTGGGCTCAGAGACTGAAGCTCAACCAAGTAGCAACTTATAGCATCCAAGCAAGCATTTGTGAACTGTCGCCTGTGAAAAACAAAACACACAGATTAATGAAATTCATTTTTGTATACTGGAGTTTACCTGAAATACAAACTAAGCATGTTTTGAGTTCTAATAGAATAAATTATGAGCACCACATCTGTCAACTACTTCCAAATATTTGTTTACTAGAAATGTGAAATTCACCGAAAACAAAAGCTTAGAGAATTGCTTTAGTGCAGTGCTTAAAGGATGTATTTACTAGAGTATAGTTGCCTTTCTTACCTCTGAGGTACTCTGCTGGGATCACGTACGTATCCTGATAATAATACATGAATACACTCTAAAAGGTGCAAAGGCTTTTTCATCCGAGTCCAGTATGGGTCCTAAAAAGGAAAGAAACTCAAAAATATTAAGGAGAGAAGAAAAAGTGTGTATGTACACACAAATTTACAACTGTGGTAGTTATTTATTGTAAAATTGAAATAACACTTATCTTAATCTATATCAAATCTGAATGTAGGTGCTACTTTGAGTCTAAAACATATGTGAATGTAACTCAGTTTTCCATTATGTAGCAGTCTGTAAAGTAATAGATTTCAGAAAGTTCTGAATTTCTTTACTCAAATTCATTAGTGTAAGGAAAGTCAATTATCTGTTTTGATTCTAAGTAAGCTTGTTCCACAATCTGGAAGTTAAAATTCTTAATTCTTACACTTCATGACCATTGCATCACACAGTAATACAGTAAGTTTCAACCACTGATAAGAAACAAATAAAATTATTATATTCAAGACATATTCCTTCTGCAACATAACCATTGATTGTAACCCTGTTTAATCCTAAATCAGCTTTAGGTTAAATAGAAGAATTAACAGTTTAGTTCATGCTTTAGGACCCAAATCAAAAACAAGAAAAAACAACCCAGCATTCAGTAAAAAAACCTAAAACCCCCAAAACACCAAACAATCCAAAAGATAAGAAATTGATATTTTGTTCTACCACATCTTAAACAATTACATTATATTGAGCCAGCAGTGTGCACTTGCAGCCTGGAGGGCCAACCAGAACCTGGCCTGCATCAGGAGAAGTGTGACCAGCAGGTCAAGGGAGGTGATTCTACTCCTCTACTCTGCTTAGACCCCACCTGGAGTACTGTGTTCAGCTCTGGAGCCCCCATTACAAAAAGGATGTGGAGATGCTGGAGCATGTCCAGAGAAGGGGCTCTGGGATGATCAGAGGGCTGCAGCACCTCTGCAATGAGGAGAGACTGAAAGAGTTGAGGCTGTTAAGTCTGGAGAAGAGGAGGCTGTGAGGTGACCTTCTTGTGGCCTTCCAGTTTCTGAAAAAACCTGGGGAGGGACTTTTCAGGATATCAGGGAGTGACAGGACTAGGGAGAATGGAGCAAAGCTGGAGATGGGTAGGTTCAGGCTGGACGTGAGGAAGAAGTTCTTCATGAGAGTGGTGAGAGCCTGGAATGGGTTGCTCAGGGAGGTGGTTGAAGCCTCATCCCTGGAGATGTTTAAGGCCAGGCTGGATGGGGCTCTGTCCAGCCTGATCTAGGGTAGGGTGTCTCTGCCCACAGTAGGAGGGTTGGAATTAGATGATCCTTGTGGTCCCTTCTAACCCTGACTGACTATGATTCTATATTTCCTGATAAAGACAGACCTTGATGGTAGCTGAAAACAGCAGCTTTATTTTGAGGCTGCTTTCCTTACCCGTGCTTTAAACAACTGGTCGTATACTTCTAGTAGTCTATGCAATGGCATTCCAATTTCTTGCATGGTGTGTGTTACAAAACCTACATCCCAGTTCAAAGTGCAGACGTGTTGCTCTAGAAACTGCACTAAGAAATCTAGAGGACAAAAATAATGTGATGTTTAGATTACAAAGGCATTTAAATGTAATTTAATGCAAGTTTAACCTTCTATCTTCCATATAGTTCAGACCTTTCTCTCTTTAAAGACATGTAACAGTTTTCCCCCCAGTCTGCACTGAAGGTAGGCTATGTAAACATAACTACCTCCAAACATGGTATTAGGCTCTCAGCAATGTGTGACATCACTCATACCAAGTACTTCATTGCAGTTCTGCCATAGAACTACACTGTTAAGAAAAAGTTCACTAACTTGATTCAGCAGAGAACACCATTGCTGTAACTGCCAACAAAATAACTACATCTTCTGTCACATTTGTCAGTAACAGTTAACAATATGTTCTTACACACTAAATGTTCCTCTGTAAAATTGTTTTTACATCAGAACATTTGATGCTTAGTGACATATTCTCCAAGTTTTCAAAATACTCAAGAATCTCAAAAACAGAAAGCTCCAAAAGCAGCTAGAAATATCCTGAGTTCTGTTTTAACAACCTGCCTCTGCAGATACTTCATATGGTTGTCTAAAATCTTGTTGCATGTGTAAACACAAATTTTACTACTTCCTCAAATAGGATTTGCACAGCCATTCACAAATAACTTGCTAGTCTTTTATGCTTCATTTACTTCCCACTCAATACTAAGTTCCACTGAATTCTACTTAAATCCATAGGTGTAGTTCTGGGAGAAAACTGTACCTGCAGCAATTTTAATAGTTTTGTAATCATACAATTGTATTGTGTTTACAGAAGTAGAATTCCTATTGACCTCTATTTATACTTTTTCTTTCTAACCTTCATCCAGTTGTCAAAGTTATTGTAAAAAATTAGGACATCTCAAAGCTTTAGTTCCTGATTTCCTAGACAAAATTGAGAAGTACTACGCAGCTATCTTCATTATCAACTCCACCATTACTAACAGCTGAAGTTATTTGTGAAGTTTTTTACTGTAGCCAAGGAATTAAACTACTACAGTAATTACATATCACAGAATTCCCAATATTATTTCATTTTAGGAAAATAAAACCCCACCATTATTTCTGTTAAAAACTTAAGAAGCTTTTTTTTTAAAGAAGGCTGAGACCCACTCATGTTACATGTCTGTTTATTTGCCATGCAGGCTAAACAACTTGCCTAAAGGAAAGTAACGAGGTGTGCCAGCATAAACCTTTCCAAGCAGTATCATCTTCAGACTAAGCGCTTGCATTCTGTCAGCAGGGCTCAGACACACACTATCGCTCAACTCTGGAAGTGAAAAGAAATCAGATGACATCAAAAACACATCCCACAATTATACACAACTACATTGCAGTTCTCAAATTTACTAACACATCCAAATCTTATGCTACTGTCAGCTTTTTCTGGTGTATGTATGCATGTGCGTATATATGTATACATATTCACAAACCGTTGTTTCTTGTATGCTCCATGCAAATCAAACTAAAAAAAAACAAACCCACAAAAAAAGTATTACCACAATCAGCTTTCCCCTCAAATCACTGTCAATGTTGTTTGCACAATAGCAACCTTGAGCACAAGATGCAAAACAGCCGAATCATGGTAAGCAGTGAGGCAGATTATCACATCTGACTGGCTAGGCTTGCAGAGATGTGGTCATTACACTTTCTATAAATGGACAAACTTCTAACACTTTCTTTCATTCCTGTCAACATTGTAAGACCACTGAACATCCTGAAGATTCTTGAATCTGCCACAACCATCTCAGTATTTCAATTAAAACTTTCTTAAAGTTTTCAGGCAAAACTTCATAGGTATTCTGAAGCCCATGTATAATATAGTCAAAAAACAAGAAGGGATGAAAGTTTCTTAAACATTATCTAGAAAGTGATTATTTAAGGCATACATTCAGTATGTTCCAATATATGTATGTAAAAACACTACTTTTTGTTTTTTAGGCACACAAGGCAAAGGTAATAACATAAAGGAATTACTACTGAAGTACATTGACCAAGTACTTATTTTCCTGGACTATTCTGTAATACCTTCAACAGCTCATCTGTTGCAGCAGACAGTCTGAAAAGTTTCAACTGTACCACTATCCTGTAGCTCTAATCTGCACTATTCCTAGACCATTAAAGACAACAACGTACCTTTCTCAATGATTTCTTGCCAGAGCGTTTGCACCAAGATAGGATCAGAATGACCAGCACAATGTATTATGGCAAGCTTACACTCTGAGAGCTTAAAAGGGTCAGCAAATTCTCCATATAGCTGAAAGAAAAATTACCAGACTTTACATTTCAAGTAGTTCAAGGACAGGGAACTGCTTGAAGGGAGTCCAGTGCAGAGCCACAAAGATGATTAAGCAATTGGAACCTCTTCCTTATGAGGAGTGACAGAGAGCTGCAGCTCTTTAGGTTGGAGGAGACTGAGAGGTGACCTCGTTACTGTTTTTATGTAAAGAGTGAGTGCCAAGAGAAGGGAGTCAGGCTCTTCTTGGTTATACCCAGTGACAACACAAGAGGAAATGGGTGGAAGTTGAGGCACAGAAAGGTCCACATAAACATGAGAGTTTTTTCACTGTGAGGGTGACAAAACACTGAACAGGCTGTCCAAGGTGGTTGGGGAGTCTTGCTCACTGGCAATTTTCAAGACCTGCCTGGATGCATTCCTGTGTTATCTGGTATAGGTGATCCTGCTCTGGCAGGGGGGGTTGGACTAGATCTTTCAAGGTCACTTCCAGCCCCTAATCTTCTATGTCTCATAAATACAATCCTCAAAATGCCATTAAAATGGCATTCTTAATAAAAATTAAGAGATCTGACTGACTTAATAGAAAGGTATACTCATTGAAAAAACCTGAAGTACCAAAGAATGAAGGAATATAAAAGTACAGAAAAAGACTGTCTATAGTAACAGACATTCCAGAACCAGATGCCAAACTGTCTGCTAAGTCTTCCTAGTCAGCACAGAATCATTCTTTGCAAAACACTTTTTTCCCTTCAAATGGGATGCATTAACATTTAATACAGACAAAGTTTAAACACCTTGGTTATATCCATCAGCTCAGCATCAAGTTGGGAAATGGCATCTTGCACTGAAGAATGATGTGAATACTGCTGTTGTAAGGTTTCTTGTATTTGAAGCTGGATTCTTGCAACCTTGTTTAAAAAGAAAAATATTTTAAAGACTGGAATAGTCAAACCTTAAGAATTAGCTTGTAATTAGTTGTAGAAATGTAGCCAGGTGGGGGTTGGTCCCTTCCCACCACACAAGAGTGTTCTCTTAAGACACAGTATCAAGTTATGCCAGGGGAGGTACTAGCTGGATGTTAGGAAGTTCTTCACAGAGAGAGATTCGCCAGTGTGCTATCCAAGGAGGTGGTGGAGTCACTGACCCTGGAGGTGTTCAAGAAAAGACTGGATGATAGGTTGGAGGTCTGTTCCAACCTGGCTGATTCTATGATCAGCTGTAACTTTTCTATGTCAGGAAGAAAATATAGAATACTGTGTAAGTATTTTGTAATAAAAATATCATGTGCCAGTGTGACAAAATGAAATAATGCATTCACAGTCTAGCTTAGATCAATATTTTTGCCTTACTTCCATTTTCTCTTCTAGTTCATGTAGGAATTCACCATCTGCAGCAATAGAGGATATGGCAGTGGAACTTTTGGCACTCAAAATGGCACGTGCTATGTATTCGAGACGCTGCTGAAGTGAAATTTCTGTGCTGCAAAACACAACCAAAATTAAATGAGCTGCTAGTTTAGTTTGTTCTAACTAGACTCTGGGAACTAGCATGTGATTTCTGATTTTACCAAATCATACAGGACATTATCCAGCTATGCAACTCCTATCTCTGTTGCAGGCACAGTTCTGGTGTATTTCTGAATCCAATGCTCCACAGTTAATATTACCATAGTATATATATCTATGTAAGATACATGGTACTTACAACAGGAAACAGTGCAACTTAATGTATAATATAAAAAATAAATAATTTCAAATTATGGCCTAGATTAAAAAATATATGTCAGAAAATTTAATTTTGTTCAGCAAACACCCTTGGGAATTAGTCTTTTCTTGTCCTTGGCTTTTTCTTAAAACACCAACACACTAGGATTCAATTTTATTTTGCTTGGTTTTTTTTGCTATTACCTCAATATATACAATAGATCGTATGTAATCCATACCTATGCAGGTCAGCCAACTTAGCCAAGATTCTGGCTGCATTACTAAAATTTCTGTTCTTCTCAAAGTATCTCCACAATAAATCCATGTAACGGACTTTGTTTTGGTCAATCTTGGTCATCCGGACAAGGTAGGGTTCCAAAAAGGGTGAAGTAACCTGCAGAAGTCATACCATTTATTTCTTGCTCTCTCCTCTTTTTAAAGGCATCAACATCATTACAATTCACTCTTTTGGTTCAGTGGTACTTTCCAACAAATTGTATTATTTATAGAGATGAGCTCACCTGTAACAGTTTGTCTGCCAAGTCAGCTTGTATCAACCAGTTGTAAAGTGCAATACTGAAGAGTTCATCTGTTGAACGCTGAGCCAGCTTCAGCATTTGTTCAAACTATGAAAAGAGAAGGCCAAAACTGTTATTCTGGATGTGGTTATGATACATCCTGTACTGAGCATGTATGTAATACTGCTTAGGTTCATAGTTTTTTGCATATCACAACTTCTGTGAACAATCTGTACAGAAGCCAATTCACAACAAACCTTAACTTCCATCTACTTTGAGATCTGTAATTAAAAACAGTTTACACCCCTCTAAATCACACTGTTTTCTGGAGTGCAGTTACGTTTGGTGTTTTTTAGTTTCTTACATGATGCCCTGCTTCTTCGTTGCTTAGCATGTTTGGGTCTGATGACAGCACTGGAGGACCTGGCTTTTTGGGTACACTGGGAGACTGAGGAGCAGCTTTACTCTGATTCACTAACTCTTGAAGGGTGTCAGTGATACACTTGTAGCTGTTCAATCTGTAAACAGAGCAAAATAAGCACCTCACTTTCCATTGCAACTACCTAAGAAATACTATTCTCACATGTTACATGTATGCCTTTAAGTAAAATCACTATCAAAATGTCACAGATTGTTGCAAGTTGCTGACAGTCTAGTTGCTCAATCACATAACAAACATCTCTGTAACATTTAGTCCAATGTTTTTTGCACCTATCAGTTCACCCTCTGTTCCAGATTATATCAGTGTCATATTAGTCAAGAAAATCACGTTGAGCAAAAACATCTGCATTTCATCCCTTACTGTAAATTGATTGTTACTAGTTGCTTGTTACTACCAGCATATGCAACCCAGTCACTTAAACAAAGCACTCCATACAATGATAAGGAGGTACTATGAAAACTTGCCTCTCTTGAAAAGCCTGGAGTCCAACAAGATCCTCTTCTGGTTCTCCATTTTTATAAAAATGAAGGCCAAGACCCTGAGGATCTTTCTTCTCAGCAGCTGTAAGGGAGAGTTCAACTACTCCCTCATAGAAGCGTACTAGAAAAAGTAATAAAACCCAAACAGGTATCACTATTTGTTGTTATATTAAATCTGACAAAATGGTGACATCAAACACTTTTCATCCTAGCACACAAGATAGAACTCTTCATTCTGGTCTCTATCATATAAAACATTTATCCCTGTACATAACCTGTGAGATAATAAGCAAGTCAGAAGATGTGTATTTATGCAGAAAACGAAAGAGTTTTATCTAAATTTAAATTATGCACCAACTTCTATTGTACAAAGCATAGTACAGAACCATTTTTCAAAACAGTATATTTGGCATAAAGGCCTGCCTGCAAAAGCAGAGTCACATACTCCCTTGCTTACTGACAGCACCATCATTTTCTTGAAAAATAAAACATTTTAACTATACATGAAACAAACACTATTAATGTGAAACAAGTGAGTGGGAATATACAGAAGTTCACAGTATCAGCAAAGTTGGAAGAGACCTCACAGATCATCAAGTCCAACCCTTTACCACAGAGCTCAAGGCTAGACCATGGCACCAAGTGCCACGTCCAATCTTGCCTTGAACAGCCCCAGGGACGGCGACTCCACCACCTCCCCGGGCAGCCCATTCCAGTGTCCAATGACTCTCTCAGTGAAGAACTTTCTCCTCACCTCCAGCCTAAATTTCCCCTGGCGCTGGTCACCTGAGAGAAGAGAGCAACCTCCTCCTGGCCACAACCTCCCCTCAGGTAGTTGTAGACAGCAATAAGGTCTCCCCTGAGCCTCCTCTTCTCCAGGCTAAACAATCCCAGCTCCCTCAGCCTCTCCTTGTAGGGCTGTGCTCAAGGCCTCTCCCCAGCCTCGTTGCCCTTCTCTGGACATGCTCAAGCATCTCAATGTCCTTCCTAAACTGGGGGCCCAGAACTGAACACAGTACTCAAGGTGTGGTCTAACCAGTGCAGAGTACAGGGGCAGAATGACCTCCCTGCTCCTGCTGACCACACCATTCCTGATGCAGGCCAGGATGCCACTGGCTCTCTTGGCCACCTGGCCACACTGCTGGCTCATGTCCAGGTGGGTATCAATCAGCACCCCCAGGTCCCTTTCTGTTTGGCTGCTCTCCAGCCACTCTGACCCCAGCCTGTATCTCTGCATGGGGTTGCTGTGGCCAAAGTGCAGCACCCGATACTTGGAGCTATTGAATGCCAAAGTTGTTTAATTGGTTTGTAAAATCCAGAAAGACTTTAAACAAAACCAGGTTCATGTGTATTAAGAGTTATTAAAAACAATGGTAAAACACTGAATTGGAAGTTAGTAAACAAATAAGAGGGCACAAAATGGTACTACTGGAACTATTTACCAGAATGTAATCAGTGATAATCTCTTACCTTGCCTATACTGTGCACAAACATTAGCAAGGTCTACTTGGTTGCTGATCTTCTGGTATTCTTTGAGGGATTCTCTTAGCATCTTTTCTTTTTCCAGCTTGCTCTGAGCCTGTCGAGATCGCTGAAGTAGTTCATTTGCCTGATGACAAATGACAGGAAATATTGAATTTATTTACATGAACAGATCAGACAACACTAAGTTACTGAGTTATTCCTAACTCCAACGCTGAAACAGTAGAAACTCATCCTCTTAATAGGAAACTCAGTGTTATCAATTGAGGAGAGTACAACAGGAAGACCACATAATGGCAGTAAAGAGAAGGTCTTAAGACTTAACCACCTGGTTACCCATTTTCCCTTCATCAGGTAAAGAGCTTCAAAGAGTGAAGTTCTTAAACAACTATCTTTCCAGAACTTCCATGAAACCAGGCAGAGAAAACAAGAGATTATGGTGAAGAAAGACCACATTTCATACTTTTAATAAAATTGGAAAGACAGTTCTGCATCACATTGGAGGTAGAGACCCTAGAAATAACTACAAATTCTTCAAAGTAGAGCTTATGTAATTTTCAGCATCAATCAACTATGGGACAAGTGTGCACATGACCTGCATTCATTTGATCTTATGGTGCTGAAACTACTTGGACAGTTTATAAATCATAGACTCAACCAGGTTGGAAGAGACCTCCAAGATCATCCACTCCAACCTATCCCCCAGCCCTATCCAGTCAACTAGACCATGGCACTATGTGCCTCATCCAGGCTTTTCTTGAACACCTCCAGGGACGGTGCCTCCACCACCTCCCTGGGCAGCCCCTTCCAATGGCAAATCACTCTCTCTGTGAAAAACTTCCTCCTAACATCCAGCCTATACTTCCCCTGCCACAACTTGAGACTGTGTCCCCTTGTTCTGTTGCTGGTTGCCTGGGAGAAGAGGCCAACCCCTACCTGGCTACAATGTCCCTTGAGGTAGTTGTAGACAGCAATGAGGTTGACCCTGAGCCTCTTAACTCACATGAAAATGTTCTAAATTTGGGGTTTGGCACTGCAAAATCTGAACGTGTGCTTACCTTGGAACACACAGCATCATCAGTGCTATAAAGAAGAGGACAGATATCTTGCAAATGGGCAATGATGCCATCCACAGCAGCATTATCTCTGATGTAACAGTTTATAAGAGAAGCTATGAGTGCCCCTGTCAACTCTCTGTCTCTAATAACCAAGTCTTTGAAAGCAGTGATCTTCAGCTGTTCTTGAAGTTCCTGAAAATAGACAACATTTAATTAGCTTACTGAAAATTTGCAAACTATTTCTAAGAAATGAAAGCATACAAAGCTGCAATGACTGAAGTACACAGAACAGAAATGCACTCCTTAAAAATACATATAGTAAAATAGAAATATGAAGAAAGCCCTATCAATGAAGGCACAAAAGCCTTGGGTGCCAAAGGACAGCAGACACTTCACAGGCCACTGTCAGAATCTACACCCTTGAAAATCAGTGTCACCATTTTTAACAACAAGAAAAATCTCAGTACTGTCATTGATAAAAAAACAGAACTGTGAAACAGAAATTTTAAAAGTTTGATGTCTGCATTATCTTTGGGTTTTGGTTTTTGTTTAATATTAAAATACACTGAAGCTCATTAACATTAATTATTAGGAATATTTACTCAAGCAAGACTTGCCAGGAGTGCCTGTGTATGATCACTAAAAGCACAAAAATACTATTACAAAAACTCTACTGAGGATAAAGGAAGAGGTTCTATTTAATAAACAATTAGTTAACTCCTCATCCAACCGAAGAAAGAGCCGCTTTTAGAAATCATGCTACATCCCAAAGCAACAGCAAGAAGGCTTCTGTGTCTTCCTGAAGTTTAGAAGTTGTTTTTTCACACTGACAAATAGTTACAACTTCTTAGGTTATCTGTTTTCCTACCAAGTGCTAGAATAAAGTGCCTAGTAGTCAAATGAACTTCAAGGACTGGAGGCAGATTCAACATTGTTAAGGAGTACATAGCAGTAGCACCCAAAGATGTCTAAATTCCTTCAAGACAAAATAAGGAGGGGACTGTTTAGTCCTGAGAAAAGAACACTTGGTGGGGGGGGGAGAGCAGTTTGTGAGATCCTAATATTTATGGGTAAAGCCTAAAAATTATCTGTTCTGAAAATGGTTGAATACTTGGAAGGGTTGTCTAGAGAGACTGCAGAGTCTCCATTTTTGTAGATATTAAAAACACTACTGGAATCAATCCATGGCAATTTACTCTAGTTGGCCCTGCTTAGAGCAGAGGGTCAACCTCTCTAGAGGTCCTTTCCAATCTCAGCTATTTGGTGAAACTTTGTGAACCCCTATTTTCACAAAAATGCAACAGTTAGAGCCTCTACAACTCCACTGCTCTGAACTCTCAAACCTTTACCAGCATTAAACACCTTCAGGTGTCTAAAGAAAGACTGGATGTTGCACTTCATAACATGGTCTAGTCAGTGTGGTGATGACTGGTCATAGACTGAACTTGATGATTTCAGAGGTGTACTCCAGCCTCAGTAATTCTGTGATTAAGGCAAAGAATGAATTCCCATTGGCTGGACAACACTATTCTGTTCAGCACACTTTGTAGAATATGCTTAGGATTAAATGTATAAAATCAGATTAACTGTCAACAGGAGTAGAACAAAGTGCTGTTACTGACATTAGAGATACAACAGTCCCTTAAAAACACAGACCTGAAAAGTTCAAAACTCATTCTACATTGCTCAAGGAATTACAGTAATATTCTTTTGGGAATATTTATGTAGCAAAAGAAATTTGTATGATAAACTTAAGCTAATTGAAGTCGTATCACACCTTCTGAAGTTCACCCACAACAACATTGAACTGGTGCTCACACAACAACTTCCATAAAGCCAAAGCCTGGCAGGTCTTATGAACAAGCTGCTGGATGCCTTCAAGTGAGGTCTTCTCAGTTAGCTGTGCCTCAGCTGTAAAAGGGAAGATTGTCATTTATTGTTCTATGTTTCAAATGAGCACATTTCAGGGATTTTATACTAGCAACCTCTTTTAATGTAATGCTTTTTTGCCCCTCTTCCATTCTTAATACTATCTAGCTTTATTTGTAGCAAGTGCCATGTTAGCATTTCCCAAAAGCAATTGCCATCAGCAACAATTCCCAACCTGCCTACAAGCATTGGGCAAAAGCTATGCTATACAAGCACAAGTTTGAATGGGCTGTGTGACTGACCTTGGCTCTGAATAAAGTTTTGCAGAGATATCAGTGACTGACTTTGATGACTTGCATTTAAGTGTTTCTTTTTAATAGGACAACATACTTATTTGTCTCACAAATGACTTCCTAACAAATGCTATCCTGAAAGTACAAATGAGTGTGCATCTACTAAGTATTCTAATGAGGAGATTAAACCATTTTACCAAAACCAGAAACATTATGACAAGAAAGGCAGGTAAACACACAAAGAAACTTCTAGTTTTACATTTCAAAATTGTCTGGATGGGGAGAATAAAGGATATGTATCTACACAACTGAAATTTAATTCTTTGTAAGAGGAAGAAGTTTAAAGTTCAGGCACTTTAACTTAACTGAGCTAAAATTTCAATTTTGCAGTGGCTCAAGAGCATTAAATGTTACTGTGCTAGAAGATTCTCCCTTTGTAGACTGTTTTAATTAGTTCAAATATAAAAGTTTTCAATATCAAACACAAGTGTAACATCTGTACCATAACAAATGAATTCTCTTGACAGTTCTAAAAAGCTGGGAAATGTTTCTGTACTCAGATTTAAGTTTCCATTCTCTGTGTTTACTTCATCTCTAGAACAGTTGTATGAAAATTCACTGCAGAAGCACTCCTGATGAACAGTATGCTACAGTGAGGAAGCAAAAGCAAGGTGCCAGTTTACAAATGGCAGTGCCTTCTCTGAAGAATTTATTGCCAAGTATGGAATGCTGATGGATGTCCAATTTATGTGTAAAAAAAGGCATTTTATTTTCTTATTTTAAAAGTGAGAAAGGCAATATCCAACTGTGCCATTCCCCAATACTTCCTGTTCAAAAGTAATTACATACCATGGTATTTCCTCTGGAGATCTTGCTGGACTTGCTGAGAACTTCCACCATCAGGCCGCATGAAACCCAGGAGCCTCTGTTGCAGATTGGACGGTGCACTGAAACTACATTTCCAAAGTAAAAAGAAGATGCACATATGGTTACAAATACTTTGTCTTTTAAAATGTAAATCTAACACCTCTTTTTTGCCACTTGAAGAGCCGAATGAGATCACAGAAGTACTTTGACCCACAGACACGCACAGTATTGTTTTTGAAGAGCTGGATAAAGAATACACAATACCTTGGGTTTCCTAGTGCTCCTACTGTAGCAAACTGTGAATTTCTAGACAGAAATTCTTGTAAACCTTTTAGTTCTTTTAATACACATTCCAGCACATGGGACGGAACACTGCTTTCTACCTGCAAAATAAAAGTAGACTTCTTTACACAAAGCTTAGCTTCCTTTTTTTTTTCCAAGAAAAGTTTACAATTTTAAGGTAAAGTCACTACAAAGACAAACACAAAGAGGGTACAAACACATTGTTAACAGTAGTGCTACCGCTAGAACCCAGTGTTTTTTTACCAGTCATTGAGGACAGGGGCACACATGTGAGGAAGTAGTAGTCCTCTGAAGATATATAGTAGCCAAGATGATATGACATAATCATTGTTCGCCTCTGATAACCAAATCAGCTGTTACACTATTTCCAACTCTGAACTAAAACAATGATTGAGCACTACTATGACACAGATTATTACTGCCAAGGTCTTTCAAGAGTCTCCCAGTTACCTTACAACTGGAGGCGGAAAGCCCACGTAGCAGTTAATTTGCATTGCTGAAATGACTCATTTCCAGATCCTATTAAAATCCAGTCAGAAGAGAGTATTTTTGGATAATGTACAAAAAAAAGAGAAACACCTTGTAGGACTGCAGTGTTTACTCTAAAGCTTTTTGTTTTTAAATTATTTTTCCAGACTTTGTCTCAAGGGGTATGCAGAAATGAAGTGTTATCACTAGACACAGACAAGACAGGCCATTGCAGTTAAATGGTCAAATCACAGTTATGTTTATAAAGTATCAAAATTCAAATCAGTATCTTAAACAAGTAAAATCTACAACCACCCCTCCTCAGTTAAGAGTGCAGCACTTAAGAAAACATAAAAATGTCAACAACAGGATTTTTTGATTGGAACATAAGTGTAACAGGGCTTAAGACATATACAATAAAGGACACCTGAAGATACAAAATATTCTTTTACATACTGCAACAACTTTTCGGTTGTCACTTTTGAAAACTCTCTCCACAACTATAGTGCCATCCCAAATATTCCTGCAACACAAAACAGTACTGTGTTAAACATGAAGAAATCCAAGAAAGTAGTTTTCAAGTCTTCCATGTATCCTTCATAAGAATGAAACGTTTTACTTCCAGGTCTAAAACAAGGATTAAATTTAGATGAAATTAAACATTCAAAAAAGTTAGCTTTACAGTTCTGAAAGGTAGAGCTGTAGGTAATTAGCAGAGTTAAACTTACACTGAATGAAGTTTGACACTCTTGAAATACTTGATATATAGGGCAACATTATTCTCCAGAAATACAGGCAAGACAAACAAGTAGCATAAAAAAAAAAAATATTTCCTAAGCAGCATGCAGAGAGATGACTAACAGTAAGAGCTCCATAGTAAAACAGTACTAGATACTAGTAATATAGTACCTAGTAAGAGAACTCAAACACATATGAAAGCATGATCAAAGTCCTGTCCTTTTCATTCACTGAATGTATTATTTATTAATAGCAAAGGGAGAGTTTTAACAGTATTAACCTGTTGTATCATCAGGTACTTCACAAACACTACATAAATGCACTTTGCTAAGATGCAGTGTAAGTTATATCAATAGAATTTGTCATCTATGATCATTAGGCAAAGATAAAAAAAAACCTGACTGACATGGTATCTTTTTACACCAACACCTTACCCTATAATCCGAGCAAAGTATATGCAGATGCCATTGTGTCTTCCAGAAAATACTATCTCAGGACCCATCATCATGGGGGATGATGAACTAACAGGAAGATCTAGAGTAAAAGTAATTAAATATTACTCCTTTAAATAGAAGAAAATGCCTAATTAAAAAAAAATGTTCTCAATTTCCTCTGCAAAGGAAAAGGAGACCTTACCTAGCCCAGATGTTCCCAAATAGCTGGGAGGAGACTGAGGAACAATCCCTGGGGTGCCTAAAGGAAATAACGGTAAGTTCATTAAAATCCAACAAACCCTTGAAACTAATTAAAAAGAAAAATACCAAACAAAAAATATCAAACCTGATGAAAATCTTGTACAGAAGTGGCCAACTTGTTAAATGGAGTGCTTTAAAGTTTGGACCATTCCAATAGCTTTTAAAGAGCAACTTGCATTAATCTCTTGAAAGCCAAACTGCATGAATCAATCAAGTGAACGTGCAGTTAAAGTGTAGTTAAACATTTTTCACTGCATTCATGTATCACTGCATGCCATCTGTTCCCTGAATTGCTTATCATCCACATACTTGTTTCTTATTCCTGATCTTACTGCTTGCAATCCAGATACAGGCACCTATTCTCAAACCACTTATTTTCATTTAGATCTTTTTAAGAGTACATCAGTTTTACCTTCAAAACACTCACCTAAAATAAACTACTATCATTACTGCAAATTAAGTCTGAACAGCCAATTTAATATCCTAAAACATGTGGAACATGTGTGGACATTCACAAAACTGTCTACATACCATCAGTATGTAGCACGGTATCTCACAGAAAGGGCAAGAAAACTCACACCCTGCAAGTCTGGCTTTTATCAAAAAAATCAGTCCTTCTTGCCTGATTCACTACAGTTTTCTCAAGATGGCAATGCACAACAGTGCCATAGATAAAGTGCTTCACTAAACAGTGGAAAAATGCAGTGGCTCATTCTGGAGATCATCTCTAGGCACATGGAAAATAAGGTTATCAGGAGTAGTCATCATGGCTTTACCAAGGGTAAATTATGGTTGACTAATCTGATAGCATTCTATGATGCTGTAACCAAATGGGTAGATTCAGGAAGACCAGTGGATGTAATTTGACTTGGCCTTAGCAAGGTTTTTGACACTGTCTCTCATAACATCCTTGTGAGCAAGCTCAGGGAGTGAGGGATAGAAGAGCAGGTAGTGAGTTGGGTTAGAAACTGGTTACACAACAGTGTGCAAAGCATGGTGATCAACAGTGCCATGTTCAGCTGGAGAGCTCTAACAAGTGGAGGTGCCTATGGATCAGTGCAGGGTCCAGTCCTGTTCAATATCATCAGTGCCACTGGTGAAGGTACAGACAAGGTTCAATAAGGACAAGAGCAGAGTCCTGCACCTCACAATGAACAATAAACGGCACCAGTATAGGCTGGGAGGTGATCTGCTGGAGAGCAGCCTTGTGGAGAAAGACCTGGAGTGCTGGTGGACAAGAAGCTACTCATGGGACAGCAGTCTGCCCTTTTGGCCAAGGCCAGTGGGGTCCTGGAGTGCATTAAGAGGAGTGTGGCCAGCAGAACTAGGGACATTCCACTCCCCCTCTACTCTGCCCTAGTGAGGCCTCCCCTGGAATACTGCATCCAGTTCTGAGCTCCCCAGTTCAGGAGGGACAGGAATCTACTTGAAGTTCAAAAGGATGATTAAGGAACTGGAGCACTGTGCCTTAAGGGAAGGCTGAGAGACTTGGTGCTTTTTAGTCTGGAGAGAAGACAGGGGATCTAATAAATGGATACAAATACATGAGAGCTATGTGTCAGAAAGGATGGGACAGCCTCTTCTTACTTGTGCCCTGTGACAGGATAAAAAGTACAACACAGGAAGTCCACCTCTATACGAGGAAGAACTTCTTTACTGTAAGAGTCACAGATCACTGGAGCAGGCTCCCATGAGTGGTTGTGAAATCTCCATCTCTGGAGACTTTCAAGACTTGTCTGGATGTGCTCCTGTGGAACCTACACTAGAATGTATGGTCCTGCTTTGGCAGGGGGATAGTACTCAAGTATCTCCAGAGGTTCCTTCCAAACTCTAAGATCCTGTGATGGCATTCTCAGAGCATGCTGTTCTGAGTGCCAAGAAAAGCACAAAACCAGCGTGTCAGTGCATAACTACAGTTTTCCAACAATGAGAAACACTCAACTAAGTTAAAGGTGCCAGGCCTTTTAATGCTGACATTATTGTAAGTTTTCCAGACAGAATTTCAAGGTGTTTTAATCAGTTTGTCAGCATTCATTAGGCACTGGAATGGGCTGCCTGGGGAGGTGGTGGAGTCGTCGTCCCTGGGGCAGTTCAAGGCAAGGTTGGATGTGGCACTTGGTGCCATGGTCTAGCCTTGGGCACTGTGGTAAAGGGTTGGACTTGATGATCTGTGAGGTCTCTTCCAACCTTGGTGATACTGTGATACTGTGATACTGTGATCCTCTACCCCTAACCTCTAACACATGAGAATCTACAGCATCAGATTCCTAATTTCACACAACAGTTCTCTGCCGTTTGAGCAAACCGAGAAAGTAGTAGCAGAAGAATGCTGCTGCCTTCCACTTGGACTGTCACTGAAGCAAAATGGAAACATAAGTTTTGATACTAGATTTCAGTGCAGACTACATGACAGCAAATGATTAAAAAAAACCTAGCCATGTAGACATAGGAAAAAGACATCTACAATACACCTTATTGATTAGTTTCTTGAAATTTCTCCTGCCTCTTACTCTGATTTTCAGTCTGTCTGTAGTACTTGTCCTCCCTACAGCTGCTGCACTCTTTGACTCAGATTTAATTTTATACTCTTATGCCTTGCCTCAGCTCCTGCCTACGTTGCTACTGTTTTACGCCTTAAGGCTTGGTAAGCTATGCCACCAATGCATTAAAAATAGTCACTTCTTAATGTTTCAAGACCAGGTAAGAATTCTGCAAAAGAAAGTGAACTTTTTTTTGCAGACTTTAATCCCTGCTAAGCACACAAGCTTTCCAATACCTAGAAAATAGGCCATATCTCAAAAAAAAAATTGGTACTGAAATTCAGAAGTTCTATCAAGTTTTCTGCCAAGTCTGATGTGCAAAACTGAATGCCACATGTAAGGTAAGTTTAAAGGATTTTGGAAATTAACATGTTAATGGTTAAAAAATAGTTTACTAATTCATTGTTCCATATTTATCATTATCACTTTATTTAAAAAACAACCCTTAAGATCTGGAACTGTACAATGCATACTAAGGGACAGCTTCTTGAAGCAACTGTGGATATTTAAGAGAATCTGAGTAAAGCAGAAAGGCATCCACTGCAATAAGCATCAAATGGAGTAGAATAGGGACTATTCTCATTCGTAGGTGGCACTGATGTCTTAAGCAGAAATCAAACGTTGAGACTAGAGCATTTACAAAGAAGTAACCACTTCCTGAACAATTTTTTGCTTCTATATGTATATATAGTATCTGCAGAAGTGTGACAGTGACCCTGTGATATAGCCACAGAACAACTAAGTAATCTTTGGGAAGTTCAAACTGTAGTACCAAAGTGTGCTGAAATGCTTCTTGCAGACAGAAATGTGTACTTTCCTTACAATAGGTTATCAAATAAGCAACAGTCACATGTAGTTTGAGACTACATCATTCTCTCACTACACCTAAAAATTACTCAAGAGGAAGTTAATCAGACAGTGAAAACAATGGACTATTTCAGACAAAAAGAACACTGGTACTCGTGAGAAGACAACACACTTAAAAACACAAAACAAACCAGAAAACTATCCAAAACTGTTAAATGCTTCCTACTTACTGGCAGCAACTGGAGAACCCAAAAGAGATCCAACATTGATTGGAGGAGGCAGAGCTGATGCAAACCTCATTTGTGCTTCTCCACCATACCTAAGGATTACATGCAAAGACAAGATTTTCTCACATCTCGTATCCATCCCACTTCATTTTCTTGTCTGAGAATTCTTTTGGGGATTCTTTTTAAAGGAGTGAATGAAATAAACGGCATCATCTTTCAGAAATACTTTAGTGTACAATACTTTCAGACAGACAAAAGATCTACAATAAGCCATCTTGCTTAAGCCAGGTAATTAGAATCTGTGTACCTGCTCCAATTCCAAGGATGTACAGTACATAAGACACATGGAAGACTAACAAATCCTCCAGTGTGGAAGTCTTACTCAATTTGTAATGGTTTAATAGCAAACCAATCCAATGCAAAAAATAGCATTCATTTATGACCTAGAAACATCAGGCCTTGAGCACATTAAGCCCATTTCAATATAAATGTCTTTGATGCAACAATCAAGAACTACAATATATTAATAAATACCCCAAATGAACAAAACAAAAAACCAAACCCTCCCCAAAAATTAAAAAAAAACACCTGCCTCTTTACCAGATGTCTCAGTTGGTTTCATTAAAAGATATTACCACACACTGCACTTCAATGAACTGAGATATTGTGAAGCAGAGATCAAGCACATAAAGGACACTTACATTCTGAATAGCTTCCCACATATCCAAGAGGGGAACTAACCAGAACCACATGTACCAGAAGCTTTCCTCATAGATGACCTCCAAATTCATGCAAAAGCACATTCCACCAGGTCTATGCTAATCTTAAAACAAAACCTGTTCAGGCAGCAGTTTAAAAAGCCTCTACAATTATTTACTGGCTGTAGTGGCTGTAAGTATAATATTCAGAGCAACCTCAAGTTGAGTTACCTGAAGAATGCTCGAGTAGCCCATGCAGACACTTCTCTATCACATGCAGCATTAGAACACGCCAAGATAAGGCAAGTGGCACAGGCCTGATCCTCCTAGAAAATATTACATTATTAGTGTAGTAGTTTATTTAAGAAACACATAGAATTTTCACTGCTCAATAACTAAACCACAAACATTTCTCACATCAATTTTAGACGGCAAGGACATCAGCTTTTGTGATTTGTAGACATGAAGTACATCAATGAGGCATCCTGCTGTGACAGGTAAGTCTGTTATACACAATTCTTGAAAGCTCAGTACAAGTCTGTCACTTAATGATGACTAGTGGTCATGCAATTTCTACAGAAACTTGCATTAAGTTTGAACAAAAATTCAAGTAATGGCTTGCATATTCCAATTGTCTGTTAAAACAGCATTTATTATGTCCTACCAATGAACAAGAGAACAATTCCAGTAAGCATTTCTTACAGATACTAATTGGTATCAGTCAAATCAAGATTGTGAGCCACAACAGCTCTCCTCATTTGTACAAGTGGTCTGTGTTCTGTTCAAAATACATGTATACTCTTTCCAAGGGCAAAATGTTTTTGAAACTCTTCCCACCCTTGCTATTAGATGAACTTCTCTCCTAACCTAAAAACTCCTTCTGCATACAAGACCTAATAATTTCAGGTAAACTGATTTACACTTCCATTTCCAGCTCTAAGAATGAGAAGTTATTTCTCGTACAAGTTCTTTCATGTAGACAATACAAGAAAAAGCTAATACTTTAATCAGTACATGACATGCTATGAACTTCAAGTTAACAACAAAAAGGTACCAAAAAAAATTGTTTAAGCTTAAATAATATATCTGCCATTTTACATTACAAGTTGGAAGTTCTTACCTGATGTAACTTGAAAAATCTTTCAATCTCTTCTCCATCTCCACCTACGTTGCTAACAAGCAGATGCCGCAACTGATCAACAGGTCTGAGTTTATGAAACATAAAGCTCCCCTAAAAGTAACGCAAAGTTAGAATAAAATGGTCTTTACTGTGGCCATCTCCACATCCCCTCTCCACAATGCTTGTCTTTCATATTCTGAATTTTCTATGGTTTTTTAATGTTGATGATGCCTAACACCTCGTTCCATTCACATGCAGAAATTACTATATACTGAAATAGCATTAAACACTCCAAAAACCAATTTTATTTTGCTGCTCTTAGTCTAACATGAAGCATGCAATACAAGCACATAGAAATCTTTGACAAAAAGAATGACTTTATCTTGGAAATCCACAAAATTGCCTGGGTAAAGAACACAATTGAAGAATTCATGATCAAGGGCTTGGTAAGACTCTACACTACCTTGGCTACATCCACATTAAGTACCAAAAAAAGACCTGATGAATGCCTTCAACAAAACAGTAGCTATTAAACAAATGCAGCTTAGATCTAGAAATTCCAAGAAATTAGTAAGCTTTTATCCCCTCAATTGCTTATTGGTTAAAATATTAAGTGCTCTAAAATACTGTTAAATGCAATCAGAAAAGAGAACTAAGGAAGTTACCTTTTCTGTTGTGTTCTTGAAAAAAAAAACCCACACATTTGGCACGTGTATGGCAAAGTAGTAATTATTCAAACTAACTGCTAACAACATTTACTTAAACTATTTCCAGCATCTGCCTTAGTTTCAATAATCATAACAGTCATGAGTATAAACAAGACTAAAAGAATTTTGCAAATAGTCTTTATCTAGAAGGGTCTGTGGTGACCTATAAAAACTATCACCACACTGTACAAAAGCAGTTGATCCAACAGCTTTCAGTAAATTTAAAGTAAGTATGATTTTAGCAAATCTTCTTCCTTATTCCTAATGTTAAGGATATAATCCTTAAAACATGTCCAAAAAATCTGTAAACATTTACAACCTTCAATAAGCCTTCCAACTTTATGCTTATGTCAGAGGAAATTAGAAGAGTAAAAGAAACACTCACCTGGGCAGAAAGCACAATGAACTTCTTAGGTGGCAGCATGTGTTGCTGCACAACAACAGGTGAATCAGTTATTGGAATAATGTCTTTATTTAGTGGTGTTACAATCTTCTGAAGTTTGAATTCGTCAATAGCCGAAAGAGCCCAGGAATGTCCATCAACACGTGTGGTCATCTGAACAGCAGACAGCAACAATTGAGATGATGTCTAACAGACACAGATTTTGTACATCCATGGTGCTATTTTACTATTTATCACTTCAAATTACACAGAATAAAGTCTACTGTTGACACAAGAAAATCTGAAAAGAAGTCAATTCTTGTATTGTCTAATAGCACATTGCCAAATTTACAGCTATAGATACACTGCTGCTTTTGGGAGACAAGTAATAGTTTGCATTTAAACTTAAATCAACTTGCAAAGTAGAATCCTCAAATGCTGCAGAAATATAAAAAGCAGCAACCTGCTAACCACTTCAGGACTAAGTACCAAAAGTATAATGAATTGAAATTATTTATTAATGAATCAAAGAAATACTGTAACAAAATCAGAAGGGTTTACAAGATTTTTACATCAGTCAGCAGTTACTTCAAACGTAACTGAAGAAGAGGCAGAGAGACAGTCATAGTGTAGTGAAGGCATTCCACAAAACTACATAAACTAACAAGGAAGAACTGCTGTTTGCGGACATGCTGCGGTTTTGTTTAGGAAACCCACCTGTAAATTTCTGTCAAATGTCTTGAAAGAGAGAGATCAGCACTTCAGATATTCACATGTAAGTTTTTGTGGGGATCGAAGGGGAACGATTACCCAACACCTTTGTAAGTTATCAGAAGGGTAGACAAAGCAAAACCTGACTTGGAAACCTGTAACTGTCTCTCCATTCTCTCCAACTCTATTGCTACTCCTTCAACAGTACTATTTTTTGACCTATCGCTTCTCTGCTTCAGCAGCAGAGCGCAAGCTTCTTTTAAAGCTGGATATACATCATATGTTCTCCCTGAATTGATGCATAAAGCAACTAACCCCCTTTAGATCACCCATACAAATCTACTTATGCAACAACTGGGTTAAAAGAAAATCAGGAAAACTAAAATAACCAAGACATTAATCATGTCTAAAATTTTGTGGTATAGAAGAAAACCAAAGTTTCTGGAAGCTATATTTTAAACAATCCTTGATAAATATGATTTGCATAAAAAGTCACTATGAACTGTGTAATTATGTCCTCCTGTCCTTGCAGCATGCTGTATTTTTGAACATTAATTAGAAGGCAACTGTATTTGATACACAGAACAGCCACAAAGTATGGCTGAACAAGGAACTCCTACCAAGGAATCACTTTCCATTCACTGACAAAACTGTCTAGTTGCTTTTACAAAGCTGCTTCTTGAAAGAAAAATAAGCATTCCAAATTCCTCATGGAAGTTTTCCATGAGTTGAGTCTCTTGCATATGTATTATTCAAGTATCTTTTATAAAAAAGGCAAAAAAAAAATCTAGTTTCTACCCAATTGTATATACATCTGTTTTAGTACCTGCGTTTCCATCATTGGCTTTTGAAATGGAAAAGAATCATGGTTGATACACCACAGGATGTCATTATCCTCATTCTCTGAAGCTGCCATCAGCAGGACCCCTGGAAAGAACAGTGATACAAAGTTTGTACACAAAAGCAATTACCCTGTGGTGGATTGAAGTTATTCCCAAACAAAATAACCAGATGGCTTGGAAGCAAATAAAGCTATGTATTTACAGCAAGCTAAAATTTACAAACATGAAATACAATGCTTATGTGCAGAAGTATATTTACAAATATTTAGAAATAACACAAAGATCCTCACAGTGACCCCCATGAGTGGTTCTTCAGGCTCCCTGGATGAAGCCCAGAAAGTGCTACCCACAACCTTCTTTCTCCCCACCCAGTGGGGAGAAGGCTGTAGTTCACAGTATCACAGTATCATCAGGGTTGGAAGAGACCTCACAGATCATCAAGTCCAACCCTTTACCACAGAGCTCAAGGCTAGACCATGGCACCAAGTGCCACGTCCAATCTTGCATTGAACTGCCCCAGGGATGGCGACTCCACCACCTCCCCGGGCAGCCCATTCCAGTGTCCAATGACTCTCTCAGTGAAGAACTTTCTCCTCATCTCCAGCCTAAATCTCCCCCGACGCAGCCTGAGGCTATGTCCTCTTGTTCTGGCGCTGGCCACCTGAGAGAAGAGAGCAACCTCCTCCTGGCCACAACCACCCCTCAGGTAGTTGTAGACAGCAATAAGGTCACCCCTGAGCCTCCTCTTCTCCAGGCTAAACAATCCCAGCTCCCTCAGCCTCTCCTCGTAGGGCTGTGCTCAGGGCCTCTCACCAGCCTCGTCGCCCTTCTCTGGACACGCTCAAGCATCTCAGTGTCCCTCCTAAACTGGGGGGCCCAGAACTGAACACAGGACTGAAGGTGTGGTCTAACCAGTGCAGAGTACAGGGGCAGAATGACCTCCCTGCTCCTGCTGACCACACCATTCCTGATGCAGGCCAGGATGCCACTGGCTCTCTTGGCCACCTGGCCACACTGCTGGCTCATGTTCAGGTGGGTATCAATCAGTACCCCCAGATCCCTCTCTGTCTGGCTGCTCTCCAGCCACTCCGACCCCAGCCTGTATCTCTGCATGGGGTTGTTGTGGCCAAAGTGCAGCACCCTGCACTTGGAGCTATTGAACCCTATCCCCTTGGACTCTGACCATCTGTGCAGGTGGTCAAGGTCCCGCTGCAGAGCCCTTCTGCCCTCCAACTCAGTCACATCTGCCCCCAGCTTGGTGTCATCTGCAAACTTGCTGATGACTGACTCCATGCCCTCATCCAGATCCTCGATGAAGATGTTAAAGAGGATGGGGCCCAGCACTGATCCCTGAGGGACACCACTAGTGACAGCCACCAGCTGGATGTGGCACCATTCACCACCACTCTCTGGGTCCGGCCCTCCAGCCAGTTCCTAACTCAGCACAGAGTGTTGCCATCCAAGCCATGGGCTGACAGTTTAGCCAGCAGTTTGCTGTGGGGGACAGTGTCAAAGTTGTTATTTACTCAGCCAAAGCTAGTGCAGAATTCAGTTAGCACAAAGGAGGGAAGAGCAAGAGCAAACAGGAGGCAGAAAGACAAAGGAAGAAAATCGTTTATACAGCAGATTATATACTAGTCCAGCAAACAAATGAAACTATATAATCTTACTGTTGTTTTTCTGCAACCAATTCTTTATTTAAACTTTTAAATGAAACTAGAGTGTTAACTCTTTCACATGAGATGCAAATCGACTATTTCATTCCTTGTTGACCAAAAAAAAACCAAACAAACCAGTCTTTAAGTCTTAATCTTGCAGTTTGAACAGTAAACAGTGTCCTGGAGTCCTGTACCCCTAAATGCCTCTCCTGCCCGGGCTTCGGGGGAAGTGGGAAAAGCTGCCTGGTTTCCCTCCCCCCTCGCCTGCCCTGCAGCCGTGAAGGGGGGGAGGACTGCCCCGTGAGTTCCCGCGCTGGAGCCAGGCTGGGATTGGCCGTGCGCTTTCGCGCCTAAGGTGTGGTAACTCTGCCCTTTGTCTAGCGAAGGTTATAACTATTGGGGGTCTTCCTGCCTTTGGGTTTCCCGCTTTGGAGTTTGCCTGTGCCTGGACGTATGTCTCTGCCTGAGCTCACACACTCCCCTCGGCTGGACTGCAGAGAGACCTTCAAGGATTTGCTTTCCTATTGACACCTTTGTGTGCCTAACGACCCTTAACGATTCACCTGCAGCCACTGAAAGGAAGAGGGAGACAGACTGCAGGAGTCAGCCTGAGTGAGTTATTTGGCTTAGCTTAATTTAGTAAGAAACCACTATTAATTAATAGCTGAGGCCTTTTCCAACTTCTGACTTCCAATATAGTCAGATTATTGATGGTATCCTGGTAGGTTAATTCTCATGCAACTGAATCTGCTTATTAAACTAAATTAATCTTTGTATATATAGTTGTGGGGGCAGGTTTTTGGGAAAATAAAAAAATAACTATTTTTGATAAATTCCCGACTCGGCCACATATTAATTCCTGCTCTCCGCAACAACAGTATCTACTGAGTTTGTGTATTAAAGAGTTCTTCTGTTAACATCATTTGCCATTTACTCTCAGGTACAAACAACATAGACTGGAACAGGTAAAACATATCTCAAAAATCAGATGTTTAAATAGATCATGGAGGAAAAAAGTCAGAGAATGGTTTAGGTTGGAAAGGACCTCAAAGATATCCAGCTCCAACCCCCTGCCATAGGCAGGGACACCTCCCACTAGAACAAGTCACTCAAGGCCTCATCCAACCTAGCTTTGAACACCTCCAGGGAGAGAGCAGCCACAACCTCCCTGGGCAACCTGCACCAGTGTCTCATCACCCTCAGTGGGAAGAGCCCTTTCCTAACATCTGCGAGCTTAAACCCATTACACCTCATCCTGTCATTGAAATAGTAAATTGTCCCTCCTCAGCCTCCCTGTAGGTCTCCTTCTGATACTGGAAGGCCACTATAATGTCTCTTCGAAGCCTTCTCTTCTCCAGGCTGCAGAGCCCCAACTCTTGTAGCCTGTCCTAACAGCAGAGCTGCTGCAGCCCTCTCAGAATCTTTGTGGCCCTCCTCCAGACTTGCTCCAACATGTCAGTGTCCTTGTGTTGTGGGCTCCAGAACTGTACACAGTACTCCAGGTAGGGTCTGATTAGAGCAGAGTAAAGGGGCAGAATCCCCTCACTTGCCCTGATGGCCCTACTTCTCTTGCTGCAGCCCAGCACATAGTTGCTGTCTGGGCTACATGTGCATACTACTGGCTCATATTGTGCTTTTCATCAAGCCAGACCCCCAGGTCCTTTTCCTCAGGGCTGCTCTCAGCCATTTGCCACCAAGCCTGGAGTTGTGCTTTGGATTGCACTGACCCAGATGCAGGAATAACTTCAAGGGTAAAAACCAGTACCTGTGACTGAAAGAGTCAGCAGTGTAGAGACATTTCTGCAGTACTTAAAATTTGGCCTACAACGAGAGGTGAGAAAGCTGGGACCATATGGGAATTGTTTGTATCTTAATATAATATCAGGAGCTAAAGCTTAAGAAATAAACACTAAATTCAATATAAGGCACTAAATAGGTAATAAGCCTATTCTATTCTCTGTCTTCAAGAGCTAATCACACATGCCTGGAGACATACAGGCAAATTTGAACACATTACGTTTTATCAGGAGATTAGAAGAAAAGAATAAAAATTGATCAACACATTGAGAGAGTTCTCTGTTCAAATCCTGCAGATGAACTAAATTCTGAAAAGTGACAACCATACACTTTCAAAACCTGATTAATATACAGAAGCCATACATAATTTGCAGTTATTCCCACTACTTCAAATGCCTGAGGATAATCATTATTTTGTATGATAATGATAAAACAAACAACAACCCACACACACCCAACCGAACAAAACAACCAACAAAAAAAAAATCTGAGCTATATTCCACTGCTTACCTTTGCTATAAAGAGCTCTGTGAACTTTTGCAGGCTTCTCCACATTAGAAGAAGCTGAAAACCCAGGTGGCAAACGGACATGAACCAAGGTTAACATGGAAGGGCGAGCTGTTGGATGCTTAAATTGTGAAGTACTGAAATACAGTCGGACACCTGAGCAAAAGATATTGAGTCATAATTTTGCCAAACAGGTACAGATATTATTTATCACTTACCAAAGTGGGGAATTACAAATGCTTTCTTACCTGCATGTGTGATGGCCAGTAGTTGGCAGTCTATGGATTCAGAATTTTCTATCACTGCTATTTGAACAATAGGCTTGAATACAGAACGGTCTATTGTTCTAAAAAATAAAATGACAAAAAAACCCCATACAGTGCAAGTCCAATGAAATAAACAAAACATTTTCTCCAAAACTATAAGCCTTAAAGGAAGCTTTTTACATTGTAACTGCCATATGGATACCTGGCAATACTCCCAGCAGCAGCAACTACAGCATTTTGTGGAAGAGAAGTAACTCTGGTCATTCCTTCACCATCTTGCCCAAGATCGTAAACCTGTAATTCAATAATACAGCTCAGTGATTTGCGAATGAATTAATAAAGCCTCACGCATCAAGCAGCAACTCTACTTTCACTTTATCCTCATGTTCCCATATAGTTGGGTGTAAAATAAATGGATATGCTAAAGAATTAAGTATTTCAGGTCTTCAGCACACACTTTGTTACAAAAAGATAATCTGGAGTAACATCCTGACTCAAATACAGAGAATTCCCAGGTACTGAGGAAAATTTGAAAAGTCATATACATGTTAGTAACATAGCAAACAGAAACTAGAAGTCAACATACTTGCAGCACTCCTTTTTCTGAGCGGGTGTATAAGATATTTCGGGAGTTGTCAATGGCAATTTGAACTACAGGATCTGGGGAAGGGGGGAAAATAAGGGAGAACCAGTAAATCAATGTATTTGGTGAAAACAAGACACACTTAATAGTCTTATAGATATTCTAAGTTAACAAAAACTGCAGGAGTCCCACACAGGACTTCTAATCGAAGGGATTTAGGATTAAAATTTAACACAATTATCAGCAAACTAAAACTGAAAAGTAATTGTTCACTAAACAATGAAACAGATTCTGTTTGCAGCAGTTCCTCTAAGCACATAAAACTTCCTACTCTATGTTATCTTCGCTCATAAAATGTCAAACTCTCCAGGCTTTAGTATCTATGTCCTGAACCAGACACACAAGTAAGCAACCTAATCTTTATAGCCATGAATTCATTAAACAAAACTCATTAACAATAAACTCTGAGTAAGTAAACTATTAGGTCTGACTTCTTATTAGCAATATTATTAAAAGAGTGTATTAAACTGCTGGGCAAGCCTTTAACATCAGTACTCACCATCTTGTGAAAAAGTGAACTGTAAAAATGAAGGAACGAGGAAAGACAGCATGCTCCTTGAATGATTAATTTTTCTACAGCGCTGGCTGAACCAGCCTGCTTCAGCCTGTATTTTGATACAAATAGCATTAAATGAAAAAAAAACAAAGTTATAATAAAAATTAACAGGACAACTACAAAAAGTAAAAAAATCTAACTACACAACACTGATGTCATATTTGAAGTATGTATCCAGTGACAAATCGATGATCATTAAAAGTGAAATTTTACACTAAGAAAAAGGTGCAGGACATCACTTATCTGATTTTGAATCTGATCAAAGCTGCATTGCTATTCCTCATATGATTACTACTACTTAAAAGAAAATGCATCTACATTGAGGTAGACATGAAGCTATCCATGGGAGAGCAACATGTTCTTGTGGCCAAGGAGGTGCATTAAGAGGAGCGTGGCCAGCAGATTGAGGGAAGTTCTCTTCCCCTTATACTCTGACCTCATTTGCAATATCGCATTAAGTTTTGTGCTCCCTAGTTCAGGAGAGACAGAGATCTACTGCAGAGAGTCCAAGGAAGGGGCTGAAGCACTGCCTTACAAGGAAAGGCTGAGGAACCTAGTGCTTTTTGGTCTGGGTAAGAAAAGACTGAGATGGGATCCAATGAATGTTCATAAATATCTGAGGGCTGGGGGTCAGGAGGGAGGGGACAGCCTCTTCTCAGTTGTGCCCTGTGATGGAACAAAGTCTAATGGGTATAAACTACAGCACAAGAAGTTCCACCTCATCATAAGGATGAATTTCTTTACTGTAAGGGTCATGGAGCACTGGAACAGGTCCCCCAGAGAGGTTGTGGAGTCTCCTTCTCTGGAGATTTCCAAGACCTATCTGGATGTGCTCCTGTGTGACTTGTGATAGATTATGGTCCTGCACTGGCATGGTGATTGGATTCCATCTACAGAGGTCCCTTCCAACCTCTAATATCATGTAAGCTTGTGTCAGAGCTGCCAAGCAACCAAACTATGCAACATAATTATGGAAGGAAAAAAAATGGCAAATTTGATGTGTTTTAGAACTCCTAGTGGGTAGACTGCAACTTCATTAAACAATGAAAATTGTCTATATGTAAAACCTATAGTCACCTGGTATGCTACTTCGTATAGGCAGCCATCTTTTCCAGCCAAAAAGATACGCCCATTATCAGTAGATGTTATCGCCTGAATGTATGTATTGTCAGTAGGAAGAGAATAGAGAGGATCTGGCAGCAGCTGCATGCCACCAGACATACTGTCATTGAGTGATCCAGTACCTTAAAATACATAAATTATGTTAGAAGAACTTAAAGCTGTTACAGGTCTGCAACAAAAAACATTTTGTAAACTGGAAAAGTGACAGCAAATCTCAGAATTACTAAACACATTCTGCAATACTAAATACATTCTCCAAGGTGAGCTGCAGAGTAATAAATGTTCTGGTTTAAAAAAAAATTCTCCTTGTACATGTCAAAGTACAGAAATGTACTGGGTTTAATTTATATTAATTTTCATCCCTGAAATGCAAGAAGTCCAAAACAGAGATTTCTTGTTCCTCCCCCACCTCATTTACATGGAGAGTGTATAAGAAAGAAAAAAATACTGTAATCCTCTCACTTTCTCAAAGCAACTCTGTATTTTCTCTATTAATACACATATACTACTAAAAAAACAGTATCAGGTTTTCAGTTTCTGTGGTTGGGACACAAATGCCAGGTTAAACTGTTTCAAGTTCCACACCCATGTCTTCTCTGCTTCTGCAATATGTCATTTAATTAACAGGAGTACCTGTGTCAAAGAACAGGACTTTTTGATCTTTTTATGTTAAACAGCTCAGGAATACTGTTCAACACTCCTTATGAGAAGCCAGGATCCACCAAGAGCACACTCCCTAAAATTAATTCCTTCTGTCCATAATGTGACTTTAAAATTAGCCAGGTGCACGTGGCACTGACTTATTTTGTTGTGGTTTGGATTTGCTGCTGTTTTGGGATTTCTTTGGATTATTTATGGGGAGGAGGTGTTGGGTTTTTAATATCTGCTAAGAGACACGTGTATTTGTTGAAACACAACTGAATGACAGGAGATGAGAAATTTACCTGCTTGTATATTAGCATAGCTGAGCCCTAAAATCACAATGTCCACAGGGGTAGCCAGAACAAGCAAGTGCCGTACATGAGGCTGGAAGATGCCTAAACAAAAGGGAGAAAATGAAACTTTAGTTTGCACCATCCTCTCAGATAACAAGAACATACCCACTGGAAAGATGTATCAAATACAACTAATTCCTCTAAATAGTTAAGACCTTGTGATGTGTTGAAATTCTGGAATTAGGAAGGAGTTAGAAGTCCACCTTCCAGTTCATGAAACGGAAGATCTTAAAAATTACTTTCTTTAAAACTTCTTTTAAATTCAGCCCTACTGCAATTCCAGGTTTGACTTCAACATTAAGCAGTAGCTACCAAAAGAACTGGGAAGCTCATAAACCAGAAACTCATGTATGTTACCACATGAATACATGTAAATTTATAACCAGTACAAGTGTTAAGTGCATGACATAGCAAAAAAAAATCCAAGATTGTCAGTGTGCCTTGTAATTAATTTTGTGTTTTTACAAATGAAACAAACCCATGTATCTTGCGTGTTGCATTAAGGATACCATCCTGATGTTTGCCAGACTCAGATTTCTGGACTGGAACTATTTGGTAAAATTAACATTTGCCTCTCAAGTACCCAATATGGACTCGCTCTAACACAAGTTCAGAAACTTAAAGCAATTAAATGGTTCAATTGTTCAAAGCAACAGTTACAGCAGGTTTGAGATTACCAGTCCTAAATGCACTAACTTCAAGGTGGTCTCAGGTTAAACTTTTGCAGTAGCTCTAACAGAAATGCTGTAAAAATGAAGTGGTATATGCAAGGCATAATTCTCAACAGGAAAGGTTAGGTGGAGGAAAGGGTGCAGAGCCCATCAGCCATCCTCAATTCACAGCTGCTGCAAGTAGTGGCCACTCTGCACACCCCTCCTTGGGGTACTACTGCCATTAGCATGAATGTGCCCTGGTACCAGGGGCAACAGGCATCCCTCTCAGGAGTTTTATAACCCAGCCCAGGTTATCCCTGCCTTCTATGAGTCATTCAGCATGATTTGGGAAAAAAGTTGAGCAACATATGACTGTGTTTAGCATGTACTTAATTTTCTTTATTAGTATATTGAATGGAGTCAACTTGAATATGGAAATTGGAGCTAATTATGCAAAGGTTTCTCCTCAGGAACCCCAGCCCTCAGGATCTGCTTTGAAGTTGGGTGTTTGTTATTTGAGCCCCATGTCACTACTTCTAGCTAAAACAGGGTCATCTTATCTTCATGTCACTCCTTCCTTCAGCTCTTCAGCAGGTCAGATTTGTGAATCTTCATTTAACACAAGCAGCTGCTAACTGTAAAAGGCCCTCACTCTGAAGCATGCTAAATCAACTTGCCTTCCTGTCCCATATCAAGATAGGCACAAACTACAGATTTTCACATAGGCATATTTTAAAAAGATATGGAACATTAAAAAACTACCTAATTCTAGTCACTGTCATAGTCCTTACCTTCCTTTGGCTTTGCAAGACCCACTGCAAGAATAGTTTCACTAAGGCCATCAAAATATACCAGATCTCCCCTGTCAAATGAACAAAGAAAACCCCAAATAACTTGCATAAAATTTGTCACATAATACCACATAATATAGAAATAACATCAGATTCTGTATACTTAGAAGTTTGTAACGCTTAAGTGTAATACTCTGAAACAGTCTACATCTTTTGCACAATGAAGCACCTGCAATGTGGATTAACATCAAGACAGAATCACTTTCTTTCCCATGAAAATCACCTAACCCGGGAATTCTCAGCCTTCTCCCTAGCACCTTCTGATTAACATCATGCAGCATTGTTTCATTTGAAGAAGGTATTTAATACATTGTGACACAATATAGACATATGGTTAGGAGCCAACGTGAGCCACAATCTAAACTTTCAGTTTCTCAGGAAATGCAACAGTGTGTACAAAGCAATTCTTACTGAAAGAAGTCTTTACATGAAGGTGAATAAAAAAAACAAACCTGTGAATGATAAACACACCTGCCACTTTAAAAGCGCACTTTTTATGCATCTTTAAAATACGCTATGAAGAAGACCTTCAATCACAATACTGCAAAGTGCAACGGTATGTTATTTATCATTGTGGGAATGACTGGTCATTGTACACACCTAAAAATACTTACTAAGTCTGTTTAGAAACATTAGGCAATTAGTATTTTTTTTTCTACTTTTTTAACATAAGCAAAGCCTTAGCATAAACACAGCTACAACTTCAGAATACTAGCTAGGTCTAATCATAAGCAGGTGCATTTTCCTCTCTTTCATACATAGATTATTTGGCAGCAATACTGTTAGCTCTTAGAAACCCCTAAACACTTATTATTCAGAAGTCTTAGTAAAACCTAAAAACAAAGATATGTTCAACTCAACACCTCTGTGCTACCAATAAACAATCTCCTACCACTGCAATTGCTTTATTCTTGTATAATATTAGTAAAACCTAATTGGGAACACACTCTCTACATACCCATCTTCATAGTTCCACATAAAGATATCACTGTCAATGGTCAGCCAAGCTCTGCTGATTTCTGGAAATACCCCCATCATACAATTGCACTGCATATCTGAAGCACTGCTGATGTAAGGACTAAATGCATTTAAGTTAGCAAAGGCAAAAATCATTGGAACATTAAAAAAAAAAATAGTATCACTTTACCTACAGTAGGACACCAACTGTGTACCAGAAACACTTTAATTCCAGCAGTGTCACTTGGCAAATGGACCTTGTCACTCCTTGCAAGCATGATGAAGGGAGTGAGAACAGCCCCAAAGCTCACAACAATAAAAACTAGGGTACATTACAGAAGAAAAGTTGTTCTAGTATTTTTCATAAGGATACGTCCAAATTGTTCCACTAGCTCTGGGGGAAGTGGAACTCTGCGAACTGAGCTGATTTCTGGAAGATTAGGTATTGACAGCAAACCTGGTCCTTGCAAAGGATAATCCATATCTGCCATACCAGAAACAGTAGGGTTACCTGCAAGTAAGAGCAACGAAAACAAATCAGACTTCTTATAAAGAAATTCATTAGAAAGGTTTAATCTCTTCATTTTACCTGAATGTTTTCCATTTTGTGAAATCAAAATTAGACCAATTGCATTTCCCATTTTATTTTAGACTAGTAACACAAGCCTTCAAACTAAGTAGAAAAAAAGGTCTTGATACCGCACATTATTTTTAGCATGTAAATGCCACTACTCTCAAAATCTGTGAACAAGATTCTATAGGAGCAGGACTATAAAGAATAAATCTAAATCTTGAATCACACATGAGCAAACATTTGCAAACGAACTCTTACCATAACTAATCTGAAACTCTGCCTATTCTTTACTTCTCTTTTCCTGTGATACTCTCCAGTCCTTTTTTTTCACTGTATGGCTTTTACACCAAAAATAACATGAACAATCTAAAAAGCTGATCTGTACTCCTCGTACCAAGTTAAAAAATCCATAGAGAGGCAATATTTCATGTGATTTATATCTATGATGACGTTTAAGTAGTTACATATTGGGTTTACATATCACATCCAGAGTGCCTCTTAATAGCCCACTGTGCCAGACAGTTAATGATGAAGTAGCAAACAAAAGTGTTTGAGGTACACCTTACACTGTACCTACATGTGACAAAACCACTCACAATACTCAAAGCAGCTTAGGATTATAAAAATATTTGCTGCTTCTGGATGGTGCTGGGCACTTAGTGACCTCAAGAACATTTTGCAATACGGAATGAAATACAAAGACAATTTTCTTCACTCCCCAGAGGCAGATAGGGGCGAGCAGCCAAGCTGAGCCAACCTGAGCCCTGTGCTCCTGCACTGACACCCCTATCATCGAAAAATCCTGCAATCACTTCTACCCATGCACGTAAGTTTTCACTACACGCCTCCCGCCCCCGCCACTTTTCCAAGCTCGAGAAGCCATCAGACTCGGCCCTGGCGCCCTCTCTAAGAGGGCAGAGGGAGCAGCTGCTGTCCCCGGAGCCTTGCCAGGGCACGGCCGCCAAGACGATGGAGTCGTGACCGGCTGGCCGCTCGCAGAGGACTCCCACACGTGGCTTGCTGGGCTGTGCCGGCGAAGGCCGCCCTGCAGGAAGGCGCGGGAGGCACCGGGGGACTGAGGCGACGGGGCTGGAGACAGAGGGTCCTCGAGCGCTCCTCACCAGGCGCCGGCACCGCCAGCAGCTCGGAGAGGTCTGGGTAACAGCGGTCATCCTGGATCTGCCGGTCGATGATGCGGCCCGCGGTCTCCAACGCCTCCTGTGTAGTGGGCGCCACGGGGCTCATGGCGGCAGCCACAGCAGTGACGGGTGTGGGGTCGAGGCCCGCAGAGGACAGCGCGTACGGCCACAACGCGCGGAGTGGCCTCCCCGCGCTCCGACACCCGCCTAAATACCGGCGGGCCTTGCGCATGTGACGCGCTTCCGCCAGCCCGAGAGCCACTTCCGCCAGCCCGAGAGCCGCTTCCGCCAGCCCGAGAGCCGCTTCCGCCAGCCCGAGAGCCGCTTCCGCCAGCCCGAGAGCCGCTTCCGCCGGCGGGAGACGGGCGGAGTCCCGGCCGTGCTGCCAGGCGGGGCCTCGGGGAAGGCGGCAGAGCGGATCGAAGCGGTGTGGTCTGGCGGGCGGCGCGGAAGAGGGCAGTGGGGAGTGTCTGTAAGCGGAGTGTGACTCTAGGCTGCTCCTGCTGCCTGTCTGCCTGTCTGCAGGATTCATGTGACAGCCCAGTGGAAAATACTTTATACAGCAAGCACAGAATCCTAGAATCAACCAGGTTGGAAGGGACCTCCAAGATCATCCAGGCCAACCTATCCCCCAGCCCTATCCAGTCAACCAGACCATGGCACTAAGTGCCTCATCCAGTCTGTTCTTGAACACCTCCAGAGACGGTGCCTCCACCACCTCCCTGGGCAGCCCATTCCAATGCCGCTCACTCTCTCTGGCAAGAATTTCCTCCTAATATCCAGCCTAGACTTCCCCCGGCACAACTTGAGACTGTGTCCCCTTGTTCTGTTGCTGGTTGCCTGGGAGAAGTGACCGACTCCCACCTGACTACAGCCTCCCTTCAGGTAGTTGTAGACAGCAATGAGGTCACCCCTGAGCCTCCTCTTCCCCAGGCTAAACAACCCCAGCATGAGGCAGCAAGCAGCACTACAGGCTGGGGACAGAGCCAGGCGGAAAGGGACCTGATGATGCTGGTAGACAGTAAGCTGAAGACGAGGCAGCAGTGTGCCCAGGTGGCCAAGAGAGCCAATGGCATCCTGGCCTACATCAGGAACAGTGTGGCCAGTAGGACAAGGGAGGTTATTCTTCCCCTGTACTCAGCACTGGTAAGGCCACACCTTGATTCCTGTGTCCAGTTCTGGGCTCCTCAATTCAAGAGAGATGTTGAGATACTGGAATGTGTCCAGAGAAGGGCAACAAAGCTGGTGAGGGGCCTGGAACAGAAACCCTGTGAGGAGAGGCTGAGGGAGCTGGGGTTGTTTAGCCTGGACATGAGGAGGCTCAGGGATCACAGGATAGTGGGAGTTGGAAGGGACACGAGGAGATCATCAAGTCCAAACCTCCTGCTGGAGCAGGACAATACAATCTAGCACAGATCAGAGAGGAACACATCCAGACAGGCACTGAAAGTCTCCAGAGAAGGGGACTCCATGACCTCCCTGTGGAGCCTGTTCCAGGGCTCTGGGACCCTTACAGTACAGAAATTCCCCTTGCGTTGAGGTGGAACCTCTTTTGCTGCAACTTACATCCATTGCTCCTTGTCCTATCCCAGGGAGCAAGTGAACAGAGCCTGTCACTCGGCCCTGACCAGCCCTCAGATGTTTATAAACATTTATTAAATCCCTTTTAAGTCTTCTCCAGACTAAGCAGCCCAGGTCCCTCAGCCTCTCCTCATAAGACCTGCCCTCCAGTCCCTTAATCATCCTCATAGCTCTCCGCTGGACCATCTCCAGCAGATCCCTGTCCCGCTTAAACTGGGGAGCCCAAAACTGAGCGTTGTTCAGGATGAGGTCTCAGCAGGGCAGAGTAGAGGGGAAGGAGAACCTCCCTTGATCTGCTGGACACACTCTTCCTAACGCATTCCCTCCTTCAGGCTTCCTCTGCTTTATCCAGGGTCTGGAGTACATAGGGGAGTTCAGCCTTAGGTGTAAAGATTGAAGCAAAGCATTCAGCAACTCCGCCTTCTCTGCATCCTCAGCTCTCAGAGTTGCCTCCTCATTCAGCAGTGGCCCTACATCTTCCCTGTTCTTCTTTTCCTACTGATAGATTTGAAGAAGCCCAGGTGGCCAAGAGAGCCAATGGCATCCTGGCCTGCATCAGGAACAGTGTGGCCAGTAGGACAAAGGAGGTTATTCTGGCCCTGTACTCAGCACTGGTCAGGCCACACCTTGAGTGCTGTGTCCAGTTCTGGGCCCCTCAATTCAAGAGAGATGTTGAGGTGCTGGAACGTGTCCAGAGAAGGGCAACAAAGCTGGTGAGGGGCCTGGAACACAAATCCTATGAGGAGAGGCTGAAGGAGCTGGGCCTGTTTAGCCTGGAGAAGAGGAGGCTCAGGGGTGATCTTATTACTGTCTACAACTACCTGAAGGAGCATTGTAGCCAGGTGGGGGGTGGCCTCTTCTCCCAGGCAACCAGCAATAGAACAAGGGGACACAGTCTCAAGTTGTGCCAGGGTAGGTATAGGCTGGATATTGGGAAGAAGTTCTTCACAGAGAGAGTGATTTCCCATTGGAATGGGCTGCCCAGGGAGGTGGTGGAGGCACCGTCCCTGGGGGTCTTCAATAAAAGCCTGGATGAGGCACTTAGTGCCATGGTGTAGTTGACTGGCTAGGGCTGGGTGCTAGGTTGGCCTGGCTGATCTTGGAGGTCTCTTCCAACCTGGTTGATTCTATGATTCTATGATTCTATGATTCTATGGCATCATTGTGGCCAAAGTGTAGGAGCCTGCACTTGGTCCTGTTGAATCTCATTCCGCTTATCTCAGCCTACTGGCCCAGCCTGCTCAGGTCCCTCTGCAGCATCCTCCTGCCCTTCAGCAGATTGACCTTGGCTCCCAACTTGGCGTCGTCTGCAAAGTTACAGATGCTAGACTCAACCCCCTCATTCAGGTCATCGATACAGATGTTGAATAGAACTAGGCCCCGTTCTGATCTGTGAGGGACAGCTCTGGTCACTGGACAACAACTGGATGTAGCACCATGGACAACCACTCCCTGTGCCCAGTCATCCAGCCAGTTTTTAACCCAATTAAGGGTGCGCCTGTCCAAGCCATGGGCTGCCAGGTTTGGCAGGATGCTGCTGTGGGAGAATGTGTAAAGGGCTTTGCTGAAGTCTATGTAGACCACATTTGCAGCCCTCCCTTCATCTGCCAGGTGGGTCACCCAGTCACAGAATGTGATCAGTTGGAGATGCAATAAATCATAGAATCAACCAGGTTGGAAGAGACCTCCAAGATCATCCAGTCCAACCTAGCACCCAGCCCTAGCCAGTCAACTAGACCATGGCACTAAGTGCCTCATCCAGTCTTCTCTTGAACACCTCCAGGGACAGTGCCTCCACCACCTCCCTGGGCAGCCCATTCCAATGCCAATCACTCTCTCTGTGAAGAACTTCCTCCTAACGTCCAGCCTATACTTTCCCCGGCACAACTTGAGACTGTGTCCCCTTCTTCTGTTGCTGGTTGCCTGGGAGGAGACCGACCCCCACTCTGGGTACAGCCTCCCTTGAGGTAGTTGAGCAGGGGGTTGGATTCGACGATCCTCAGGTGTGCTATTAAATTGACATATTCTGTGATTCCGTCAAGATTTAGCCGAGCCCTTCGGATCAGCGATGGGGCACGGATGGGAAGCCAACGGCTGATGCTCGCGGGCGAGACACCCGGCAGGTCCCTGCGGGCCAGTGGGTGGCGCTGGCGCATTGGCCGCCTCGCTGCTCCGGCCGCTCCCGGTGCTTCCTGCAGATGCGTGTTGTGGTTCCGGGGCAGTAGCAGCATGGAGCCGGTGGCGGAGGGAGGTGAGCTGCGGCGCGGCGCGGGTTTTGCCCGGTTCTGTCCGAACTCACTCCACACTCCTGACTGATCCCTGTGATTTTCTTTATCTCTTTTTGCAGACGCTGAGATTCTGGGCGGACCTGACCCGGAGTTGTCGGCCACCATGGGCTTCTCTGGCTTCGGTGTGTTGCGATGCTGGCCGAGGGGTGCCGGGCGTGGGGTGATGGGTGCGGGGGTGTTTATTTGGGGCTGTCAGCCCTCGACTGAAAGCGAAGACTGGCTGATGGGGCTGGATACGAAGGGGTCGTGCCTGTCGGGCCCCCTCCGCCGACCCTTCCGCGGCCTGGAGCAGCCGGCAGCGCCTGTGGTCGGGGCGACTGTGAAAAAGCCTCATTTTTTGTTATTTGCAGGGAAGAAAGCTCGGACTTTCGATCTAGAAGCCATGTTTGAGCAAACGAGGAGGACTGCAGTGGAAAGGAGCAGAAAGGTGTTGGGTAAGGTGCCATTGTAGTCAAGCAGTCCATTTTAAAACGTGATTTGTTTTTGTTTTTTTTTTGCCTTGGAGTAATTTTTGAAGTGTCTCAGATGGACTGCCCAAAGGAGAAAAAAACCCCGCAAATGCAATGCTGTTCAAGGAAAAGAGTTCTGAACAGCTTGGAACTTGGTTAAATGGTGAAGTTACTAACTTTGATTATATAAGAGCAGTGTGCATATGAAAGGTTCCTTACAGATGAAGCCCTTTCTTTCACTTAGTTGTGTGTTTGTTTTGGAAGGGAAGTCAGTATGGACAGCTTTAATCTAGAAAGAGTAGAATAACAAGAAATATGTGTCTTGTACTAAACTGCAGGTTACACATGAGCTGACAAAGTCGTTTCTGTCTTGTCCTGTGCTGGAAACGGGTGAATGTTTTGAGGTGGCAGTTTGAGAGTGGAAAATGAAAAAAATAATACATCTTTTTGGTGCCAGTACCCAAGCAAACACGACTACAAAAAAAGAGCCATGGGAGTCCTTCATGTATGTTTTAGAAATCCACATGTCTATGCTTTCTCGCTCTACTGAGACAGTTTGTTCAGAATGTGTAGGTTTTGTTTTTTCGTGTAGTGCCATCGTGGTTAAACAGCTTCTGTCCTACTGCATTTGACTTAATCTGATTTTTGAAGCATTACTCTTTATGGACGTAATACACTTGAGGAACCTGACCCGGACAAAAGAAATTCTGTACAAAAATAATGAGATAATTATAAATTTGGTTTGTTTTCTTTTTCTATCCGGAACCACAAGAACAGACCTTTGCAGGTCCATTAACTCTGTGAACTTTAAGATGCCCTGAAGCTAATATCGTACAAGGGATTACAAAACTTGATTAGGACCATTTTTTGTGCTGATTAAATCTAAACACGACAATATGTTTCCGTGTCGGAAAGCTTTTCATGTTTGATACTGGTTCAGGATGAGCTATGATTCTTTATAAGAGACTATTTCGTTACACCGTTTTACTTCATGAGGGAAATCCAGCGGCTGATTACAAAAACACAGTGCCTTTAAGTCAAGACATCTTGAACTGCCTTGTAAATTTGTCCCTTCTCTTGCCATTCCCCTGCACCTTTTCTAGGCTCTTAACTGAAAAGGAAACACAGTAGATTTTGTTGCTTATGAAGTTCGTCATTTTGATGATGATGAATCTTTGTATGTAATTCAGCTGTTAAACTTTGAAACAAATTTTGGTATTCAGAGTATAGTAATCAGAAAGGTTCACGTTTCACAGCATTTTGTGGAGGTAGAATAACATGAGCATTTGTTTCCAGATTTCTTAATAGCTTTCAATATTGTTTCTTGGCTTTTTGGAATACCTGTGATAGCTCTCTGAAATGTTTCCAGTGCTTCTCGAACTGTGGATAGTAACAATAGAGATCCATTTATGTTTCCTGGTTGCGTATCTGGCAGGTATTTTTCTTCAGAGGAAAATGTTTCCTAACTTTGCCACAAAACATGATCTTTCTTTTAGTTTAGTTAACAAATAAAAAAAGAAAGTGAAGATTTTATAGAGAGAAAGTAGCTTTTCTCTGCTTAATTGAACTTACTTAAGCACTTTTAGAAACGCAGTAGCTTTATCTGTTACCCTTGTCATGCCGCTATTCTTATGCACTGTGCCACAAGTGTTAATTTTCAGTAAGTGAAGTGGGAACAAACTCTTAATATATTTTTTTTTATTTGTTTTGCATAAATGATACTTGGAGTTTACTTCTTTATGGTCATTTTGTTCCCTGCGCTATGAAAATTTCCAAGAAGTTTTTGAAGTATAATGTTGAAAATACTGAAATATTGTCATCTGTATATGATCAGAATATGTTTGATAGTGTGGGCAAGCTACAAGTGTAAGAGGTTTGCATTTTCTTTGTGATACTTCGTTTTTCTAAGTGGTCATTGCAGATGCAGTGAAATTTAATTTCTGTAGAAAATGATCTACTTTCAGGTGAAATCTTTTATTTGCTATTACTTTCAAATATTTAAATTTTCAAGTCAGTAAAATTACTGTCCTCAATAAGATTCTATTTTTATTATTTCTTAATAGTCTTGATTACTTGTTATGTGCTCTCTGTATTCAGAGGCTCGTGAAAAAGAGAGAGAAGAACAGGCTGAAAAAGAGTTTAGAAGTCCATGCATGGATTCATCAGCTCCAGCCTCCAGTGCAACAGGATCTGTGTCCGCATTAACCCAAAGGTAAGCTATAATCTTGCTTACCCGAAAGAGTTGTTTTTTGGTGGTGGTTTGGAGGGGGGTTGTGTTTTGAGAGGATCTTGTGGGAAGGTGTGATTTTTTGTTGTTGTTTTTTTTTTCTGGGTTTTTTTGTTATTTGTTTGAGAACAAATGGCATTTAAATTGTGTGAACACGTTTGTTATCTGAAGTGTTTCCAGTGGAAACACTGGTACTTAATTTTCATGCATGTTTTTGTAAGATGGGTCAATATTTGTAAACGTGGCCTTGATGTATATTGAATAGTGAATTTTGTAGTCTCCTCCCTAATCCTTTTCTGCATACTTAAAAAAAAGTTGTTTTCTGAGGATTCTTTTTAAAATAGTATGGCAAATGTAATGACTGTGTGAGCTGACTTAATGAGCAGCTGTTGTTCCCGCTTGTATGTAGAATGGATTTGTTCATGCCTGACAAAAGAGAAAGGCGGCAGACAGCATCTATGCACATTCTTTGGAATAGTGATGGGGTTGAGAAGGTGTTTTGTTTTGACTTCAGTCTGAAATTTGCTCTCAAACTTGGAACATCTGCTTTTTGTTGACAGTAAATGCTGCTGCTTTGACAGTTGATGCAGTTGAAATTCTGAAATGCTGGGAAATAAAAAAAAGCTGAAAATAATGGGGGCTGCACAACTCCATTGCATGATAGGGGTTGCAGTGATCAGTGCACTGTAAATCTTTAGATCTCTCTATGAAATTGTAGTAATCCCTGCAAGACACTAGTAGAAACAAATCTTTGTTTCTTTAGGGCCAATAGAGGTAGATTATTATAGACAACCTTCTAGTGTTTCAGACTGAGCAAATTTCTGTCAAAAAAAATTGGTTTTGCCTGCTACTCTATGGAAAATTCTTAAGGAGTTGTGTATTGTCACTGACAGAACTGCTCACACAATATCATGAAATGTTAGGGACTGGAAGAGACCTTGAACATTATCCAGTAGAATCCCCCTGCCAGAGCAGGATCGTCTATATCAGATCACACAGGAACACATTAAGGTGTGTTTTGAGTATCTCCAGAGAGGGAGACTCCACAAGCAGCCTGGGCAGCCTGTACCACTCTTCTGTCACCCTCACAGGGAAAAAATTCCTCCTGATGTTTACATGGAACTTCGTATGCCTGTTGCCCTGTGTTCTGTCATTGGGCATTACCAGGCAGAGCCTGGCTTCATCCTCCTGACACTCACCCTTTACACATTTATAAATATTGATGACGTCGCCCTTCCATCTCCTCCAAGCTAGAGCCCCAGCTCCCTCAGTCTCTTCTCATAAGGAAAATGTTCCATTCCCTTAATAACTTTTGTGGCTCTGCACTGGATTCTTTCAAGTTCTTCTTGAACTGGGGGGGGGCAGAACTGTATGCAGTATTCCAGATGCAGCCTCACCAGGGCAGAGTAGAGGGGGTAGAGGAGAAGGAAAACCTCTCTTGACCTACTGGAGATATTCAAAACCCACCTGGACTTGTTCCTGTGTGATCCTACTCTGGTAGGGGATTTGGACCGGATGAGCTTTTAAGGTCACTTCCAGCTCCTGGCATTCTGTGGTTCTCTGATACTAATCACAGCCCTTCTAATACCCCCCAGAATGGCATTTGTCTTCCTGGCCACAAGAGCATATTGTTGGCTCGTGGTCTTCATTCCGTCTACCAGATCTCCAGGTCCTTTTCCACTTCATTGCTTTTCAGCAGGTCAGTCCCCAACTGATCCATGGGGTTATTCCTTTCCAGGTGCAAGACTCTACACTTCCTCTTGTTAAACTTCATTAAATGTCTCCCTGCTCAGCTCACTAGCCTGAGTCTCACTGAAAGGCAGCCTATGTGTCACTGTACTCAGTTTTGTGTCATCAAAAGAAGAAGAGATGAGAAGAGTAGGCTCCCAGGTGACCTTCTTGTGGCCTTTCAGTATCTGAAGGGGGCCTACAAAAAATCTGGGAAGGGACTTTTCAGGATATCAGGGAGTGACAGGACTAGGGGGAATGGAGCGAAGCTGGAGATGGGTAGGTTCAGGCTGGATGTGAGGAGGAAGTTGTTCAGCATGAGAGTGGTGAGAGCCTGGAATGGGTTGCCCAGGGAGGTGGTTGAGGCCCCATCCCTGGAGGTGTTTAAGGCCAGGCTGGATGGGGCTGTGGGCAGCCTGATCTAGGGTAGGGTGTCCCTGCCCATGGCAGGGGAGTTGGAACAAGATGATCCTTGTGGTCCCTTCCAACCCTGACTGATTCTATGATTCTGTGATTCTAAGCTGTGCCAGGGCAGGTTCATGCCGTTTGTTAGAAGTTCACAGCAAGAGTGATTGGTATTGGAATGGGCTGCCTGGGGAGGTGGTGAAGTCATCATCCCTGGAGGCATTTAAAAGGAGACTGGAAGAGGCTCTTAGTGCTGTGGATTAGTTAATTAGTAGGGTTAGGTGATAAATTTGGCTCATGATCCTAGAGGTCTTTTCCAGCCTGGTTAATTCTGTGATTTTGTGTTCCCTCGCCTAGGTCATTGATGAATATACTGAATAGTGCTGATCTCAATACTGACCCCTGAGGGTCCCCACTAGATACAGGGCTCTGCCTCAGTCGAGAAGTCGGAAGGAGGCTTATTATCTCTTAATAACGTTGTGAAGTTAAGGCACAAATGAGGGTAAAACGAACAGAATAGACAAAAGGAGAAAAGAAAGAGAGAGGAGGAAGAGAGGGGGTGAGCAGGAAAAGAATTACATTTCCATCTTCCACCAGAGGCAGGAAGAGAGAGTCTGTTGGCTTGTGTTGTCAGAGAGTGCTTCTGAGTCCTGTGATGTTTGCAGTATGGGGTGTCTTCAGTGGATTTATTGCTTCTGTTCTTGTGCTGGTTGTGGGTAGAGAAGTTCTTGGGCTGCTGCTTCCAGGCTGAGATGTCCGTGTTGATGTTCCTTCCATAAACTGGTACAGATAAGGGCTTTTATTAATTTCTTTGTGCAGCTCTCCCTTGGCCCCTCACCCTAGTCACATTGTCTTCCAGGTGTTGCCTCCAGGCAGTCTTCCTGTGTGCTTGCAGGGGTGGGCCTCCACCCAGTTCGCACATCATTACACATCTCCTGAGCATATCAGGCCCGATGGTGATCCATAGCATAGTCCAGAGGTCTTTTCAACCTCCTCACCCTTTCTGGAGCAGCAGTGGTCTTTTTCAGGATGCTTAAGTGTTCCCTAACCCAGTTCTCATCCACCCAGCCCTTATCAACCAGAAAAAAGTCCTCCTTTGCCCTGTCTTCCTTATTTAGTAACTCCACCTTCTTTTTGTCCTCTGTGAGTGGGGCACCCACCTCAGCACTAGGCCTGCATCGTATCTAGTGTTAGTTTTTCCTGCAAGGCATTTGAAGGTGCCCTTTCTCATGTTCTTGACCTCCGTTGCAATTCCAACGAGGCTTTAGCCTTCCTAGTTACCTCCCTACATACTCCTCACAAGTGGCATGTTCTTCCTTCCATGATCTGATATACTACCCTGTAGGTCCTGTGTTGTGTCATGTGCAAGAAGGAAAATATTCTGTGCTGCCATTTGAATTTGGTAATCTTAGACACCTATCCAATGAAGTAATGCAGGGTTACAAGAATTTGATGTGGTTGTGAAGTATATGATGAGATGGAAAGCAGTCAGGTGATAGAGAGCCCAGTCATCTCATTTTGCTAAGAGACTGAATAGAAAAGAACTCCAGGGATTTTATATGAAAGAAAATAACATTGCCTTTCAGTATTCCATGTTATTAGGTAGGCTCTGGTAACTTAACAGAGTTCCACTGATTATAAGTTTTCTTCTTTCTTCCTTTTTATTTTTTTTTTGACCAAGCATTGAGAAGAGAGGGCATGACATGAAAGTCTATTCTGAAAGTTTTATATTTTCTTGTAAGATATGATTTGTAGTTCACTACTTCATGCTAAAACCAGAAAGCTAGTGAAAGTGGTAGAGCAATGTGACTTGGCCTTGACACAGAAGAACAATCCTACAACTGACAATTTACATTTGAAATACAGGACTCTGAGTAGTTACAGTACTGAAATAAAGGCATTTGTGTGTATATATATATAGGAAAGTAAGAGTGGCTGATATTAGGCGGTTGAGTGCATGGTAAGGATATGCCCACATGCTTTCATAACTCTTAGAAAGCTTTTTGTTATTTCACATTTGTGTGCCCTTGTCATGACCTGGTATCCTAAACCAACCTTGGGCAGTGGGGGACTGTGCTAAGATTGAGAATTTCCCCTGGATTAAATAAGAGTGGACCAATGCCAAAGAGCTGGTGAGTTGGGTTTACCAGGCCACATCTTGAGTACTGTGTCCGGTTCTGGGACACTCAATTAGAGAAAGATGTTGAGGTGCTTGAACATGTCCAGAGAAGGGCACCAAGGCTGGTGAGGGGGCTGGAGGACAGACCTGCGAGGAGAGGCTGAGGGAGACGGGGGCGTTCATCCAGGAGAAGAGGTGGCTCAGGGCAGGCCTTATTGTTCTCTGCAACTGCCTGAAAGAAGTTGTAGCCAGGTGGGGTTGGTTTCTTCTGCCAGGCACATGGTGACAGAACAAGAGGACACAGCCTCAAGCTGTGCCAAGACAGGTTCACGTTGTATGTTAGGAAGAAGTTCTTCACAGCAAGAGTGGCTGGCATTGGAACGGGCTGCCCAGGGAGGTGGGGTAGTCCCCGTCCCTGGAGGTGTTTAAAAGGAGACTGGACGAGGCACTTAGTGCCATGGATTAGTTAATTAGAAGGGTTAGGTGATAGGTTGGGCTCGATGATCCTGGAGGTCTTTTCCAACCTGGTTAATTCTGTATTTGTGACATCAGATTGGACTGGAGCAGAGGGAAAATGGAGAGAAGAAGATATAAGAGAGAGAGAAAGAGAGTTAAGTAAGAGGAAGAGGAATATGTCACCTCTCTTAGTTCCCATGGCCGTAGTCCATGTTCTTGACAGTGGGTTTTCTTTGGCAGATGCAACATGTGAACCCTGCAAGTTGTGGTCCTTTCGTACCCTTTTGGCAGCGGGGCTGGTCTCAAATCACAATTCAAGATGTGAATAGAGAGGGTGCCGCTGGCCTTTTATGGGTCCTGTTGGGGTGTTTTGAAAGAGGCAGTTCCTGCTTCCACAGAAATTATCTCTTTCCATTGTCAAGCAATCTGCCCACACTGCAGACAGACATCTGCCGCACAGATCAGGTATTGTCACACCTTGTTTGAGACATTAAGGGCTATCAGCCCCACCCAGCCACATGCATGGTTTTGAGACAACAGAGGTTTGGGCTATCACACTTCATGCCCTGGCTCAAAACATTGCTTGTGCTGTTTCTTCCATCTTATTCAGTGTGATGGTATGAACATGATGAAAAGGGATAGAGTAGGAAGATAGGGAAGAAAGCATCTGGACTCATGAGTCTCAAAGATTTTCCATTGCAATCCATGATGCTGGGATAAGCCTGTTAAACCACTTAATTTCATTTTGATGATTCAGGAGCAGTTTGATGGTCTGTTTGGAGATTGCTTTCATCTCAGCTTGGCCTCTTCAATAGAGGTGGTGAAGTCGTGGACCATTCCTGTAACAGCAACATCTTCAGAGCAATCTGTCCTGCGACGTCCCAGTCCAGCTTAATTAACAAGTAAAACATGTCAGCTGAGGGGCAGTCTCCATGTCCTTTTCATTAGGGCACTTTCCTCTGGCCTTCCAAATGTAATGTTGTCTCGAGACAGAATTCCAGATTTTAAAAGTGAATTTGGTTCACTTATTGAAAAATAGGAAAATATGATAATTTTGTTGTCTCCTCCTGTGAAATGGAGGCATTTATCTGAACTGTGTAGTTAGAGGGACTGAATTTTGTGGGGAATCTCTCTGTTGGACCTTTCTGGTGTTCCAGGCCCTTTGAGACTTGCAGTAGAGGTGGTCTAGGTGACCTTAATAATTTGCTAGGCAAGGTTCTGTCTCTTCTGCCACCTGCAATAAGGACAAGGAGACGGGTCCTCTATAACAGCAATTGAAACAGTTACATGTGCATAGTCTATATAAAAAACAAACCCTTATTGATCAGATGATGAAATTAAACATATCACACTGAACAAAATGATAAAGTTGTTTTTTTTTTCCACAAGAGAGAACTCAGTCTTTACTGGGGAATATTGATAATTCACTTGGAGATAAACTTTTGCTGGTCAAGACCTTTTCCGGTAAAGAGAAGAATGAAAACTCAATCCCTTTTTGGGGACTGTGACTCATTATTCCTTGTCATGGGTGTCAGGGGCTATCCTGGCGTACATATTCAGGCAGTTTTGATGCCAAGAGAATCTCTGCTACCATAGGGAGTTCTCTGTAGTTTTCGATGAGTCCTCTAAAATCAATCCACTGCCCACCCCACACGCCTGGTTCACTTAGTGAAGATGGGGTTTTTGCTAATTAAGCCCACTTAGTGTGAGATATTAGCAGCAGTTTTAATATGATTGCCCAGCCTTCTATTGTCGTATAACCGTGCTTGTGGCTGGGTGGGGCTGATAGCCTTTAATGAGTCTACTGCAGTCTCAAATAAGGTGTGATAGCACCTGGTCTTGAATAGACAGTGCGATGGACACAATAGCTGTGGGGGAGAGCTGCTGTGTGGGCAGATGAAAAGCAATAATTTCTATGGAGACAGGAATTCCCTCTTTAAAATCACCCTAACAATGCCTCTAAAAGGCCAGTGGCAGCCCCCTGTGCACACCTCATTTCACATCCGGGTTTGTGATTTGGAGAGACCGCCCCCGCTGCCAAAAGGGTATAAAAGGACCAGAACTTCTAGGGTCCACATATTGCATCTGCCGCAGAAGACGCTGCTGGAGTGTGCATCCACCGCCAGGAACTTGGACTATGGCCATGAGACTTCATGGGAAACGACGGTACCGGTACCGACATCTTTCTTTTCTTCTGACTTCTTACCTGTCTGCATTTCTTATTACCCTTTTTCTTACCATCTTTCCCTCTGCTCCATTCCCGTCTGATAAACCCAGCTCACCGTCTGTTTTGTGTTGGTTTGCCTTTATTTTCTCTAAGGGAATTTTTAAAAGCTTTATTACGACTTCCAGCACTGCCCAGGCTTGATTCTGGATATTGAATGGTGACAGGCATATCTGCTCTAGTGCAACTTTCTGTCTTCTTAGAGCTTCAGGTACTGAGGAGGTTTTCATTTTGTGAGAGAGAGCAAAAAACGGTTCTCTGAATCCTGGGAAAGGGGCTGGCAAAACGATTCTTCATTTTTCAGTTGGCTAGTGTAAGACTGTAAGGCTAAAGTAGGAGAAATGCCAGTTGTTCTGTCCTTTTTGTCACCACCACTTCTGGTCGCTGTCAGAAGGGTAGATAGACTTTTGGTCTGTCTTTATGGTGATGTTTTAGTGCTTTGACTTTTTATTCCGGTAAGATTAGAAGATAGCATCTGTAGCTGAAGTACTTGACTGTCCCTGCTGTGCTCAAACTGGTTTGATTCTGACTGTTTCAAAGTGCGGAGAGATTACTGTTCCTCAAAGATCTTGCTATCCTTCATAGCAAATGAGGGAGTGACAAGGATGGGTACTTTACAGGGAAGTTAGGTGTTCTTTGGTGTCTGCAAAAAAGCCAACCAACCTAAGAATTCGTGATTCTGGGATTGGAAAGGACCCCTTGAATCTTTAAGTTGTATACATTCACTGGCAGCTACAGTGTATGTTTTGATTTCATTCGAAATCAAAATTAAATAGTCTGCCTTTAGGGGAAAATACAGGTGGTTTGCTAGCCTAAACATGCCTGTTAGGCACAAATTCTTTGCATGCAATATTGTAAAGTTAGTTTTGAGGGTACCTGCTTTGAAGAATTTCAAAGGTCTCAACCCATTCCTCACATGCTGGAAAGGCTTCCTTTCAGTACAAGGATACTGATTGCCCCAGTATGCCGAGTAAAACAAACTCTTATTTGAATTAGGTTTATTAAATAATCATATCCTTTAAATGTCTGTTTGTGTGTAGAGGTAGTACCTTTTACTAGGCTGTTAAATAAAAGCAGAGAAATCAGGAAAGCTTTCAGACCTACAAACTTTTCCCAGCTGAGAACCTGATTTGTGCTGAATTTTTGGTCTGTTTTGATTTCTTTGCAAAACAGAGTTTCAGTTGCTTATCCAGTACAGGCATTTTCTGTATAAACTACCACCTGCTTGGTCTACAGCTTGTTTTGGGGGGCAGAGTAAGCCTGCATTCTCTGCTGCAATCACATAGTGTAGAACACATTTCCTTAGTTCAGCTATTGTTAAATTTCTGTACTTTATAGTTTTTAAGTGATAACTTGAAAAAAAAAACAGTACCTCTGTAGTTTTATTTTTTTAACTTTACTCGACTGTCTTTTGCAGTCTGTTTCCTTAAACTCACATACCACACTCTTCAAATATAAGCTCCCAAACAGAGTCTTTCAAATTTTGGCGGTCTCACTGAATCTGCAGAGATTGTTTTCTGCTGCAAGGTGTCAGTGTAATGATACACTGTGCCTAATGGCAAAGTTTTCACAGAAACATTCTGGTTGGAAAAGACCCTCAGGATCACAAAGACCAACCGATAACCCTTCTCTACAAAGTTCACTCTAAACCATATCCCCAGGCACCACATCTGAATGACCTTTAAACACATCCAGTTCTGGTCATTCCATCACCTCCCTGGGCAGGCTATTCCAGTGCTTGACCACTCTTTCCATGTTTTTTTTTTTCCTAATGTCCAGTCTAAACCTACGCAGTTGCAGCTTGAGGCCATTCCCTCTTTTCTATCCCTCTATGCCTGTGAGAAGAGACCAGCACCAACCTATCAACCGTGTTCTTTCAGGTAGCTATAGACAATGATGAGGTCTCCCTTCAGCCTTCTCTTCTTCAAACTAAACAGCCCCAGCTCCTTTAGTTGCTCCTCATAAGATTTATTCTCTAGGTTCTTCCCCAGCTCTGTTGTGCTCCTTCACTCACTCCAGCACCTCCACATCTCTCTTGTAATGAGGTGCCCAAAACTGAACACGGTACTTGAGGTGTGGCTCCACCAGAGCCCAGTACAAAGGACAGTTGCTTCCCTGATTCTGCTGCGCACAGCATTCCTATTCCAAGCCAGGATGCCATTGGCTTTCGTTGCCACCTGAGCACACTGCTTGCTCATATTTAGCTGCTTGTCGATTACAATCCCCAGGTCCCTTTTTGCCAGACAGCTCTCCATCCACACTTCCCCAAGCCTATAGCACTGCTTGGGGTTATTGTGGCCCAAGTTCAGGACCTGGCATTTGGCCTTGTTCATCCCATTAACATTGGCCCATCCATCCGATCTATCCAGGTTCCTCTGTAGAGCCTCCCTACCCTCCTGCAGATCAACAGTGCCGCTTATTTTGGTGTCATATGTTTTCTGCTTACCACTTTGAGAGGGTCAGGTTAGGATGCGCTTATTCGCTGGCTACCAGCAGAGGGCGCACCGTTATTTGAAATGAGCTGAATGAACGCGGACTAAGTGGCTCTGCTTTTCAGTAGTTTCCCAACAACACATTCGCATAACTGATTTGGGCAGCAGCAAAATGATATTTTAATGTAACTTTTAGAATATGTATTTGTGATCATGTGAAATATTTTGTCAAAAGTGCTCGATCCAGTTTGTTTTTTACCAGTGTTACAGTGCCAGTGTCATGCTATGTGTTCTTACCCTGGTTATGGGCCTGGCTAGTTGTACTGTTTTGGGTTCTATCCAGTCAACAGAAGTGCAGAGTATCTACAAAATGTACGATTTGAAGCAGAACCTTGAAAATACTCTATTGGATTCTATGCAATTTCAAAATTATAGAACCATTGTTAGATCAGGTCAGAATCATATAAGGTCTTGTTCAACTATCAACCTAAAACCCACCATGGCCCAGAGTGCTGTGTACACATGTTTCTTGAACACCTTTGGGGAAGATGACTCCTACCTCCCTGGGTGACCTCTTCTAATTTTTGACCACTCTTTCTGTAAATATTTTTTTTTCTAATATCCTCTAACATACTCTAAACCTTCCCTGCCACATTTTCAAGCCGTTTCCTCTTGTCCTGTTGCCTGGTACTACTAGAGAAAAGAGACTGACCTGCACCTTACTACACCCTCCTTTCAGGTAGCTGTAGGGAGCAGTGAGGTCTCCCCTCAGCCCTTCTCCAGACTAAACAATCCTGGTTCCTTCATACATTCCTAATAAGACTTTCTCTAGACACTCACCACCTTTATTGCCCTTCTCTGGATGTGCTCCAGCACCTCAGTGCCTTTCCTTCATGTAGTGAGCAGCTCAAAACTTTGTATTGTCCACTTTTTTTTTAAACTGGCATTATAGTATTACATTTTTTAAAGCTTTTTTTATGTTTTCAAGATGACAGTGGGCCTGCACTCTGTAAAAAATAGTTTTATGTATGGCTGCTGATTTCAGTGTTTACAAATTTACCATAGTGCTCAACATTTATCTGGAAATTCCTACAGAATTTGCAGTCTCATAATTTTTTTTTGGTTTGTTTTTTTTTTTCCATGCAGAGAGACAGACTCTAGTGGAAGTGGAGATAGCTCAGATGAAGAGCTAGTTGGTCCTATGCAATCTCAAACTTCTGCTCAAGGTTCAGTAGAGGGTACTGACGATGATGATGCTGAATTCATTGGGCCACCACTTCCACCTGGGTTCAAGGACAGTGACGATGATAACGACAATGATGATACAGAGGAGGACGAAAATGTAAGTATTTTGTTCCTCTTTAATGTTTTATTATGCTTTCAGTGCACTGTCATTGCTAAGTGTGCATGTCCTTTTAGACAGATTTTGCAGGTGAAGTATGACTGTTGTCAAATGGTTTTCAGGAGAAAATACCAAGCTTTAAATCAAAATGTATGCATGTGAAACTCAAGGGAAATTAGTCATCAGTTAGTATGTACTGGTTACTTTTCTTTGGTTTTGCATTAAGTAATAACTATATGAATAAGTCTTTTATATAAATATTTTATATGGCTTGTTTCCCATTACATTTGTAGGATGATCTTGGAGGTCTCTTACAACCTGGTTGATTCTATGATTCTATGGTTCTGTAAAGATAGGATTTTTTTACAACAAAGAGGAGGTAGAAATGAACTTTAATCTAGGGAGAACAATCAGGCTAGTACTGTTTTTGGGGAATGGTCTGTGGTAATGTTGGTGGTTCTGTTTCGTTTTCTAAATCTAAGTAAGCACCACTTAAGTTAGTGTGAATGTAGATTCTCTTTACTATCTATGCTAAAAGCAAGAAACCAACAACCTACCTTGAGTATTGCAGATATTCAGTTGACAGATCTCTCTCTCTCTGTTTAGTTAAATTCTAGTGGTTTGGCGTTCATTCTCTAGAACTTCCTGGATTGTGGCGTGAATATAAATCTAATCCTAATAAATGAATTCCCAGGTGTCTCAAGGGTTTCTTATCAATTCCTTTTCAGTTTTGACTAGGTGTTCTGTTCTTTTCCAATAAAAGCTCCTATCATGTGTATCTTGTGAACTTCATAATGTAAGCTTAATAAAACTGCTTTTAGATTGAGCAAGAGGAGCAATGACAGAACTTATATTCAGAGTGATTCTGATCTCGTATGAGCATGATTTGAGTGGTTTATCCTGGCTTTCATTTGTTTGTTTTGGTCGTGGGGTTTTTTTTTTTTTTTTTGGTGTTTGGGTTGTGTGTTTTTTGTTTTGTTTTGGTTTTTTTTTTGTCATGTATTGGTTTGTTTTTTTTTGGGATGCCATGGGGAAGGGGGGAGTTGGTTGATTGTGTTTTTGTAGGGGACAAGTGATGAGAAATTCTTACTCCTTAAGAGTTTTTTATTAGTTTGTAGGATCTGCTTGATTCACAGTAACCTGTGTATTTTTTAAGGAAACTTTAAATTTTAGCACTACATCTACTGTGATTCCAACTAACTGAGGATAAATCCCAAACTTTTATTGAAAATGCTCTAATACTTTGGATTAGACTTGCTATTTGTGCATATCAGGAATTCCCTTAACTTTATATCTGTTAAGGCACTGTGCAGCAGTCCTGAAGGTGTCATAGACTCATCAGATTTCAATTGCTGTGTGTCATGTTATATTGAAATCATTACTTCTTTTCTGCCAGTTTTCATCTTTCTATCCTATTTCAGGTATGCTTGTTCATATATTTTCAGTTCAGGGTAAAATCTTAGAGTACATTGCTTTATCAAGAAATTTTATCAGATGTGAATCTCTCCAACAGATATTTGCAATAGTAGCTCTTGGTCTGGAAAAGTGCTTAGAAGAAAATGTTTGGCCCTAAGTTTGTTTTATCTTCAGTTGCTTTCCAGCTTATTTCAGTGTCATCCAGAGTGTTAGTGTATGTCTCTTGCAAAGCAAATGTCATGATGTCACAGTTCCTGTTGTCTTAAATATAAAAATAAACATACATCTCAGTGACATTAATTCTTCAAGTACATTAGCTGTATTACTGCCTTTTCTGAGTACCAAAAATATCAGGAGTGGGAATTCATAAGGAAAAATAAGTAGCTTAATCATCCTCCAGTGTCTACAAATTGCCCATACCTGTTTTACAAGTCCACTGTGACACAGAGTGCTGAATCATTTTAAAGACAACTTGTTCTTGTTCTGCTGTTTTAAGTCTTGGAGTTTGTGAGCATTCTGTGCCTTAAAACTGTCAAAATAGTTTTATATCTCCATTAATTTTTCCTGCAGAAAATATTGAAATTCTGGAGAAGATGTTAAATATGTGTGTCATCCCAAATTAAATCACAGAAATAGTGGTCATTCGTGGTCAGGGCTGGAAGAGACCTTAAAGGATTTTCTTTATCCAGCCCCCATGCCATGGGCAAGGACAACCCACACTAGATCAGATTACTTCTACCAGCTACGTGGGCAACTTGTTGCACTGTCTCACCACCCTCGTGGTGAAGAATTTCTTCCTAACATCCAATCTGAACCTACCCCCTTGTAGATCTACTCTGTTCCCCCTAGTCCTATGACTACCTGACTCCCTAAACAGTCCTTCCCCAGTTTTGCTGTAGGCCCCTATAGATAGCAGCAGGCCACAATAAGATCTGCTCTTCTCCAGATAGACCAACACCATCTCTCTCACTCTGTCCTCACAGGACAGGTGCTTCAGCCCTCTGATCATCCTCGTGGCCCTTCTCTGCATGCATTCCACCACGTCCTTATCTTTCTTGTATTAGGGGTTCCAGAACTGGATGCATTACTCCAGGTGGGGTCTCACTAGAGTGTACAGAGGAGGATGATGCCAAAGTAAAAATCACAGTATCTATCAATAGAAAATAATTTCAAAATTCTGACATGGAATAATTCTCTGCCAACAATAAAATAACTTTAATGGCTTAATTTGTCTTAACATGAAATATATCACCTTTCTTCTGAGATAACTCCTTCAGAGTTGTTCCTCTGATTTATGATTAAATGGTGATGTACCTAGAGGTTTCTTTGATGAGGACAGGAGCCAGTTGTTTTGGGGGTTTTGTCTTGTTTTTTACCCTCTGCAGCAGTCTTGTATTCTGTCATCATTGATATTTCTCCCTAAAGTGCCATGTGGGTGCCAGGTATCAAGCTGATCCTTTGTCTCTCTTTCCTTCTTGTATCCCTGTCTCTGGTGATTCCAGGTGACATTTTTTTCCTTTCTGATGAGGAATTTCTGAAAACCAGCTTTTAAAATAGCAAATATTTGTGTGTGATAGTGTAAGCCTAGTAGTAAAGAAAGTTTCTGCATGTAACAACTGCAGTTTTAAGGGCAGGTCCTTCCAATTGTCTGTGAATGGTATAAATTGTCCCAGGCTTAGTCCAGCTGCTGCTTGTAATACATTTTTCTTAGGGAAGGAAGTTATGATACATTGGATTTATTAGAAGATCCAGTGGTAGTTTCCTGTGATTGCCCATATTGTTGTCTACAATCAGTAGACAATATGTATTTGCAAACAAAGAACAGGCCAGGAACTGATAGGAGAATCCAAACACTTGGGCTAAATGTTCGTATTTGAAATCAGATGAATAAATAACGTTAAAGTAACTTGTAACCACCCATCTCTGCTCAAAAAAACCCCCAACAATCCAGCTTTAGATTTAATTTTTTCTTTCTTAATACTCTGTGGCAGGCCCTCATACCACACTGCCTGACTTGCTTTATGCCATCTTTCTTTCAGAAAAGGCGTGGGGGAGAAGCTGAGAAACATTGACAACAGTCCCTCGGCTTGGCACTTTTACAGTGAGAGGGGCTTACTGCATAAACATTTGGCTTAACATGCCACACCTTGTTGTAAATACAAGTTCTAAGGAGGTCATCTCAAGTCTTTCATCCTTTGGGGTAGATAGATGAAATTGCATGCAGTTCATGATATAGTTTATGGTTATTTGAATTCCTTAGGTGCAAGTTTGTAAACAAGCCTATCATTTGAACAGTAATTATCATCCTGGACTAAATATCTTAGCTTATGTGTCTTATCCAGAACTCTTCCACTCCCTTTATTGTGCAAAATTTTGGTAGTGCAATGTTTATCTACCCTGTGCCTGTCTGTATTAATAGATACTTCTAAGCTCTTAATACCCACAGCCAACTGCAAAAATCTATTTATATGCATTTGCTCACTCTTACTGGGTTGTTCTCTCACCTACATTCCACACTGCTGTAATTGTCATAGTGTCTGTGAGGATTTGAGATTGCATGTATTGGCTTAAATTTCATTTTGGTACTTTTTGTGCATGTTTGTGCCAAACTGGTTATTGTATTTTAAAAGCAGGATTCTTCTGCTTTCTCTGTTTTCTTATTTCTATGTTATAAAGAAATTCCAAGGGCAGTTCATTCACAGGTAGTAAGTAATAGGATACCATCAGTCTCAGGGTTTGCCCATTTCAATACTTCAAGTATACAGTGGTTCTTGAAATCACAGTATCACAGTATCACCAAGGTTGGAAGAGACCTCACAGATCATCAAGTCCAACCCTTTACCACAGTGCCCAAGGCCAGACCATGGCACCAAGTGCCACATCCAACCTTGCCTTGAACTGCCCCAGGGACGACGACTCCACCACCTCCCCAGGCAGCCCATTCCAGTGTCCAATGACTCTCTCAGTGAAGAACTTTCTCCTCACCTCGAGCCGAAATTTCCCCTGGCGCAGCCTGAGGCTGTGTCCTCTTGTTCTGGAGCTGGCCACCTGAGAGAAGAGAGCAACCTCCTCCTGGCCACAACCACCCCTCAGGTAGTTGTAGACAGCAATAAGGTCACCCCTGAGCCTCCTCTTCTCCAGGCTAAACAACCCCAGCTCCCTAAGCCTCTCCTCGTAGGGCTTGTGCTCGAGGCCTCTCACCAGCCTCGTCGCCCTTCTCTGGACACGCTCAAGCATCTGAGTGTCCTTCCTAAACTGGGGGGCCCAGAACTGAATGCAGTACTCGAGGTGTGGTCTGACCAGTGCAGAGTACAGGGGCAGAATGACCTCCCTGCTCCTGCTGACCACACCACTCCTGATGCAGGCCAGGATGCCACTGGCTCTCTTGGCCACCTGGGCACACTGCTGGCTCATGTTCAGGCGGGTATCAATCAGTACCCCCAGATCCCTCTCTGTCTGGCTGCTCTCCAGCCACTCCGACCCCAGCCTGTATCTCTGCATGGAGTTGTTGTGGCCAAAGTGCAGCACCCTGCACTTTGAGCTATTGAACCCCATCCCATTGGCCTCTGCCCATCTGTGCAGGCGGTCAAGGTCCCGCTGCAGAGCCCTTCTGCCCTCCAACTCAGTCACATCTGCCCCCAGCTTAGTGTCATCTGCAAACTTGCTGATGACTGACTCGATGCCCTCATCCAGATCATCTATGAAGATGTTAAAGAGGATGGGGCCCAGCACAGATCCCTGAGGGACACCACTAGTGACTGGCTGCCAGCTGGATGTGGCACCAACTAGTGACTGGCCGCCAGCTGGATGTGGCACCAATCATTGGTTTATGAAGAGAGCCTTTAAAAATGTCCCGGTAGGAATTTGTCCCTTTCTGTAGAAATTTATCAGGCTATCCTGAGAAGAACCTGAAGACAAGAGAAATACCATCATTCTCTGCTTGGAGGTCCATTTTTTGCCACCTTAGAATACATACTAACTTTGGTAGCTAGATGAAGTCAGGATCCTGAATATATGAATATATGATACAGTCAGTGAGGCAAATTTAAAAAGCAAGCATGAAAAGTGTCTGAGCAATTGGTACTTTGCATTTTATCTGTAATCAGAACTACATTGAAAACCTCAAGGCAAAACAGTTAGTTTTGTAAACTTGCATACCATCCATTTTCTGTGTGGCTCTTAGGACATGAAATCTAAACTGTTAAAAGGTGTGGGAAACAGTCAAGCCTAAGATAGCAGCAGTATCTGAGAGAGCATTAGTTTAAAACCTGAACTATATGACTTTGTGGCTCACATCTCGAAGGAGGTTGTCAAACATGAGGTTAATGTGAAGAATTCAGGCCTGCAGAACAAATTCTAGAAATGGGAGTTAAATTCTACCCAAGCCCAACAAACTGCAAAATTAGGAATCCTTGTTTTGGCATCCTTACTAGTTGTCTGGAAAATGTCCATAGCAGGGAATTTGAACAAATCTGAGAAAAAATTCTTGGACTGCATTTGAGTCAGATTATTTTATGGGTTATACATTCCTTCCCACTGCTTCAGCTTTTCCTGTGGAAAGCCAGTAAGCGTTTATAAGCTCTCTGCTTCTCTCTTGCTGATTTTTGGCTTATTTTATACTTTCGTTTCTCTTTTCATAGCAGCTTAGTCCTGTGTTTTAACACTTGCTTGTTGCAAGGGAAGAACTGATGGAGGGTTTTTTTGAGCTTGCTGATTTATGGAAACAATGTGTTCCTTGATAAAATCAGTCATCACAGCTCTCTTTTCTGAACAATTGCAGGAGTTCACTTGTAACATAACTATTATACACAAGGCTTCTTTTTTTAAAATAAGGGAGTGTGGGGAGGTACTGGGTTTTTTTTTTTACTTTGTTTTGTAAATGAGCTTGTAAGGGACTTAAGATGCTTCAAATTGCGACATAGCCCCTGCAATGGGTAGACATCTTCAAATAGAATTGCTCAAAGGCCCCATCCAACCAGACCTTGAACATTTCTGGGAATGGAAGACGTCTGCAGCCTCTCTGGGAAGCCCCTTTGAGTGTTCCATTACCCTCAACATAAAGAAATTTCTTTCTCATATCTAATCTGAATCAACCCTCTTTTAGTTTAAAGCCGTTACCCCTTTGTACTATCACTACATGACTTTTTTACAAAGTTCCTCTGCAGCTTTCTTGCAGGCCTGCATTAGCTACTAAGAGACTGCTACAAGCTCTTGGAATTCATGTGGGCCCAGGTGGTGTTGACCCCTCCCCAGAGGTGGGTCTGAACACTACAGGATGGCCAAGGGATCAGGCCCAGCCAGCATGGGTTTAGGAAGAGCAGGTCCTGTCTCACCAACCTGATCTCCTTTTATGATCAGATTACCTGCCTGGTGAATGTGGGGCAGGCTGTGGATGTAGTCTACTTGGACTTCAGCAAAGCCTTTGACACTGTCTGCCACAAGAAGCTCCTGGCCAAGCTGGCAGCTCATGGCTTGGACAGATTCACTCTGTGCTGGATCAAGAACTGGCTGGATGGCAGAGCGCAGAGAGTGGTGGTGAATGGTGCCACATCCAGTTGGCAGCTGTCACTAGTGGTGTTCCCCAGGGATCAGTGCTGGGCCCAGTCCTGTTCAATATCTTTATTGATGACCTGGACAAGGGGATTGAGTCCAGCATCAGTAAGTTTGCAGATGACACCAAGCTAGGAGCAGGTGTGAATCTGTTGGAAGGTAGGAGAGCCCTGCAGAGGGACCTGGCCAGGCTGGATGGGTGGGCAGAGGCCAACGGGATGAGATTGAACAAGGCCAAGTGCAGGGTTCTGCACTTTGGCCACAACAACCCCAAGCAGCGCTACAGGCTGGGAACTGAGTGGCTGGAGAGCAGCCAGGAGGAAAGGGACCTGGGGGTACTGATAGATAGTAGCTGAAGATGAGGCAGCAGTGTGCCCAGGTGGCCAAGAGAGCCAATGGCATCCTGGCCTGCATCAGGAAGAGTGTGGCCAGTAGGACAAGGGAGGTTATTCTTCCCCTGTACTCAGCACTGGTCAGGCCACACCTTGAGTGCTGTGTCCAGTTCTGGGCCCCTCAATTCAAGAGAGATGTTGAGGTGCTGGAACATGTCCAGAGAAGGGCAACAAAGCTGGTGAGGGGCCTGGAGCACAAATCCTTTGAGGAGAGGTTGAGGGAGCTGGGCCTGTTTAGCCTGGAGAAGAGGAGGCTCAGGGGTGATCTTGTTACTGTCTACAACTACCTGAAGGGGCATTGTAGCCAGGTGGGGGGTGGCCTTTTCTGCCAGGCAACCAGCAATAGAACAAGGGGACACAGTCTCAAGTTGTGCCAGGGTAGGTATAGGCTGGATGTTAGGAAGAAGTTCTTCACAGAGAGAGTGATTTCCCATTGGAATGGGCTGCCCAGGGAGGTGGTGGAGGCACCGTCCCTGGGGGTCTTCAGGAAAAGACTGGATGGGGCACTTAGTGCCATGGTCTAGTTGATTGGTTAGGGCTGGGTGCTAGGTTGGCCTGGCTGATCTTGGAGGTCTCTTCCAACCTGGTTGATTCTATGATTCTATGGTGGTTAGCCCACTCCCCCTTCCTGTCTAAGATCCATAAAAGCAGGGGGACATCCCCTCCCTCAGGCATGTAAATCTTAACCGCTTAGCTTGGTGTAATCTGCAGACTTGCTGAGGGTACACTTAATTCCACTGTGTCGTTGATGGAGATAAACAGCGCTGGTCATAATCTGGACCCCTGAGTGACACCACTTGACACTATTCTCCACACAGGCACTGAGGCACTAACCACAACTCTTCTGCAACCATCCAGCCAACTCCTCATCCACCAAACAGTCCACCCATCACATCCATCATTAGAAAGAACAATGTTGTGGGGAGTCCATGTCAGAGGCTTCACATATATCCAGGTAGATGACATCCATAGCTTATCTCTTGTTCTTCTCCAATCCAAACATAAATATTGGATTCTGGACGAAACTGTCCTGCTAACTCAAGTAATCTTTATATGCTGTGGAGTATCTACAGCAACTCCCTGTGGAGAAGATCAAGAAATCCACTGAATAGTGTAAGAAAAAGTTCTCATAGGATGTATCTAATCTACATTTTCTAATATCTGGGGAGTAAGAAAGTCTTGTGCAACATCAGTAAATGTCTGTGGAATGAAGCATTTTAGTAAAGTATGATCTTGAATTTTTGCCTCCATGGTTTATCTCCAGATAAACCTTTTGTATTGTCAAGAGGCTGCATCTGTACGTTAGCATGGGTTAAAAAGTTAAGACATTGCTTCTGTATGCTTACATACCTCAGGTTCCTTGAGGAATGACTGTAAGATGGGTTGGATTTGACCTGTGGGCTTCGTTCCATGTGAATAAATGTGTCCATTTGTTCCTGTATAGTCCTGAATCCTGAGCAATACTGAATAATGGCTGTTTAATTGCTAAACAGAAATCAAGAGCACTCTTGTTTAGTTGTCTGTCTTGTCAAGTTTAATTGTAATAATTCTGTAACTTTCAGACTACGTTTGTAGAAATAGCTATTTTTGATACAGTATGCTGGAGGAGTCTCAACTTTCATGAACTCTACAGTAAGAGCATATTACATAATTTCTGGACACAACTTTCAGACATTATGAGTTTTAAGATTAAAAACAGAACCAAGTCTCACCGGCCGTGATTTTTAACTTAGGGCTTAGTATTTGCTCTGTACATTTTGAAGTGTTGTTGGTTATGGCAGGGTTCTAACATTGTGAGATACATCTTCTGTCCATAAAGCGTTACCATTTTGTGACATAAGCTTTAGTCAATGGAGTATATCTAAGTCCAGCATGGAGAATGTGTGTTTCTTGCAAGCATGGAGCTCACGTGTGCAATATAAGTGTATCTTTTCCTCTTTCCAGATGTATAGTTGAAGTCACGTAGCAATTTATATTTATGTCACATTACATAAAATGGTGCTGCTATAAGACAGCTTAAATGTTGATATTTTGAAGGTAAGTTATGGGTAGCAAGGGAGAATTAGTAATCGAAACAGTAATAGAATTTGAACCAGCTGTGGGAACTAGATAGGAAATTGTCCTTCCTTCCTGCAGTAACTTAGACATGCTGTAATTTTTAACCCCTGTCCCCCTACCTTCACCCTCTGGTTGTAGATTTTCTTTGCATGACTAGCTCATGACACTCATGCACACACGCACTTTCCCCTTCCCAGTTTGATTAGCAAGTTCGTAGAAAAGTGGAGTATTTCTCACTAGGTATTATTATATGCATGAAATTGTGTCTCCTACATATTTGAGTGAATATGGTTTTATAATCACAATGGGAGGAATGTTGAAAAGTATAGTGTGTGGACAATTCAGTCTCTAGAGGTGTGATTGTTTAGTTTTGCTGACTGTAGTGTGTTTGCTAAGAATAACAGGATCCCTGTGGATTTTGAAGTGCTTCACCAAGACTGTTGAATAAAACCTTGTGGTAGATTACTTATAATAGATATTATATATTCACATTTTTTGACTGGGGTAAGTAGAAATGAAATAGACAAAGTAGAAAGTCAAATACTGCTCTGCACCAGTGGTGCATTGTGTTAACTTTGGCCACTTAAATGTATAATTTAAGAGATGGATCACTAAGAGGTTGGTTTTATAGAAGTTCTTGTTAGTGTCACTTTGATGCTTACGAAGTTCTGTGGTAACATGGTCACTAGAAGTCTTAAAGTGAACATCAGGCTTTTTTGATGAGAGGAAGAATGAGGTGTACTTCAATTGTAATAGTCTCCATGTCCATTTTGGACAGCAGTGACAAATATTAAATATAATTTTTGTTGCTGGCCTTTTATATTTTGATAGACACTAAGTTAAAATTAGAATTAATAGTGTAGGCTGCTGATGGACCTAATTCCATTTCTTGTAAAACTTGCAAAAGAAACAGTGATACTTGCTGTACATTAAATATATTATTTTAATGTACTTCTGTATAAGTGTGTGTAACTGAAACAGTCTTTGCTTCATGAAGTACAAACTCTTAATCATATAAATGACTTAAACATATAGCAGGTGCATTTTTGTCTTTTTCTTTGCAAAAAAGGTTAAATTTGTACATATATGGTCTCTAAATTCTAATTTATTTTGAGACAGAAAGTCAGTTTGGAGATGAGTAAAGCAGTGTTAATGACTAATATATAAAAATGGTTTAGTAGTTAAAAGGCCAGAAACTGCATATGGAATTGTTACTGTAACCTTGGCTTTTATGTCTTCTGGATGAGTGGACAGAGGCCAGTGGGATGAGATTGAACAAGGCCAAGTGCCTGGTGAAGAGGAGGCTCAGGGGTGACCTCATTGCTGTCTAGAACTACTTGAAGGGAGGCTGTAGCCAGGTGGGGTTTGGTCTCTTCTGCCAGGCAACCAGCAACAGAAGAAGGGGACACAGTCTCAAGTTGTGAGGAGGTCTAGGCTGGATGTTAGGAGGAAGTTGTTGGCAGCGAGAGTGATTGGCATTGGAATGGGCTGCCCAGGGAGGTGGTGGAGTCGCCATCCCTGGAGGTGTTGAAGAAAAGCCTGGCTAAGGCACTTAGTGCCATGGTCTAGTTGACTGGCTAGGGCTGGGGGATACGTTGGGCTGGTTGTTCTTGGAGGTCTCTTCCAATCTGGTTGATTCTATGATTCTCTCGGTGAGTCAAGTGAAATAACAACACTTTTTTTTCCTTTAAAATTCGCCAAAAGGCAATAATAATGTGTCTGTATAGTATTGGAAATGTCAGAGTTTAATGTAAATAATAATTAAGTGAACTGGCTGTCGTGAAAAATGTTATGATCTAGTTGATTGGATAGGGCTGGGTGATAGGCTGGACTGGATGATCTTGGAGGTCTCTTCCAACCTGGTTGATTCTATGATTCTATGAAACTGAGATAATAAAAATGAAATAAGTAAGTGGTAACTTGTCTGAAATAAGCACCAGATCACTGAGCCTGAGTAAGCCTAAGCCAGTCTCCCAGAAACTGTGGAGGAAACCTGAATGACCACAGGCAATTTCAGAATTAAATAATTTTTATCAGTGATTAGAGCTTGCCTTAGAAAAGATTTAAGGGAGTTTTTCCAGTCTATATTGTGAAAACAATTCCCAGATAATACATATTAATGTAAACTATGATTTTCATATAGATCATGTGCTTGCTGTAAATTTAGAAATTATCTGAATGAGTTTTTAGAAGCTAGGTGAAAAAATAGCAAAATCTAAACCAATCTCCTAGGAGACAGACCAGGAAGACTTTGCTCTGTACTTAAAATCTGTGATGTTTATAACTACAGTTATTTGTGAACTTTGCTGAGGCTCTACTTTATCTAAATTGTTAAGCTGTTAATTTGTGTTAAACTGTTCTGTCTGTGAACAGTATCTGAATTACTGTTTGACCCATCATATTGTTAAATAAATTGAATCTGATCTCTAATAACAATAAAATCTATTATTTTTAGGCTGTCATATGTTGGAATTAACTTTTAATCTTTTAGTCTTTTCCCTTGCTGTTTAAACCTGACAAAACACTCTGTGTCAGATAATAGGAAGAAATTTCATGAGGCTGTGAATTAGATGATGTTGAGAGAAGCTGTAACCACATTACCATTTCTGTATTGAACAAATAAATTCACTTCCTGCAGGTCTGTGAGGGGAAGTTCATCTGCTTGAGCACCTCCTTAATTCTTGAATGCACCCTGGAGATGTGCATTTAAAGTCACTAAACTTATCCTTAAGTCTTAAAATTCAAGATGTAAGTTCTGTGTTGAGCTGAGTGCTACTCAAACTAAAGGCTAACTGGGAGAGGGAGCATTTTGTAGGGTTCTTCCTTCAAAGGTTTTGTGGATTTGTCATGGAGCTGGAAGTTATCTATGTTTTTCCATAAGTAAGATATTGAGGGTGTTTCATGAGAATCCCTGCAAGTATTTGCAAGTGTACTTTTGTTTCCCATATTTCGCTTCATCTTTTTTTCAGGCCAGAATTTTAGATAATACGCACACACAGGCCCTGATTAATCCAGGTTAATCGTGGTAGAAACTTAGTTACCTTGCACTCACTGAATAATTCATGAAGAGGAAAAGTCTCAAGATGATTAAGGATTTCAGTACACTGATTCTTTTCCTTAGAGTTATATGTCTCTTTTGAAGGCTATCTAGGAAGTATGAAGTAAATGTTTTCTATATTTAGATTCTATGAATCTGGGCCAAAGTTAATTTAATAACATGCCAAGTTTACATTGGAATACATCTGTCAACTCTAACACCTAAAAGAGGAAATTAAAAGTTGATGAAATGTAATTTCTAATCTGGATGGTTTCTAGTGCTTGAGAGTTTGTGGATATTTTACTCCTGTAAACCCAAAAATGTTTCTCTTTTTCTGTTGCTCTAAACCAGCATCTTACTCGTTCCTCACACTCCGTCTTTCTCCTCAGTGCACACTTACACAACCTTAGGCATTTATTTTCTGTTTAAGGAAAATAACAGAAAATTGTGACTTGAAAAACCCGCACATTTCACAAGTAATATGGTTTTAATCTCTACACAGAGTTAAGTTCTGGAACAAAACATGAGTATCAATGTGTGGTGTTTGCAAAATGAGTTAAGAATATATTTGAACTCTTACTACTGTCTTCAGCTTTCACTGCTGTCGTGGAAAGTTCATGTTGAAATAATTTTCTAGTCTGAAAAAAAGGACTAAGACATGTTTTCTTCCAGATCTGTGAAATACTCCCTTCCACACTCTTTTATCTTTTCTCTAATAGTATTTTAGACTCAATATTGAAGGACAGAATGAGATGCTCTTGTCTCTGTTCACTATAATGGAATCTTGATATCACTATAATGGAATCTTGATTTTGTTCATTTACCCACATGTAGTATCTGTCAAAGTTAGATGTGAGTTAAAAGGGGAAAAACTCTGTGTTCATGGCTTTTAACTTAGCTACAATACAGGGAGGTTGTGCAGGTGTCCTCCTGTGAAGTCTGGTGGCCTGTAGTTTTTATTCCCCTGGAAAGCACAGCATTTGGGTTGTGTTTCAGGTGATGCTGTGAGAGAGAACACTTTGACCTGCAAAAAGAACACCTATGATACAGAGATCTGCAAGCCACAACAAGCCTGTGTTGCTTTTTGTTGTGTTGTTGTAGTAACTTCTAAACTAGAAGTAGTTGGAAGCCCTTTGTGATTGGTATTAGTGTATTCTGCCTAAATGCTGCATGGAGCTGGAGTGGATTTCTGTGATGCTGTTCAAACTTTATAGCTGCACAATTCAGTGTCTCTAGTGTTTTATTTGTCTGAATTAACAACTTGGGGTGTTGTACGTCACTTTGACAATTACCATGTCCTGTCCTTTCTGTTGTTGTTGATAAGTTGTCTGCTCTTTTCATAATCTCTTAAGAACATTTTCTTTCAATGTTATATACTTTACAACCTAATCATTTTATTAGGTGACATTACATTTTTCTTGTTAATGTCTCCTGTCACTCAATTACTCTTTCAATCAGAAAGAATGGAATATATGGAAAGTTGCTACTGTCTGATTACAAGAAAGATTTCAGCACTGAAGTCTAAAACAAAGACCTTTCCAAGACTCTCAAACTTTGCTTCTCTCCCTATCCTACTCCCCACCAGCAGTGTGGCTTTTTTTTTTCAGGCAATGCAGTCTTTTGGAAGTGGAAGAGTGGAGGCTTAAAAAATAGACTTTCAAAGCCCCATGAACATAGTACATGTTAAACAAAATGTTTGAAAATAGGAAATTCATTTTTCTTAATTGAGAGGAGGCCTGGAATTTGGAAGTTTGAGTTGCTGCTCTTTAAGTATATGAGGCTAATTCGTCAGCATTTGCTTCTAGGGATATTTACCCTATGTTTGCCAGTTACTCATTATTCTGTCCATCAGGAACTCAGTTATTATATTTGTGTTTTAGAGAGGCAACAACCATCTGCATCAGTCCTAATTGTTCTGTCAAATTTGCAGTTCCACCTGAAGTGGAGAAATCCTTGTAAAGTGCAGCTCTTGTCTCCTCCGCTTTGCTCCTGCCTATGAACAGACAGCATCTTCAGTGTGCAGTGTGCTAGATGGAGACTCAGAAGAGCAGAACGTTGAGTGTTTATGCTTCCTGCAGAAGGGATTTTTTCAAACATTACACTGGATAGTGGATTTTTAAAAAATTGCTTCTGCAGGATTGAACTTTCTCCCCAAGCCAAATACTTAGTTTATTGTGAAGATTCAAACCCATTTTTCTCCCACTGTGTACTTCTGCCTTCTTCTAAGTACCAGTGATTATCTTTGCCCATATTCACAATCCCATGGATATTGAAGGATATCTTGTAGGGTCTAGAAATCTAGAGATTAATTATTTTTCCTTTTTGTGTGTAAATTGTCTTGCTTGTGTGGTTAGATCTGGACTATTGGGTTTTTTGTTGTGCAGGGGTGTTTTATTTTGGTTTTGATTTTTCTTAATACGGTGGAGACAAGCATAGTTTCAAGCATTGTTTCTAGTGGCATATTTTCTGAGGATAAGGAATGAGGGAAGAAAAGTAACCTACAGTATTTAGGGGCAGTGGGGCAGTGACTAGAAGAGTAGCGTCAGGCACAGGAGGAATAATAGTCCCTAAAAAAATAACTGCAGACTGCAGATGTGATGCCTGACTTGCATGTTGCTTTGCAGAAGTTATTTAAAAAGTAAGAGTTTTCATTTTTGAGAAAACCAAATAACTCTTAGAATACAGTATTTCATAGATTAATGTATACAGATCTCGTAAGGCAGGGAATTGAGCCTACTTGTAAAAGCACTGGGAGGTACATCAAGATCAAAGCTGTTTTCCTTTGTTTCTGCTCAAACAGAATGGTCAAGTAATGCTGTATTTTCTTGATACATTTAAGAAGGGGAAAAGAACCCACAAAGCAAATTAAAAATAAAAAACAACCAACCAACTGTTTCCAGAACAGTGTTATTGAAATATTAAATCCATTTTTGGTGAACTTAACAACTGAAATGCAGTCAACAGCTGAAAGACCTGGCAGTGCAGGTTCACTCTTGGCAAACTCTGCCTTTTAGCTTTTTTTAGACGCAGTCATTTTTACAGTATATGGGGGATCTTGCATAAAATGTATTAATTGTATTTTCTTTGGAGAGTGTGAAATCGGTGGCATTCTTTGTTCTTTGGAGTGTAGTAACTGTGAAAGTTGTGATTACGTCTGATAGATGGACATAGACATTTGTTGCAGCAGGTTAAAGGTATTTATAGCATTCTCAGTCATACAGGAAGTTTATAGTTAACTGAAATAGAATAAGCCACCTTGATCTTTGTAGTATTTGGCTGATTTGAAGATGTTATGCCAAGATATTTTTCTGGACGTTGTTATCTTACTTTTTTTGTTTGAATAGTCTAAACAGTTACTTTAACTGTCAGGCATCCCTTGGAGACTACAGAGTGTAGCACCACTTGCACTTGCCAGACGTCTGATGTGAAGACTCAGGCTGTTTGATTTATCAGGTGACAGAATGTTTTCATATCTGCTCTTCTCCCTTAAAGATAAGTAGTCAGAACAGTGTTCAGCATAAGTGCCCTGTATAGCAAAAATGTAGGTTTTTTTGAGAGTGGTTCACTCTTCACATTTAAAGAGGAATCTCATTGTCATCACATGGAGGAGCTGGCAGTTAAAATTAACTAAGTTTGTTCTATCGCATTTTGTTTATTAATGGTTTTGTTTGTCAGTTTGAGTTACTGAAAGAACTCAAAGACACCCTCTCAAAAAATAAATTCAGTGCTGCTGTGATATTGGCTTGCAATACCTAATTTTGAGGCAAGGTGTTTGTAATGAGCAGACATATACTGTTCCAGTAATACAAAACAAGCAGCCTAGCAGTGTTTAAGATGAGAGTGACCAAAATGCTGTTTCTCCATCAGTGAATGATGATTTCTGCGAAAGCTCTTGAATCAGAGTAGTAGCAGATCTTTTGCTGTAGGTGATACTACTGTGAATCTTGGAAACTCTTTGTTTCCTTTTCACACTTCAGGTTTTATGGAATGTGCTTAGATAGCAAGTACAGGCAGCGGCTGCTGAGCAGGTTTTTTTGCATCCTAAGAACAGCAAGTACCAGTTTATGGTGCAGGCAATGAAGAGACACAGAGAACTTGATTAATTTTATACATCCTACCTTGGAGTGCTTTTTAGAATCACAGAATGGTTTAGGTTGGAAGTGACCTGAAAGATCATCCAGTTCCAACCCTTCATCATAGGCAGGGACACCTCCCACTAGAACATGTCACTCAAGGCCTCATCCAACCTGGCCTTGAACACCTCCAGGGAGGATTCCACAGCCTCCCTGGGCAACCTGTTCGGGTGTTTCACCACCCTCTCTTCCTAACATCTAGTTTAAATATCCCCTCTGCCAGTTTCAACCCATTACTCCTCATCCTGTCATTACAATACCTTGTAAATAGTCCCTCCCCAGCCATCCACTCCAAGGTGTTCTTGAAGCCTTCCTTTTTTCGAGGCTGAAGAGCCACAACTCTTGTAGCCTGTCCTGGCAGAGCTGCTCTAGCTTTTTGATCATCTTTCGTGGACTCCTCTGGACTCACTCCAACAGTTCCATGTCCCTCTTGTGTTGGGGGCTCCAGAGCTGCACACAGTACTCCAGCTGAGGTCTGAGGAGAGCAAAGGGGCAGAATCCCCTCCCTTGCCGTGCTGGCCACGCTGCTCTTGCTGCAGCCCAGCACGTAGCTGCTGTGTGGGTTGCACTCACATTGCCAGCTCATGTTGAGCTTTTCATCAACCCAGACCCCCTGATCCTTTTCCTCAGGGCTGCTCTCAGCCATTTGCCACCCAGCCTGAAATTGTGCTTGGATTGCACTGCCCCAGGTGCAAGACCTTACATTTGGCCTTGTTGAATTTCATGAACAGTAAGCTTTCATTTGTACTGTATTCACTGTTCACTTTCAACAACACCTGGGAATGCTGAATTAAACCTACTTATTAGCTTGTAGGCTAGTGAGTTGGTGGAATATCTCTTAATGCTTGCTTTTCTGAATGTCACGTGTAAACCTTTACTGTTAACCTTGTAATGGGTTGGCCTTTACTGGGATTTCATCTGCCTTCCAAGCCTCTTTATCATTCCCCTCCTCAGCAAAACAAGGGAAAAACCTGGCAGGTTAGGATAAAGGCAGTTTAAAGAAAAAGCAAAATATATGTGCAGAAGCAAAATAAAGCAAACTATTAATTCGCTACATGAATATTCATGTAGAGAATAATATTAATTCTCTACTTTTCCATGAGCAAGTCACTTTTAGCCATTTCCAAGCAAGCATGGCTTGAGTACATGTTGTGGTCTTCTTCAGAAGACTAACAAATGCCCCCACTCTTAGCTTTCATTGCTAAGCAAATGTTGTGTACTATGGAATATTAATTTAATTATTTTGGGTTAGCTGTCATGGCTATGTGCCCTCCCAAGATCTTCCCTAAGATCAGCCTCCTGGTGAGGGGTAATGTTGGAAAGGTATCCTTGATGCTGTGCTGCTGCTTAGCAGTAACCGAAACATGGTTGTGTTAGCAGCACTTTTTTTCCAGTACAAAATACAGCACTATGAGGGCTGCTGTGGGGAAAATTAACTCAATCTCAGCAGGTCCAATGCACAGTTTATCAGACTTAGTATGGACCATGGTGTCCCAAAATTCTTTTTTACTGATGTGCATATATGATGTCCATGCTAATACTTGAGTTTCCCTTCAAACACTTGTGACTGTTGAAGATGTGCATATGCTGTAAATGTGAAAACAAGAGGCATGGGTCTTTTGCCTTATCTCACTCTATATGTCACATATTATGTGTGAAAAGAGAGAAAATTCATCCATTTTTGGGGGATCAAAGCTGTCGGTAGTAGCAAGAAATTAGAAGAAGGATAAGTTTGGCTAAACTAAAGATAATAAAGGTCTTCTGTCTTATAGAAGAGGTAAAGCTGGTGGAACTGCAAGATAAAATGAGTAAAAAGTAAATCAGACTGATGCTACAGAAACTTCCTGTGGCAAACATGAATAAATAGGAGAAATTAACAGAGATAGATTAGAGATATGTGTACCTAAGTGTACTTAAGTGTTATTCTGAAATTAGACCACAGAAAATTATAACAAAGATGTCATGCAATCACAAAGTTTTGGGAAACTTAAATGATAGCTGACAGATGTTTGTGTGACGTGTTGGGTGTTAACTTTAATTGCTTTCAGTCTGTGTGTTGCCATTAAATGGAATCCCCTGAATTATATTTGCTGTATTATGGGTGCCTTAGATGTGGCAGTTGTCAAGACCCATGAGGGCTAAAAACAGTGGCATAAGTGGAAATTGGAAGCTGTTCAGGATTGCTAGATATAGGTGATGACCAAAAATAATGTTTTCCTGGTTTTGTTCTTTGATAAGGTACTCTTACATTTTTAGAGTGTGTATTGCTCATATTTTTTTTTGGGGGTGTATCCATGGAAATAAAAATGGGGGTCTAGTTTGTGATTTCCCCCTGCTTTCTCCTCCTCAGATTATAGCTGGTGTGAAGGAAAATCCTCTTACTTTTGTATATATATATGTATATTGGAGTATCAGGGATTTTGTTAGGTTGAGTTTTTTTAGCACCATTTTCATGGAGGCTTATGGGTTTTTTTTTTTTTTTGTTTTTTTTTTTTTACTTTTTTTTTTTTTTTTTTTTTTTTCCAGAACCCTGTAAAGAAAATCCCAGATTCTCATGAGATTACACTCCAACATGGGACAAAAACAGTAAGTGTAATACATTTTTATCACTTATTGCTTCTCCAGAGCTGAGATACTTTGTGAAATAAGTTAACAAGTAATGATTGCCAACCAAAATACAAGAAGATAATTAATTAATTTTCTTAATTTGATATTCTAGCCTATTTTTTTTCCTTATAGTAATTGAAAGTGTGTTTTAGACTGCCTCTTGACTTCCTTGTAGTAATCCAAACGTGTCTCCATTTTACTCAGTTGTAGTCTCATTTTCTTCTTCCTTTTTGTCAGATATATTTTGAAGTTCCTGTTCTAGACTAAATTTTCCTAATCTGAACCTTAGTCTAGTTGCCTGGTCTTGGATTTCAAAGAGTATTATTGCTGATGTTTCTGGGGTTTACATCAATACAGCCCTCCATCAACTTGATTTTTTTAAATTGTCTTTTATACACTGTTCTTACTTTCTTGAAACCTTCCTTGTCCTTAACTGCATTATTCCTAGGTTTACCTCCAGTATTGCTCTGTCACTTAGAACTCTGGCTTGTCTCATCTTCTAACACTACCCCAACTGCTTTTAGGTGCTGACTGATCTATATTCCGTTATGAAATGGACTTTATTTTCTGGCCATGAATAGCCCTGAATCTATTCCCAGATCCCTTTCTCATATTCTTTGGTTTGTGCTATGACTTAAATTGCAATGAGAAAATAATAACTAGATTTTCTCCTGCTATTATATCTCTGTAAAAGCACTTTGCTCTAGTTAATAGAGCTCTCACTCATGGCGTTCCTGAAAATTTCTGAGGAAATGTATAGTGTTCTTAAAAATACAATAATGGAAATTTCATGGATTAATTTTCCATTAATGTAATTAATATATCATGCACATAAACATTTAACATTCAGTAAAGTATTTTAGATAATAAGAATATTAAATTGACTACACTTGAAGCTTCAACTGATTTTTTTAGTTAAGGCCAAAAAGGGCAACAAACTGTATTAGGAACAGTGTGTCCATCAGGATTAGGGAAGCGATTATGCCCCTGTGTTCAGCCCTGGTGAGGCCACAACTGTCTTCAATCCTTCATTAAGGTTCTGGAGCCATGTCCAGAGAAAAACAATGAGGCTGGTGAGGGATATGGAGGACATGTTGTAAAAAGAGCAGCTGAGGGAACTGAGGTGGTTTAGTTTGCAGAAGAGAATGTTAAGATGAGCTCTTACGGCTTTATACTACTATATGAAAGAGGTTGTAGTGACGCTGGTGTTGGTCTCTTCTCCAAGTAACTATCTCTGGGACAAGAGGACATGGATTTAAGTTGTGCCAGTGGATTGGATAATTCTGTACTGAAAAAATAGTGAGTAGTTAGAACAAGCTGCTCAGGGAGGTAGAGGAGTTGCCTCTATTCCTGTGCAACTGAAAAGTCTCAGGAAAGATTTCCTAAGCTTGAGAGTCTTTCCAGATATCTAAATAACTTTCTAGTTGCCTTGCTTGTACAGTGTAATAGGAGTTACAATTTCCAATGGAACTTGAATTTTATGTCTGTCTCTCTCTCCTTTTGATGCTCTTGATCTATAAGTGAGTATGAGAAAGAGTAATCGGAGGTGTTCTGAACAGTGTGCTTTCTAATGTCCTGTATCACAGCTGCTCCGTTCTATAGCAGTTACTGCAGAATAAGCCACTTGAGTTTGTTAATGGAATGCATGATTAATCTGATAAAAGAGGCTCCCTTTTTATTTTACTTTTTTTTTTAAACACATAAGAGGTTGCATCTGTTTCATTTGAAAATGAGACGTGTCACAGTGACATAATCAGTAAGTGGACAAAACAGTACATTTAAACATTTGATTCAGGGAAGGAAAAAGAAAAACTGAGTAACTCTCTAAATTACATTTTCTTGAGACCACTGAATTAGAACATATGATGCTTCTTTGCATTCTTTAGAAGAGCAAGTTTGTAAACTGTCTTTAAAACATAAGACTTGTGCAAGTGTATGTCTCTAAAATAAAACAGGACAGTTAGATTAAGAAAGAGTCAAGTTGCTTGGTGACCAGCAGCATTTTTTCTGCAACAGGTTAGTTTTGTGAGACTACATTTTTTTAAAATAGTTGGGTATATGATGGCACTGTATGTTTGAAATAACAGTGAGGTACCAGCATGAGCAGTGTGAGCCTTAAGAGGACGACTAGAAATGCTTAACTTAACCTTTTCTAGAAGAAACTGGAAAAAAGATAAGTCAGAAGCCTGTACTTCATATAAGAAAATTTGAACAAATAATTTTAGTTAAACAGATTTATCTATTGAAATGTCACTTTCTGCAGGGTATTTTTTTAAGTGGGCATGGAAAATGGAATATCTCATGTTAAATTCCATTTTTTAAAAGTGTTTTGTGTGGGAACTATTCAACAGTTTACATTGTTTGAAAAGTCTCCATAACACTGTGTATATACTAAAGTGGTGGGTTATTTTTGAAGTACTGTACTAGACTGATACATCTTTGAAACAAGGTTTTTTAGTGGTACTTCCAGTACAGTGTCTGTATTAAATCATAGTGACCGTCATGTATACAGGTATTTTCATGTGTACATGTAAAGAAGATGCATACAGAGAGGCAACATATGTGAAAGTTACTGTTGTTTTTATACGTCAGTGCCACCCTGCCAAAGATGGTCAGAGTTGCTAGCCTGTAGCTGTGACGATATTCTCAGATTATTTTATTCAGGCTTTTAATTCTTTATTGTGTATACAGTTTGTTGTTGTTTTTTCAGTTGTTTCTTTCCACACAGAACTTTCTGTGAAGTCTGAAAGTTCTTCATGGAGTATTTTTTTCTCCCTTCAGAATCTTTTGGCTTATCTCTTCATATAATTTTTCAAGGATTTTGCGGAACTTGAATTTCTTGTGTTAAAGACTGCCCTACTTGTTGTGAAAGAGCTTCTGAATATGGTTTTTTTTTTTTCTTCTGTATTTTTTTTTCTGTATAGGTTTCTGCTTTAGGGTTGGATCCCTCAGGTGCCCGTTTGATAACTGGTGGATATGACTACGATGTGAAATTTTGGGATTTTGCTGGAATGGATGCATCTCTCCAAGCATTTCGGTCGCTCCAGCCTTGTGAATGGTAGGCACAAAGACTGCATTTTGCACTTAAGACTAAGCCTATGTTAAGTTTCTTTTAGAATGCACAGAGGCATCCTTGTGTGATAGCTTGTTTAAAAGGCTGATGTGGAATTGTGTTAAGAAATAGTTTCTTTAATCATGTCCATTCAAATTCTAGCTTACTTTATGTTCTTTGCCAAAAGGAACGTACTCCTCTGAGAGGACATTTTGAATTCCATGGAAATGAGAATCTAACTGAAATGCGTTGCTGTCTTTAATTTGAGAGCAGTGTAACTGCAGAGCCAAAGCATTAATATAAAGTAGTGTTGTTGTGCATATTTTGTCAAGGTATCAGTGTGTAAATTCTGTCAGAGGTGGGAAGGGTGTGGACAGCCTTGCATTCTTTACTGTCATTCTAACAGAGCATAGCCAGGTTGGGCATCAAAGAGATTTCTGCTTCATATGTAGCAACTGCCATGAGCATGTTTTGTAAAGCAGAATGCTGAGAGAAGATGTTGAAGCTAGAAATACATCTTCTGATTGTTGTCTTGGTACTATTCCATGATTTCTGTCCCAGGTTTTAGTAACTGACAGAAGAAATATGTAAGAAAACCTTTACAGCAAGTGAGGAATCGGCTAAGACTGTAGTAGACTGTGGAGATTGTCATCTACTGTTGCATTTCTAGAATTGATGGCATATTTAACTTTAGTTAAGATAGTGATAGAGCTGTAGCTCTGTCCCTATTAAAAAAAAGCACAAATGCTGACACACAGATATTTTCCTTGTGCACAGTGTACAGTGGAGTTTTCTGTAGTACTGCTGTGCCCTTTGATAGCAATTTGTAGATCTCTGTGAGTTCACATGTTGTGCTTGAAAAATTGGAAAAAAAAAAAAAAAGAGTTGAATCTGGCACACACTCTTTTTCATATAGAGATAGAATAGTGTTCTTTAAGGTTAAGTATCTGCCAGTTTGTGTCCTGTGATTGAGGAAGGAAATGCGACATGCAGACATGCAACACACACAAGAATAAAAAGCTTTAACCCAATAGGAATAAAAAGATTTAATCCAATATCAGATAGGAATGTGTATGAGTCTTGCTGCCATATATTTTGTCACCATTGACAGTTTTGCTTATGTGTAGGCTTATAGGAGCTGAAGCTAATTGGAACATTTTCTTCTTTTTTTCAGCCACCAAATCAAATCTCTACAGTATAGCAGCACAGGAGATGTCATTCTCGTTGTATCTGGTAACTCTCAGGCAAAAGTTCTTGACAGAGATGGCTTCCCAGTAATGGAATGCATAAAAGGAGACCAGTACATTGTGGACATGACAAATACAAAGGTAAAATCAGAAATTAATTAAACAACAGAAGACTAACAGTTTAGTGTTTTGTTTTGTTTTTTTTTCCCCTCTGAAGGAGAAACCTCCTTCAGTGAAGAGGACTGAGAAGACCTGTCTATGGGATGCAATAATCCTCTGTATTGATACATGCTCGAAGTTGTAGAACTTTCTTCCATGGTCTTGATTTCAAGACCCAGCTAATCAAAACAGGGGCTGACCTGATACGGTGTTGTCTATAATCTGGCCTTGTGTGGGAGTGATCTAGGTTAGCTCAACAGGTCTCTATGATGCTACAAAAATTTGTCTATCTAAAAGTGTATCTTATAAAAATCATTGGTTTCCCCAACAGACCTGTTGGACAAACCAACCAAAATTTAGAAACTATTGATTTGGTCTAGTGTCTTGCTTTCTAATACCCTCTATTCTTTTGCTTATAGAAATAACTCTTTCAAGGAAGGGGTTGAAAGGTTGTTATTGTTGGTTGCACATTGTGAGTATAAAGCCAGTAGGCAACAATGTGTAAGTTTTAAACAGTAGCTATAAGAGCATCTCAGGAAGGGCTGGTTCATGGTTTTGAAATATTTTAACAACAGCTGATTGGTTTTGACCTCTTAGTATTTTCATTCTTATATAGAGAAGAGTTCTGGTTGGTTTTTGAAATAGCTTAAGCCTAAAAATAAGTGATAAAATCTGCTTAAATTGATGATGAAGTTGCTTTATTTATTCGTGTAAAGTACATTGCCAAATAACTAGACTAAATGGCTGTTTTGCCTGAAGGTGTTCTTGTCAGATGACTTTGGTTTGGCCTGTGATACATACATAGAACGATTAAATCTGCTTTAGTTATTGTCTTGTAAACTTCTAGAACTGCAGTGTGTTGTGGTCCAGCAGTCAAAATGCTAAAATATTTGTTATGTCATCCCTTTAGCTTCTCAGTATTTTTCTCCATATTTGTGCTTAAAGCACACTGAAGTAATTAAAACACTACAAGAATAGTTTCCAGATTAGTCTGTGAATATGGTCAGTGAACATGTGCCTGTATTTCAGAGTGAAGCCAACTGGACTAAGACATTTTAAATTCATAGTAAGCATAATGGAAATTGTTTTCTTAGGGTATAATCATTACCTTCTTTTTTTATTTCCATCCAAAAGAAGCTAGGCTAACTACTCAATTTGTGGCTTCTAATCTTCACCTGAGGTTATATCCATCTGTATCCTCAATCTTTTCCAGTATGGCCTTTGGCTAGTTTGGCACTGAGTATGTATATTGTGTCACCCTAGGATTTCTTGGTACTCTGTTGCACTGATCAGCAGGTTTTGATTTGGCTCTCAGCTTTCATGTGATTCCCCTTGAAGGATTTGGAGTAAAATATAAGAAACTTTGTCTTTATTTCCTTAGGGTCACACAGCAATGCTCAATTCAGGCTGTTGGCATCCAAAAATAAAGGAAGAATTTTTGACATGTTCTAATGATGGGTAAGTGTTGGGGTCTTTCTAGAGGCTTGTTTATCTCTGTGCCCAAATTTGCTTTAAGTATTCTCTTTTAAAGTCTTGATCAGGTGCTCAGGACAATGTCAGGTGAGATCTGAAAACAAAAATAGTATCTGCTTCAACTCTTCATTATGTATTTTGTATGTATTATTTTAGTTTTGTCATTTAAAATTATTGATACTTCATGAAATTTGTTGGTTAAATATATTTTAAGAAAAAAAAATTGGACATAATTTACCTTTAATGAGTGTATCTTTGGAGCAGAATAATTCCTGTGGAGAGAGTCTCAAATGTAACTGGGAAGATTTCCTGTTAAATGTAACTGAATATTGATGGATGTTGTTTGACAAGTGTGGAAGAGACTTAGAAATGTTCTGTGGCTTAAGTTTGTGGTTACAACCAAGGTACAAAATGTCATTGTGGCAGTTGTATTAATTGGTAAAGTAACTGCAGCTCTCAGGAGCAAGACTCTGAATGATTTTTAAACTGATGTTTGATATGTGCAGTTAACTTCACTCTAGAGGTGGGGAGACAGAATTGCATGTGTATTTTGGTCCATGGTAAACAGAAGACTCCATTTTTCAGTTGTTTTAAATGACATGGTGGGTTTATTCTCAAAAGGGAACAACTAACTGTCTTAACAAACAAGTACATGAAAAATTCAGAGTTTCTGATAAGACCAGGGCTCTGAATACTGCAGTTTGTTTAAGGGAGCAGTGGAGTTGTAAAAAGACATGTCACTTAGGCCAAATGTACATTTTTTCAAGCTTGCAGACACATAGTATGAAATGGTGGAATAGATACATGAAAGTAGTTGGAAGGAGTTCAACAATAGTACAGCTTCTTAGTTAGGTTGTAGATAGTGAAAAACAAATTATTATGAGCCTTGTGTAAATTGGCTTATCTAAGCTACTGCCTAGCTAATGTACCAAATAGGATTTCATTGTATCCATGATGCTGGAATTGCTGTGAATTGAAATGTAGTAGGGAAAATCCAGATAAACACTGTTAGAAATGGATACCTAATTGTGTTTTCAGAGACACTACATGGATTACATTACAGGAAAAGTATTTGATTCATGATAGTGACAGGGTTTTTCCCAATTTGGGCATTGCTTAATTTGCTACACAGGACGGCAGTATTCCATCTATGAAATTCAACAATAAGAGAATTACAGAGTCCAGAGCTTAGAGGGTAATTCTTCCTAAGATTGGAGCTGTAAACTAGAGTAGAATAGTTGCAGCTGGAAGGGACCTTCAAAAATCCACTTCATGGACTACTTCATGGATGAAGGGCTAACCAAAAGTTAAAACCATCTCATTAAGGGCATTGCAGCAGTGCCTCTGAAACACTGACAGGCCTCTAGGAGTCTTTTTGGTGAAGAAATGCTTCCTTATGTGCACTTTGATCCTCCTTTGATGCAGCTTTGAACCGTTTCTACGTATACTGTCACTGGATCCCAGGGAGGAGAGATCACCATCTCCCTCTCCACTTCCCCTCCTCAGAAAGCTGTGGAGAGCAATGAGGTCGCTGCCATTGTAGGAGAATTATTTTGACAGTTTTCTTCTTGTGGTTTACTCATTGCACTCAAATTTGCTGCATATTACCAAAACAAAACAAAACAAACAAAAAACCCCACCTTGCTATTTGTATATTTACTTCCTAAGGCTGCAGATCTCTGGGTTACCAGCAGGGAGTATCAGTGTGTTTTGTATGACTGTTCAAGCGTACAATGTTGAACTCTGAAAAGCCTATGTAAGAAAAAGACACAGTTCCTTCTGCCTCCTGTATGAGAAAAACTACACATTGCAGTGAGGCAGACCTTAGACCTGGAAGTTACAACATAAGTCTGAAATTCATTTAAAATAGTATAGTATATATGTGATTGTTAGTGAATAGAGTAGCTTACTTGCCTTGAAAATATTATAGGTGATTGCTTGTTAAAGTATACAATACCAAATTATAAATATTGATGATCTGGACGAGGGGATTTAGTCCAGCATCAGTAAGGATGCTCAAGGGTGACCTCATTGCTGTCTACAACTACCTGAAGGGAGGTTGTAGCCAGGTGGGGGTTGGTCTCTTCTGCCAGGCAACCAGCAACAGAAGAAGGGGACACAGCCTCAAGTTGTGCTAGGGGAAGTATAGGCTTGATGTTACGAGGAAGTTCTTCACAGAGAGGTTGGAGGATGATCTTCGAGGTCTCTTCCAACCTGGTTGATTCTATGATTCTATGAAACTGTTCCTTTCTTCATGTCGTTTCTTGAATTAGAGGTGAATTACAATTTTGTTAGTCTTTTACAGCGTATTTGTAAGGTTTTAATTGTAGAAGGGGCTAAGGAACTACTTACAGGTCTGTAATTTAATCTGGTGATACAGATAAGGAGTTTTTTATTTCAGTGTTAGTTTAAATCTTGTACATATACTCTCAGGACTCTATAATATTGCTTATAGCTTTCTAACATTTCAAGATTAAAATAGTATAAAAAGAAATTGTCTTCCCGGAACTGCAGTAATTCTGTCTTTAAAAGTTTGATTTACAGGTGTAATTTCAGATGTCACTAATTTTTATTGTTAATTCTTACTAATGTCTCACTGTTTTTAGAACATACATACAAAACTATTTTAATTTTTGGTATTAACTTATTTAAATTTTGTCTTGCACAGTCTGTCTTTTCATTTATGCCTCTATATTGTCTAAAACATTACATATCCTACAGCTACTTCTGTTCCTTTTAATTGCATATACTCCTTGCCATTATAAAAAGGCTCCATAGTGCCTTTACCATATTACTCAGGCTTATTTGGAACATACATTTCCTATGGTAATGGTAGTGATCTCTTAGTTTATCAGCAGTATGTTGAACACGTCTGCAGAACTGACATAAGGTCTGTGGTAACAGAAATGCCAATGTTAATACATTGCCTAAAATTGAAAGAAAAGTTTGGAAATTAGGCTTTGAAAACGAATATCCTCTCTGGAAATACACCTGAGTAGAGTGGCCTGAAAAAAATATCCTATGTTTTATGGTATAATTGACTGCTTGTTTATATCATTCCAAATACCAGTTGACTTCTATCTTAAAACAAAGGAGGAAGAGGAAACGGATAATACTGTTTTTGTTATTCTGATTTTTTTTATCAGAAATATGATAGGTTGTGCTGTATGAATAAGCAATAGACCTCAGTGATATTAAACGTTCCAGAAACAGGTGTTCTATGTCCCTGCTCTCATGTTTTTTGCTTTTAGAAGTAGAATCACAGCCAACCTTGAAATTTAGCAGTCCTGGTTTGTCATTGCAGCTAGGGCTGTAGTTGCTTAACAGCTGGTTTTCTGCAGAAATTGCCTCTCACAGGTCTTCAGTCTCTCCCTCTCTAGTAAGTTAATGTTTATACTCTTTCAATTAAAAGGTATCTTAGAGTATATTGATGGTCATCGCTGAGTAAGTTCTGTATTATTTAGGGATAAGTCGTGCTTCACTGAAATAATGGATTTATTTCAGTGAAGTAGCTTCAGGGTACAAAGTAATCCTTAGACTTTCTCAAATATATGTTTCAAATATGAAGCTACACTGCTGCTGTTTTCAGACATTCAATAAGCTATTGCTTATTGAATGTTCTCTTTATCTTAATGAAAAAGACATAGATTTCTTCCACTTGGGTTGTACTGAGAATAAGTGAAAGACCACAGAAGAGTGTTCAAAAAGGAAAAGTGAACACATTCTTAAAGTCTTTCTTTTAAAGGAGATGTAGGTAGTAGTCTTGCATATCTTCTATCTAATGTTTGCATGGATAGCTGTTTAGAGGAGTTTTCTTTGCTTTAAGACATCTATAGCATCATAAGTACAACTTGATGGGCTTTGGAAATGTGATACATCTTTGTGAACCGAGCTGTTCCAGGATCACGTTTATCTCGTCTACTTATATATGTTAACTAATTGTATCCTATTAACCATGTTTGCATCTAGAATGTCTAGAATGTCTTCTCTCTTGTCTTCCTCCCTTTAACTGCGTATGTCTGTGTAGGTGGCAGCTCTAGGTAGTTAGGTACAGAAATGCATGAAGGTTATATAGGCTGACAAAATAGATTTGAACAAGGTTTGGAACTGTACTGCTGAAGATGACCACAGAGTCATCAGTTGCTTTTCCTCATATGATGCCATTCTGCCTGTCTTAACTGGTAATCTCCCTTCAGCCCAGATGATCGCTTTCATTCAGTTGATTGTAGAACCGTAGAATGCACTGGGTTGGAAGAAACCTTCAAAAGTTTGTCTAGTCCAACTGCCTTGCCGTGACAGGGACATCCCCAACTATATCCAGTTGCTCAGAGCACCATCAAGCCTGACCTTAAATGTGTCCAGGGATCAGGCTTCCACCCTCTCTGGGCAACTTGTTCCACCACTGTCATAGTATATAGCATTTCTTCTTGATGTCCAGGCTAGATCTACTCCTCTGCAGTTTAAAACCATTGTTTCTTGTCCTATTGCTAGATGCCCCCTTCAGGTACTGCAGTGCTGCTCTAAGGTCCCCCTCCAGAGCCTTCTTTTCTCCAGGCTGAACAATCCAGCTCTCTCAGTCAATCTTCAGAGTAGTGGTGCTTCAGCCCTCTGATCATTCTTGTGTCCCTCCTCTGGACTATCACTGTCCCAGAGCTGGGAACAGTGCTCCAGGTGGTGTCTCACCACAGCAGAGCAGCTGAATCACCTTTCTTCCTCTGCTCCCTTGCCTCCTGGGCTGCTGGTGTGCATTGCTGTCTTGTGTTCAGCTTTTCACTCACCAATACCCCAACATCCTTTTCTGCTGGACAGCTCTCTATCACATCTTCCCCAGCCTGTATTGGTAAAGGATTGTCCTGACCCAGTCACAGGACCTTGCATTTGGTCTTGTTGACCCTAATGGGGTTTACCGGTGGACATTTCTCCAACTTGTCCAGAACATTCTGGATGATTTCTGGTCCCTCTGGCATATCAAGCATAATATTCAACTTAGTGTCACCTGCAATCTTGACATGGGTGCACTTGATCCCACTGTCTGTCAATTGACCTAATGTCATCCACCCCTTGTCTACTTCGCTCAGAGTATCGTTGAGAATTATCCAATCTAATCTAAACCAATATTTACACTAAAACAATATATACAAGTTCAGTTCACACTTCAGTCAGATGTAGGTGATTCAAAAGCTCAGAACAGGGACTCCCAGGGTCGTGGGTTCGAGCCCCACGTTGGGCGCCAATTAAAAATGTGATGGTTTGGGGGTTACCCCGCCCCTCCCACACTTTTGAATTTGCCCCAGCTAACTCAGACGGACCCTGGGAATATAGATGAAGCAATTTATTTACAGCTAGCAGAATTTACAAGCAGCTATTTACAATATATACAGTTATATACAATTATATACAGAAATATACAAAGGATAAACAATACAAAAGCACAACTCCCCTCCCAGAAACCTGAGTCCCCAGGAGGGGCTCTCTAACCACCCCAACACCTCCCCCCGGCCCTCTCAACCTTACCCCAGTTCTCAGGAAGAAAAGAGGTGCAGCCAAGAGGTTAGGGAGCAAGGTTAGTGGGAGCAGGGTTAATGAGATGTGACCAGGTCTAAGGCAAAAGCAAGAGAGAGAAACAAAATGGAGAAAAAGTCTTTCTTCTTCCCAGAGTTCTCAGCGAGACTATGAGAGAAGTTGACATCAATTGTTTTCATTTCACTGCCTGTTATCTAGTTCTGTTACCAAAACATTCTAGCTTGCTTCAAACTAGCACAATACTAAACTGCACTGACCTCAATGTGGACGCCTGAGTGACACCATTTATCCCCACTGATGAAGCCTCTGACCCACAAACTTTAGAGCCAAGTCACCTACTGCAGCTCACATATTTGCTCCTTAAATGTTACATGTCTTAGTATGTACCCCTTGAGATTTGGTATCTCTAGCATGCTTGACAACATGCTGTGAAAGTGAGATTGCATGGCATTTTTCCCTGCATTTCTGGAGTCTAATCTTCAGATTGCATGGTGTCTGCTCACTCTAGGTGGACAGCCTCTCAGACTCAGCTGTGTAGATACAATCCTAGATTTTATCTGAATTCTTAAGGTCTAGAATAGCTTGGATGCAACTGGAAAACTAACGCTATAATTTCACCTGAATATTCTAAGTATCAGTAGGACTGTACACGTGAAAGCAGGTGAGAGCAGAATCCAAACTTCAGCGTAAATATAATTACATTGTCTTGCCATTATACAAAAATTGGGAGGTTTGTGAATATTGTTTTTGAATAACTGTGGCTAAACTTGTTATATATTATGACATCTTTTGTTTAAAAACACTAGACTACTACACTGTGTTCAACATAGTAGCTTTTGAATAAATATTATTAGTCTTAATGCCTTTAGTGTGTTAAACATTTTATGTGTAATAAATACAGTTAACACTGATCAGTCTGCAGCTTTGAAAGCTGCTAAGAGAGCTAAGATAGCACTGCCAAGGCTACTACAAGATGTTTGTATAAACTTTTGTTAGAACCTAAGCTTCAACACTGCATCTGTCTTCAGAGATTTGAAGACTAGTTGGCAAAGCATACTTGAAAATAATTACTAATGTTTCACCTTTATCTAGGGGATCATTCTAAGAAAATATTGTTTAATTAGAAATCCTGAGATTCTTTGATTTCTTCAAGACTTATTTTATCCCCTCCTCCCCCGACAATATTACAGATCTAGTCAAATCTTCAGATTTAGTTTAGAACACACTTGTCTTTTTTTGTGTAGTATGAAAATTAATGTGTCAAGAAAGTCCATTGAGTTATCTGGAAAGCACAGAATTTAAATATTCACAGTACTTAGTGCTTTGTCAACGTTTTGCTCCCTTTAGAACTGTGTAGTGAGCGGAGCAGGAAGGGACAACCTTCACAGGAAGCTGACTTTTGACAGCAATATTCTTAGCCCAGCATAGGAAGGCAGTAGTTTTGCCTGTGCATGTATTGGCTTCTCTTATCCCAGAACATTCAGTACTTAAATTCTCCCTTGTATTGTGCTTTTCTCAGGACTTGTTCCCTAACCCCTTTCTGTCAAAATGAGACACATTGGAAAAACTGTTTAATTATTGTGTGCCATTCCTGGGTTTTGGCTCACTTTGACTGAGATGGGTTAGGTAATCCTTCTGAACAGCCCCTTTAGCAGATCTTGAGGGGTGTCTTCTGGCAGGATAGAATTGGTGGAACACTGAAAATTTTATTATTTACCTCAGTTCAGGGTGTTATCAGGGAAGAAGAAGGGAATTAATTAATTAATTAATTTTAAACTGATAGGAAACTCCCCATGGTTTTGGGTCATCTCAGATCATTGAGTCAGTACTTCTCTGTGGTAACATTGTTCCATAGCTATTCTTTTACTCTGGTAATTTCCTTTGCTGTTCTCTCCCATGAAGAACTGATTATGGCTTTTATTATACGAAGATGAAATCCTTTCCTCTGAAGTGTTCATTAGTTATTTTAACCTACAACTCAGTTTAAAGGACTATTTTCTCATAAGATAGCCATCTTATTTGAATGACCAGATTTCTCTGATTATTGTAGTCACAATGGGAAGTGCAATAGACATAGTAAACTAAACTCAAATGTTTTTATTTGATAATGTGAAAGTGAAGTTGAGTAGGCAGTATTTATTTTGGCACATTTGCTTACAAAGATAAAATACATATTCTGTATAAGAAAATAAAATTAAATTGCCATGATTAATGTTCAGGTCAGATTATGTATTAAAGTTATGCAGTAGTGAGTAATGGTACTTAATGTAGATGAAAATTATGGAAAAAATATTTGCTTTGACTTTGTTTTTTATCTTAGGAATTGCAGGAAATTTCATTGTGTAGTGACATTGTTCCTCTCATTAGGGTCCTCATGTTAATATTCTTTAGTTGAAATCCCACTGATCAATTATTTGCTCAGCACATAAGAGATAGTTCGAGAAAAGCCTGGATGAGGCACTTGGTGCCATGGTCTAGTTGACTGGCTAGGGCTGGGGTATAGGTTGGACTGGATGATCTTGGAGGTCTCTTCCAACCTGGTTGATTCTATGATTCTATGAGTTTTGTTTTTCTTGAAATGGCATCCTTGACTTCATTAGAAACAGTGTCACCAGCAGGAACAGGAAAGCACCGCCAATACTGTGTTCAGTTTTGGGCCCCATACTAAAGGAAAGACATTAAGGTGCTAGAGCATGTCCAGAGAAGGGCAGCAAAGCTGGTGAAGTATCTGGAGAGCAAGTCTCACGAGGAGTGTCTGAGGTAACTTGGATTGTTTAGTTTGGAGAGGAGGAGGCTGAAGGGAAACTACCTGAAAGGAGTTGTGGGTCAGCCTTATCTCTCTAGTATCAGGTGAATAGAACAAGAGAAAATGTCCTGAAATTATGCTCGAGAGGTTGAGCCAGGATAAGTACATTCACTGAAAATGTGATCAGCTGCCCAGGGAGGTGGAGCTGTTGACCCTGGAGGCGTTCGGCAAAATTGTAGACGTGCCATAGGTTGATGACTGGACTTCATGATCTGAGAGGACTTTTTCCAATTGAAACAATTCTATGAATTGCAGCATTTGTCACTTGGTAATCTTTGCAAGGGTGTATGGTTTCATTGGATGATTGGCCTGGAAATTCATTCAGTTCAGAAATTTCTGTCTAAGGCTGATAAATTGTATTTCACAAGTGGGTAGATAGCATGAAAATCCTGAATGTTTTTTTTTTGTGGGAGAAACTTCTGAAGTTTTTTCTAGATTCCTGTATAGTAGCCATCAGTAAATTACAAGGAGTAAGCTATGATCCAAAATATGCTGATATTTTTTCCTGTTAATTCCAGTGAGTTTTGTTTGTGACATTTAAAGGATTAATGTAAATAGATGTGATACATTTGTCATATATCAGCTGGACTGCCTAATAGGAAGAGATCTCAAAGCTGGTAATCTGAAGTAATGAAAACAATATGTTTCTAATGCAGTTTCATAAAATGGACTGTTGCCTTTATATAAATTATTTTAATTAAAGTGTGTTTTATCAGAGAAAATTAATTTATTTCTAATAAAACCTGAACACTAAGCAGTAGTCACTGATAAAGCAGATTGCTTAGTAAAATGAGTGAAGACAACAGCATGTGAGGTCATACATGGAAAAGAGTATTTTTGAAGTTAGATCCATTTTCTGGAGGTTATTTAGGGTTAACTGTATATAAGCTCTGAGCATGAAGCTGTGGAAGACTAGATATTCACTTAAACATCCATACACACACAGAGAACTAACTTTTTATAATGATTCTGCTAAAGAATATGATGTTAATATTTTGTTTGAGCCATGCCATTGAGATTGCACTTCTGGTTCTGTGTCTAGTTCCAATGACAGCAGCCTAAAGAGGGTGTTAAAAGACAGTGAGAAAGAAAAAAGAGAATCGTAGAATTAGCCAGGTTGTAAGAGACCTCCAAGCTCATCCAGTCCAACCTATCATCCAGACCCATCCCAGTAACCAGACCATGGCACTAAATGCCTCATCCAGGCTTTTCTTGAACACCTCCAGGGACAATGACTCCACCACCTCCCTGGGCAGCCCATTCCAAATGAAAAAAGAGTCCTGAGACTTCACTTAATAGAAACTCAAGAAGCTGAATATGCTTCAGCTTACTGAATTAGTATATTAAGAGACTTGGCAATAACAAATAAATACTAAAATAAAGATAAAATATCTTTAAAGTGTTAAAGGTCTAACTAGTTTGGGTAATCAGGAGTTAGCAGGTTTGAATAGCAGAGAAAACCTGCATTTTTGACAAAAGAGTGATTATAGAACTCATTCCTTAGCTGCAGGGATGATGAAGGGACTGGAGCACTGCCTTGTGAGGAAAGGCTGAGAGATCTGGGGCTTTTTAGTCTGGAGAGGAGAAGACTGAGTGGAGATCTGATAAGCATATTTAAGTATATGAGGGCTGGGGTTCAGAGAAGGATGGGACTGACTCTTTTCACTTGAGACCTGTGATCAAACAAGGGGTAATTCATGTAAACTACAGCACAGAAAGTTTCACCTCAACATGAGGAAGAACACATCTGGATGCATTCCTGTGTGACTTCTGCTAGATCATATGGTCCTGCTGTGGCAGGGGCATTGGATTAGATGATCTCCAGAGGTCCCTTCCTACCCCTAACATCCTGTGAACCATTAATGCTACAAATCAAGGAATGCAGTAAATTCTTTACTATTTGTAGCCTTCACGTAGAAATTGGTGGATTAAATTCTTTAATTTTTAAGCAAATCAGTGAGCTCAAAAATCACCAGTTAGTGAGACTGCAAAGGCATGCAGATTTCTTGATGATAAAAAGCTTTCACGAACTCATGCATGTGACTTAGTTACTCATGGATAAACATTTGGTATTTTAGCTGTGAATGCTAGAAAGGACTCCATACATAGTTGTTTTGAGGACAGCAAACTTCTGGTGGGAATGGATCAAAGAGAATGTTAATTACAAGATCATTATTTGGTGGCATATTATCTCATCAAAAGTAAATTGCTCTTATAGTGTTACCAACCAACCAATTCCTCATTGAGTTTTTACTTTTTTTCTTCTCCCACCCTTGCTGTCTCCAGATCACTCTCCAGTAATGTCAATAATGTTAATTCTTAAAGCATTCAATATTAAATGCATTTCTCTTGAGAGGAATTAGTTTGGTTCTGGAAACCTTTCATCTCCTTCTTGAAATATATACAGAGCTGTGGTTTATGAAATTTATGAGGTTTATTAGAACAGAAAAAACATCTGATTGATATTCTTCAGTTTAGCTCATTAATAGTAATGGAAACTTCTGGTCAGCTAATCTCAACAATTAAGTTCTACATCCACTGGTGTCTGTGATTTAGAACCTGCTGGCAAACATTTCAGTCTCCTGACGTTGAACTTTTGGTGAGATAAGATGCAGATCTTCTTTTGTCATCATAAACTTACTAGACCATATACATTCTTCCCTTCAAAATAAATAATTCACTTATACTCATTTCTAGGTTACTTCTGTAACCTAGAATAGCAGAATAACACGTACTGAAGAGTTGGGCAGCAGGAAATAGGTGTCTTCCCTTTTTTTTGATGGTACATGCTTAAACTTTAAAACAGCAGCATGCTTATTGTAAACCTTAGCAAATAATGTAATGTTAAACAAAGTTGGTTTGTGGTTTTATTTAAAGCCAAGCCACAGATTTAATTACTAATCTGTAAATTGATGTTTCATCCCACCATGTACTTATTTATAGCATGAGCTGCTTTTCATTTGGATTTTTTTGTTATGTAAAGGCATTGAATGAGTAGAGTGTTGATATAAAATGCATTTCTAGTTCATTCCTGCAGAAAGACTATTGAGTGGACTTTTACAGAGCATGTCCAGGGTTTATTTGCTTCAGAAACTTTTTGACCTATATTTTACATAGCTCATGCTGATTTACATGAACTGTGACTCTAGAATGGCTCATTTTAAAAGCCAGGGCCATGTTTGGAAGGATCTGGTTGACATTAATAGTTTCCTGAACCATGTAGATGAAAACTAGTAGCAATATAGTTCAGTCTCACAGGTTCTGTATTTCAGAGAACAGTTCGTGCATCTATAAAGGAGCTGTTCCATGTGCAAACTGTCATTGTTTGTAAAGCCCTGATAAGATTTAGTACATCTAGAACTGGTGGTGTGAGCCTTACTCATTTACTTTGGTAGAAAACAAGTTGCTTAAAGTTACTTGCATTCAAATGAATTGACAGTGAACTAGCCAGGTTACATCATCTTGAACAACCACAGAACCTTAGAGGTTGGAGGGGACATCCAGAGATCATAGAGTCAAAACCCCCTGCCCAAGCAGGATCCCCTAGGGTAGTTTGCACAGGAATGCATTCAGGTGGGTTTTGAAACTCTCCAGAGAAAGGAGGCTCCACAACCTACCTCTCTGGGCAGCCTGTTCCAGGGCTCTGCCATCCCCGCTGCCCTCACTGCAAAGACGTTTCTCCTTATGTGAAGATGAAATGTTCTCTCTTCCAGTTTGTAGCTGTCACTCCTTGTCTTATTGCTGCCGACCAGCGAAAAGAGATTGGCCCCAGCCACTTGACACCCACCCCCTCAGATATTTGTACACATTGATCAGATCTCCTTTCAGTCTTCTCTTCTCCAGACTAATCAGCCCCAGGGCTCTCAGTGTCTCTTCATAGGGGAGATGCTCAAGTCTCTCCATCATCCTGTGACTCTCTGCTGGACTCTCTCCGGCAGACTCCTGCCTTTCCTAAACTGAGGAGCACAAAACTGGACAGGTGTGGTCTCACTGGGGCAAAACAGAGGGGGAGAAGAATCTCCCTAGCCCTGCTGGCCACACTTCCTGATGCAGCCCACGATGCCATTGGCTCTCTTGGCCACGAGGGCCCATGCAGAACCTGCTACCCACCACTGCTCCAAGGTCTTTCTCCACAGAGCTGTTTTCCAGCAGGGCAGCCCCCAACCTGTACTGGTGCCTGTTGTTATTCCTCCCCAGATGGAGTACCCTGCACTTGTCCTTTTTTATCAGATCATGCAGGAGAATCTGTTATCCACTTATCTGTCCTCACAGAGTTTTATGTTTTCTTTCAGCCATAGCAATTCAGTTGTTCCCTGTAGGGAGGCCTAAGAATTACTATTGTCAATTATTTGAAGTTTTGGCAATGCTCATTTTCTCCTGCCTCTGGAGCAGCATGAATTCTTATCCATTTGCATAGGAGTATGGTATTTTGCAGGAAGAAGGAGCCTCATGTTTGTATAGTAGTAAAGTTCTTTTTTCTCTTAGTTCTTTGCTGGTCAGTCAAAGTCCTAAATATTTGGGAAAATCATCTCTGGAGACTTGCTTGTAATCCAAGAGTGCTTTCATCTAGAAATTGCTCATATCTCACTTATGGAAGGTAATTTGCACAGCACTGGCATAGTACTTTGCTTTTTTTATCTTGTCCTGAAAAGATGTGAAGTGCACTTCAGGTACATGAGGATGGATTTTCCTAGACTAACTTCCCTATTTATAGATGTATATGCACTGCAGAGCTGATTAAGAGAGTATAGCACATGAGCAGGCCTGGTTAGAAGGAGTTTGAATAATGACTGTGCTGGTCCTTGCTGAAAGCTGTGTGTTTACAAAAGGGTTAGTAAAGCTATTCTTATCTTTGTATGTTTATATTAATATTTTTTCTGAAGTTTTCCTTAGTTAAAGTGTTAGCTGCTGCAGTAAGAAGTGCAGTCAATTTTAAGATACTGCATTTGAGACTTTTTTCCAACTATTGTTTTTGCTGCATAGCTTAAACTTTGAAGGATTTGTAAAGTTTCAGGTAGGCTCTCTTTAGAAACAAAACCAGAACTTCCTGCAAAGGAGTGACCAGACCATGTTAAATTGTGCCAGTTCTTTTTTCTTCATTTATTTAGACAAATGTTGCTGTTACGTTGTCCATGACTCTCTGGAAGTGAGTATGGCTTGTACCTGTGGAATGGTTTTAAATTTAAAGTCCAGATGCATTTATGGAGGCTATCTTCTGATTTATGGAGGCTATCTTCTGATACTTCTTCTGTTTAGACCAAATAACTGTGTGTCTAATCAACTGGTCATTGCTATGTACAAGAGGAGGTTTTGACATCCTAGGCTCTTCTAAAAGCTATATTTGTCCACAAAATTGAAGGTGCAAAAATTGGTTCAATTGGCCAAATTCAGACCACCACTATAGGGAAATGCAAGGATTATCTACCTTGAATGGGATAATTGAGGCTACACTTACAGACTGGGGTACAGGAGGCTGGAGAGGGCAGTCCTGCAGAAAGAGGTGTTTGGGTCAATGGTAACTTGAATGTGAGTCAACAGTGTGTCCTGACAGCCTACACTTTCCTCCTGGGAGGAAGCAAAGGGAGAGGTGCAGATCCCTGGTGGCCAGTGACATGACAGAAGAAAATGGAGTGAAACTGCAACAGGGCAAGTTCAGCCTGTACAGTGGAAAAGGTTATTCACTGAGAGGGTGGTCATTTGTTCACTTCCTAGGGAAGTGGTCATGGCCGCAAGCTTGTTGGGGGTCAAGGACCACCAACATGGCAATTTTAGTGGATGGCTTAGTTTTAGATGGTCACATGAGGAGCAGGAGCTGATGGATCCTTGCCCACTTGATATATTGTGTGGTTCTAAGAAAAGCAAAATTACAAATTTTGCCTGTCTAAAATGAAGGGGCAAAGCTAGGCATTTACACTCGTTTGAAGAACAGCTGAATCACTGTGGAGGCGTCCATGAGTTCTAGCTGGAAAAAAGGTTAGTTGAAAATAGCCCTACTACTTAATTGATCTGTGTAGGAGCATTTGCAGCTGCAAATTAAACCTCAATTGCTATGGAGTATCCAGACAGATGTGAAGACGAGTGCTTGTTAACTACTCATTCGTGCAGAAGAGGGTGGAGAAGACCTGTGATTTACATCTGAAGCTTCTGCAGTTTTCCCAATATCCATCTCCAAGTAGCACTTAAAGACAATTGTATTGATGCTGTTTGTGTGTCTGTGTTGTGATTTAGGACTTAGCTGTAGTCTTACTGATGTTTGAATGGATTTATGTTGGTTCATAGTACTTTAGACAGAAGAAGGGTGGGTCAGTGCCAGGAATACCCCTGTGCTCTAACTACATTGTAGACCACCTTTTCAAGTACCCTTTCAAGCTGTCTGGAGTCATAGAGGGTAACTCGAGGTTATCCATTTCATCATCTGCTTAGTGCAAGACCAACTTATATTAGGTTGCTTGGGCCATGGATGAAAAGGTTTCTTAACAAAAGGTGGGAACACTGGTGAACAGTGTGTCCGAACTCTAGAGGTAATTGATTTTTTTTTACTCTTGGTGTGTGGGGCTATGAGTCAAAGTAGTTTTCTAGTATTTTTTATTTAAAAAGGAAACCAGATTAGTAAAACAAATTTCTTAATTGGTCATGTCCTGACCTTACTTTTTTTAAAAGTATCTATAGATTTCCAACTCCATTGAAAAATACTACATTTCCCCTCCTCCCCCTAAGTGGAGAACATAGCCTGCTGATCCTGTAATTTTCATCTTCATGACAACATTTAATACTATCTTGTCCACTGACCTTATTCTTTAGACTTTTAACTTTAACAAAAGTCAGAAAGGAATATAGGGACTTCCTCATTAGCAGACCATGGTGACAAATATAATCTGCCTGGTTATTCAGACAGATAGGGAACTGTATCATCAATTTGAGGCTAAAAACTGCAGTTCATCTCTAAACAAGGTGCTTTGCTTTTCTGAATTTTTGGGAGAAGCAGGGAATTATCTTACACTTTCTGCGTATTCCAGAAAGTATAAGAAATACCTACATTTCTGTTTACATACAGTTTGTGCTGCAGTTTAGGCTTTCCTCCTATGTGGAAAGTTCATTAAAAATGAAGTTCATTACTTCATATGTAAATGCAAAGTAAAACTCAGTGCATACATCTTTGTATTGTTAAAATCTGTAAAATACTTCTAAGACAACTTGCTGTCTTTCGTTACCTCTCTGATTGCAGCTCACTACTAATGGAACTGCAAAAAGCTGCTGCAAGACCTAAGACAACAAAAAATGGTTAAAACTAATTGTCATGTGCACGGCATCAGCTAAAGTGTTGCTTCAAAGAGCTTTTATTTGCTTGTTTAATGTAATTTCAGTTGATTTTTCTCTGGTTTAATGGAGAGTTCCAATCTAAGTTATTTATGAGAGTGAAGAAGAACTTGAGGTCCAAAAGAGCTTAAACTATTTTATAGCCATGACTAATCAGCTTTTTAGAAAGCATCCTGTTTTCCTAGCTTTTACTGTATCATGCAAGACTGCTCTTGAGTCATTTCAGTTCATACAGGTGACAGTAACTTCAACTGTCAATGTTCTTTACCAGAAGTCTTCCCCTTTGATCTTAATCAGAAGTACTCTATAGGAAGATTGATTACATCTCACTCTTTACCAAATGGGAGATGAGATTTCGGTTCATTGCCTTCTTGTCCCATTTGGAAAATGACACAAAATTACCTCATTTTACTGTGACAGCTTCAAGAATAAAATCACATCATATCTGTAAGTTAGATGTTACTGAAATAGTAAGCAAAGGACTTATTGTGTGCAAAGTGCTATGTAGTTGAAGGAAGATACCAATGGTCAAGTTTTTGTTTGAATAGCACATCTTTATCATAGACTTTGAATTCAAAAGTGAATCAGCTCTTCACAAAGGAAAGAAAAACCAGTCTAGACAATCTAGTATCTTGATATTTCTTTGATGGTCTATTTAAAAACCTTTTTATGTGTTTGAATGCTTTTAACGCTTATTCAAAAGGCTTAACAGCTGCTGTTGACAATCAGTCAATTTTAGTCAGCAATTTATTTTTTTCTTCTGCCAATGTGATATGCAAAGTCATTCTGCTATAATCTATGTAGGTAATTAATTACATGAATTGATGTAATTTTCTTCACATGCTGGAGGGAAGGGATGCCATCCAGAGGGACCTGGACAGGCTGGAGAGGTGGGCACTAGCCAACCTCATGGGGTTCAACAATAACAAGTGCAGGGTCCTGCACCTGAGTCAAGGCAATCTCAAGCACAAATACAGGGTGGGCAGTGACTGGCTGGAGAGCAGCCCTGAGGAGAGGGATTTGAGTGTGCTGATGGACGAAAAGATCAACATGAACCAGGAGTGTGCACTTGCAGCCCGGAAAGCCAACCTGGGCTGCATCAGGAGTGTGGTGATCAGGTCAAGAGTGGTGATTCTCCCCCTCTACTCAGCTCTGCTGAGACCCCACCTGGAGTACTGTGTCCAGTTTTGGAGCCTCTGTTACAGGAAGGATGTGGAGATGCTGGAGTGTGTCCAGAGAAGAGCCACGGGGATGATCAGAGGCCTGGAGCACCTCTACTGTGAGGACGGAGAGGCTGTCCAGTCTGGAGAAGAGGAAGCTCCGAGATGACCTTCTTGTGGCCTTCTAGTATCTGAAGAGGGCCTACAGAAGAGCTGGGGGAGGATTTTTTTAGGCTATCAGAGAGTGACAGGGCTAGAGGGAATGGAACAAAGCTGGAGAAGGGTATGTTCAGGCTGGACGTGAGGAGGAAGTTGTTGAGCATGAGAGTGGTGAGAGCCTGGAATGGGTTGCCCAGGGAGCTGGTTGAGGCCCCATGGCTGGAGGTGTTTAAGTCCAGGCTGGATGAGGCTCTGGCGAGGCTGATCTAGGCTAGGGTGTCCCTGCCCATGCCAGGGGTTTGGAACTAGGTGATCTTTGTTGTCCCTTCTCCAATCCTGACTGATCACTGATTCTGTTCTACATGTCTCTCACTCCCTTTTATCTCAGCAGAATGCACTAGAATAGTATTAGAGTAAAAGAGTGATCAGGCATTGAAACAGGCTGCACAGGGAGGTGGTAGATCCCCTGTTCCTAAAGGTGCTCAGAAAATACGCAGGCATGGCTCTCTGGGCCATGATGGTGTTGGTTTGATGGCTGGACTCATTGATCTTAGAAGCCTTTTATGACCAAAAGAATTCAATGATTCTGCAAGAATGATCACTTAGGCACCCAGCGTGTGGCCATGCTGAGATAGGTCTTGAATGACTTCAAGAAGCAGAACTGCATAATCATATAGCAGGATTGACAAGCATCAGAACTTACCCTGCTGCTCCAAATAGAACAGCGCGGAGATGCCTTATAGATATGTGGTTCCAAGACTTCTAAAGATTAGACTAGGCTTTACTTCAGTACGGACAACTGCTTCAGTTACTCATTATTATCTTCTTAAATAGAACTTCTGTGAGCTTTTTTCCAGCCTGTAGGCTAGCTGTGTAGCACATCTAGTCATGTAGCTCTGATGGAGGTTCCTAGTGTTATGCCTCAGTGCCTTGTCTTGTTCTGGAGAAATGGCAGCCTGGTTAGAGTGGTATTTGCTTTGCTAAAGAGACCAGTGAATTACGTGCTGTTGGATCGTAAGCAATGTTTGTATAGTCAAAACAAATGAAGTTTTCTTGAGAACTTAGTGAGTTGGTTTTTTTTTTCCTTTTTGAATTAATGGTCTTCCTCCCTTTGCCAAAAGCTGAAACTCCTCTCTGCATCAGATGCCAGAAGAGTTTTGAATATTATTTTTTCTTTTTTTCTTTTTTTTTTCTGGAAAGAACTCAATACATTAAAAAGACAGAAAACATTTGTATCTAAGACAGTTTAAAGAGTCCACCTGTGTCTCAGTGTTTTAGTTCTCTTTCATTTGGATGTTTTCAGTGTATCTAAGAAACACTGAAGACCCAGGCAGATACTCTTTTTCCATTAAAACCTAAAAGTGCATATTTATTTTATTAATAATTTGGGGGGAACTCCACAATATCGCATAGATGAATCATTGCAAAGTATCAGAAGGACACTTTTACAACCAAATTCTAAGACCTCTGGGATTAGTGAAGAGAAGTACAGTATTATTGCAAATAATTATTTAAAGTGCCTTTTTGGAAAATAAAGATGAATGAGCCAGTCCGAAACACCGCTCGTTAAAAACAGGTTTGTCACCTGTAGTGTCAGAACAACAAAGACAATCTGTTTAACTGAAGAATTTGTAGAAGCACTCATGCCTGTTTCCTGAAGTCTTCATTCTTGTAAAGGACTGATTGCTTTCTGATTTCCTGTGACATTTCTGATTTCCTGTGACAGCATAGACTATGTATTAACCTTTGATCATTTGTGCAGTTGTAGATAATTTCATGTATTTACAGGAGAATTTGGAGAGAACTTTTTAAGCTTCATATATATGTAGGTGTGAATGTGATGTTTCTTACTAGGAAAATTGTCACATTAATTTCAAGATGACTTTACCATTTTGTCAACAAAATTCTATGCCATTTATATTGAAAGAAAGTGCTGTCTACAAGTACCTGAAGGGAGGCTGTAGCCAGGTAGGGGTTGGTCTCTTCTCCCAGGCAACCAGCAACAGAACAAGGGGACACAGTCTCAAGTTATGCTGGGGGAGGTATAGGTTGGATGTTAGGAGGAATAGAAAGTGATTGGCATTGGATTGGGCTGCCCAGGGAGGTGGTGGAGTCACTGTCCCTGGAGGTGTTGCAGAAAAGACTGAATGAGGCACTTAGTGCCATGACGTAGTTGATTGGAGAGGGCTGGGCGATGGGTTGGATTGGCTGATCTTGGAGGTCTCTTCCAACCTGGTTGATTCCAATCATTATTTCCTATGCATTAACAATTCTTATTTTATTTTTTTTTTCCCAGAACCGTCAGGACATGGGATGTTAACAATGAAAAAAAACACAAAAGCATATTTAAACCACGATCAGCTCAAGGTAAACGAGTGATTCCTACAACCTGCACATACAGCAGAGATGGTAAACTCATTGCAGCCGGTTGTCAAGATGGCTCCATCCAGATCTGGGATAGGAATATGAATGTAAGTAAAAAGGAGGCATAATTGGAGACTGTGTTCTGATATGTAGAATTTGATAACAGTACATGCTTCTCTGGGGGTTGTAATGAACAGGCAGCTGAATATGAGTGAGCGGTGTGCCTAGGCAGCCAAGATAGCCAATGGCAATCCTGGCTTGGATTAAGAATGGTGTGGCCAGCAGGAGTAGGGTGGTTATTGTCCACTTGGAGTCAACTTTGGTGAGGCTATACCTTGAGTATTGTGTTCAGTTTTGGGCACTGCCATACCAGTGACATGTGGAGGTGCTGGAGTGGGTCCAGAGGAGGGTAGTGAAGCCTGGAGAATAAATCATATGAAGAGTGACTGAGGGAGTTGAGGGTGGCTAGTTTGAAGAAGAGGAGGCTGAGGGGAGACCTCGTTGTTGCCTGAAGGGACATTGTAGAGAGGCTGCCCTGGGTCTCTTCTCACAGGAGACAGAACAAAGGGGAATGGCCTCAAGCTGAGACTGGGTAGGTTTAGATTGGACATTAGGAAAAAGTTTTTCATGGAGAGAGTGATCAGGGACTGGAATGAGCTACTCAGGGAGGTGGTGGAGTCACCAACCTTAGATGTGTTTAAGGATCTTTTGGATGTGGTGCTTTAGGGATATGGTTTAAGGTGAACCTTGTAGAGTAGAGTTATAGGTTGGACTTGGTGATTCTGAAGGTCTTTTCCGACCTGGATGTTTCTGTGTGATTCTGATACATCCGATGATGAATGGTGAAACGGAAAGATTTTTGTCCCTTTATACTTATTTACCATCTCCTGTTTCTTCTGCCTTTTTACACCGAGGAAACGCCCAGCAGTGTGTGTTTTGTTGGTGGTTTTTGTTTGTTTGTTTTGAGGTTTAGTTGTTGGTTTGGTTCTGGTTTTGTGTGGATTGGTTGTTTTTTTCTTTTTCTTTTTTTTTGGGGGGCCTTTTTAGAGTTGGCCACACACCTGTATTTATAATATTATTCATTTGAGATAACTCACAAAACTTCATGCTGAAACCAGTTATTCACCAAAGTATTATGCAGGGAGAAATAACATCCCAGTGAGCAAACGTAATGGTAATACTCACATTAGTTGCCATATCTATTACATTGTCCAACTTGTAAAAATTAAAATGGAGCCAAATTTGAACAGTTTATGTAAATGTAATGCCAGAGTCAGAATGAGGCCTATTTAACATTCCTTAAAATTAAGAAATATCTTCTGTAGTTTATTCTTTTTGCAATCTTTTTGTGCCATGATCTAGTTGGACAGGGCTGGGTGATAGCTTGGACTGGATGATCCTAGTTTACTGGTTGATTCTGTGCTTTTATTGAACTTGAATTTCCAGTAGCTATGAATCTACCTGTCAAAAAGTACATGCAATTTGTACTACTAGTACTACTACTCTATAATCTGAAGCTGAGAGCAGTCACTGATCCAAATTTCTTTGTGCAGCATATTCTACAAACCAGTCATGTTCTAGGAGTTTAACTTTCCAATTTCAAATGCAAATTCACCAGGGAAAAGTTTACTGCTTTTAAAATGAATCGGCCTAATAATCATGAGTATCTACTTTATGCCCATCTTACTGAAAGATCAGGTCCCAGTCACATTCGCTGAAGTCGAATAAGTAGTTGTAGCAGGCATGGAAGGAGAAAAGGAAGCCAAAGTAAGATTGCAGAGGAACTGGGATGTGGGCAGGATCACAGAATCAAGCTGACATCATAAATCTTTGAAAGCTGTACAATTCCTGTAGGATGGCTTTGCAGAAATAGTATTGAAGTAATGCTTGTTGCGTTACCCTGTTCAACTTGATTTTGGAAAGGAAAGCAGGCTGTTTAGGTTACTCCTGAACTCTGAGTAAAATTTGATGGCTGGAGGCAAGAGGAAATTTAGAGATGTAAAAGGAAATGTAAGTCTGATGACCATATCCAAAGTACATCTTGTATTTTGGGATTGTCATCTATTTTTATTTCTGTTTTTATTTCCACTATAAACCCAGTAAAACTTCGTAATGGCATGAAGCTTGAGAATTCATTCTAAGTGTAAACTTGTTCTAACAGAATAATAAATTTTTCAGAGGCTGGCTTTCATCACCTGTGTATGTTGTTTATTTTAACATATACAGTATTGAAATATTAAGCTTTCTCCTGTAGTTTTAACAATAGTTCTCTTGGTTGTCTGCTTTTTCATATACTTTTCCTTTTGAACTTTTGTGTGTCTATGAGATGACATATTGCAATGCTGATTGAGTGCAGTTTAAGGTGATTATGAATAATTTAAAGGTATATCCTGTGCATCTTGTGCTGTTTCCAAATGGTGACCTCTGAATAACAATGCAAGGCTAAAGTGAGTTCCTAGGGGAAGTGAAGTTGGTGGCATCCTTGGATTTTTTTTTGTGTGTGTGTAAAAGTAGTGTAAATTGTCATTCTTACCTGAAACTGCTGATACTCCATTGGAAATCTCTGTGTATAGTTAATACTAGGCATTTCAAAATGGATCTTGATGAAATAAAAAAACAAACAAACAAAAAAAACCTTCAAAAAGCCAAAAGACAAACCCCCTTCACATTGCATTTGGAGATAAGAAAATTAGTGAAAAAAGAACGTGTTCAAAGAAGGATTTAGAAAGAGGAGGATGGGAATGACTCCTGCACAGTAATGGTAGAAGGATTTACTAGCCTGACAGGGTGCTATGGAGAATGAAGACACAGGGGTAAAACTGCTTGAAGAAACATGTAGTAGAAATGTTAACTTCTGATTTTTGTTTCCCAGGCAGCAAATATCATTTGACTTTGTTGAAACAAGTGTAGAGCTGTATATACAGATTTTGCTGTACTACAGTACAGCTCTGTTTCAAATCAAAATTAAGACAGCACTTGTGTTTAAGTTGAGAAGACTATATTGAGTCTGCAGCAAAAGTCACTAGTGCTTGAAATCAGCAAACAGTGCTGGAATTTCTTGAGTTTAATCAGTTTTGTTCTGACATCGTTATTTCAGACTATGGATTTGACACTTATGCAGCAGGAAATAGGACAGGAAGATCTTTTTAAGTTAACTGGGTTGGCCATTCTGTCATCCAATAAAGGCATGTTTTGACTGTGTGAATTCAGTTTTTCATCTAAGGAAACACATAAATGATGTTTCAATCCTGCTTTTGAATGCCCATACCACTGTACCTGCATGTGAAGGTGATAGCACAAACTAAATCCATGCTGGTGTTCCTGCCACATGGTATGGCTCACACTACTTTCCACAGTGCCTGTTACCCTGGTGGCTGTGAAAGACTTTGCAGAAGGTTTATTTTTTTTTGACAGAAGTAAAAACTCACAGCACACAGCGTTCAGAATGAGGGAAGTTTCTCTTTCCTTCAGTGAAATGCCTTGCTTTCTCATAGGAGAAGGGTCTTGAAAACATCAGTATCACAGGCAGATATGGATACTCAAATAGGAATGAGGGTCTGAGCCCTTTCCTAGAGCAAAAAGGGTACTGATTACAGACAGGCATACTGCTGCAGGCTAGTAGAAAGCTGCGCTTCCTTTGATGTTTCACAAGGTCTATCAGTGGTACATTGGCTTCCTTCATGGAGCTCGTGTAAATCTTCCTTTCTACGATAGGCATAGTTTGTGAATACTGGCTAGAGTTACATCATCCTCTGCTCCACACATGGTTTGCTAACTTTACATCTGAATACAGGAATTCCATTGATAAGTCTGTCAAAGCACCAGCAGATTGAAAATCAACCTCCTATGCAGTCACGTCCCCACTACCACCATGGCATCACATGTGACTCTTGCTCAGTAGTGTAGAACATCATCCAGAGTGGTGTGATAAAATAACTCTTTTATGTTTTGGCGAGTTTTCTTTTTATTTGTTTGTTTAGTTTTTATTTAGAGAGAAACAAGGTGGTTTCTATTTCATGTTTTATCATTCCTGCTGATGTGAAAGTAGCTGTTCGTTTTAAGTGTGTCGTGAGTGAGGTTATTTTTTTTTTCCCCAAACCATTTAGTGCCAGCAGAGTAACTGGGTTTTTTAGTTGTCATTGTTGGCTCCCCTCTTTTTGTGTGGGTTTTTTGTTTGTTTGTTTGTTTGTGGGTTTTTTTTTGGTTCATGTTACTGTGCCTAGAAAACGATCATGGCATGTGATCAATTCCACTCTTCAGCTCAGATGAGTATTGCACACTGCAAGTGTTTCATTCAGTTTTCTACTTCCACTGTTTCTCTGGTGCAATTCCAAATCCCCCAGCTGTATGTAGTGAGAGTAAAAACACTTTTGGAACTCATGGAGGAAGACTTTTTCTGTCTCTATGACACTGACATTGGTAACTTGCTAATGCTGAAGTTAGCCAAATACATTCCAGCTCTGCCTTGCCTTTCTCCAAACTTCCTCAGCATGACCATGATCCATTATAATCACCTGCCTCAGAGGATTTTTTTTTTTTCATTTTGTCATAAATCTCTGTTATTTTCTCACATATGTTAATTAGTCAGTGCATGGTTTTTCTTTAAGGTTCATGTACATGTGCATTTACAGTGCACATTAGCAGAATGATCTGTCATCGTGTTTGAAATATTATGAACACTGTCAGCTTGGCTTAAAATAACAGCTTCAAAGGCCATAAAAAATAACTTCCTTCAAGCTTCTAATGAGTAGTGGATACAATGGTGTGGAATAGTCTATTATAACATAACACGTTACAACTCTCAATTTAATCATTCTGAGACTCAGAGAAGTGTCTCGCAGATGTGGAGATTTGGAGAGTATTAATGGTCAAGATAAGACAAGATCTTGAAAGTCACTGATTTACAGGGCAGTGCAGGAAAACCTCTAGGTTTACATGCAGTTCACTGCTGTCTACAGCTACCTGAAGGGAGGTTGTAGCCAGGTGAGGATTGGTCTCTTCTGCCAGGCAATCAGCAACAGAAGAAGGGCACACAGTCTCTAGTTGTGCCAGGGGAGGTCTAGGCTGGATGTTAGGAGGAAGTTCTTCACAGAGTGATTTTTGTTGGAATGCGCTGCCCAGGGAGGTGGTGGAGTCACTGTCCCTGGAGGTGCTCAAGCAAAGCCTGGATGAGGCACTTAGTGCCATGGTCTAATTGACTGGCTAGGGCTGGTTGCTAGGTTGGACTGGATGATCTTGGAGGCCTCTTGAGGTCATCTTCCAAGATGGTTGATTCTATATAGGTTAAAATTCCTCTTGCCTTTTCAGAGACTTTTGCAAGGCAAATAGTAATATTGTCTGAACAACTGATGCATGATCCAGTCTTAAGACTTAAGTGTCAAGAATCAAAATTGACTTGCAGTCAGTAAACCTGTGATGAGTTTTCCTGTGTGGGAGTATTTAATTCCTAGACATAGAGAAAAGCTGAAGTAATTCTTGTAAAAATTATTGGCCAGGGAAGTCATGGATGCTTCCTCCCTTGAGGTGCTCAAGGCCTGGTTGGATGAGGCCTTGAGTGACCTGTTCTAGAGGGAGGTGGTGAGGGTTGGAACTGGATGAGCTTTGATGTCCTTTCCAACCTAAACCATTTTATGATTCTATAGTATAATTGGTGGGTAGGTTAAGTGTGCTGAGTTAAAATTGATAGTAATATCTTTAATGAACAGCAGACACATACAGGAAAAGATCAAGATATTTTTCACTGATAACAAATACAATTCATTAGGGCAAGAAATTTCTCAAGAGTTGGCCTTTTTTAGTCACTCAGACCACCTGATGAGGCTACCTGTTTTTTTGATCCCTCCAGCTTGGGTTAGTCATCCTAGGACAGTATAAACAGTTTCTCTGCATATGGCAGCCTTATTCATGTTTCACGCATCACATGTATAATGGTACATTATTCCAACTGTGATACAAACCTCAAGTAATTTCTATGAGCTTTTAGCTATTTAGTGGCTGCGCTCTAGGTAGGAAAGAGTTAGGTTTGACCAAAACAACTGTAATGGAATGGTCTGCGCAGGGCAGTGGTGGGTTCACTATATCTGGAGGTGTTCGAGCAGCATGTGGCCCTGGTGCTAAGAGATGTCATAGAATCATAGAATCAGCCAGGTTGGAAGAGGCATCCAAGATCATCCAGTCCAACCTAGCACCCAGCCCTGTCCAATCACCTAGACCATGGCACTAAGTGCCTCATCCAGGCTTTGTTTGGACACCTCCAGGGATGGTGACTCCACCACCTCCCTGGGCAGCCCATTCCAATGCCAATCACTCTCTCTGTGAAGAAATTCCTCCTAACATGTCATTTAATGGTGACCCTTCAGTGCTGCCTTGAAGGTTGAATTCTCTTTAGATCACTTCCAACCAGATGTTTTCTGTGATTTTGATTCTATAATAGGATTGTCCTTTTATGTAGTGTAAATCTGCATGGGAAAGATGCAGCGTTCTATGCTTTTCAATATAATTTAATTCTCACTAAGCAAAAGTTGATGTAGTAAAACACGTTTCTAGCTAATGAATACTTTCTTGTTTCTAATGCCTTGTGGATGTTTTCTTCTGATTTGAATTTAAATAAATTATATAGTTTGATCAGTTTAAAATAAGTTTGCTAAAGCTCAAAGTAACCATACAGAAATACACAATAATAATGAAATCCAACACATAAAGCCCACCTGAATATCCCCAGAAGTAGTGTGATCAAGTGGTGATCACAATAACGTGCCCTTAAGCCACCCTATTCTCAATATAAACATTAAAAGTAGGATGTTGCAGTGAATATGCACTGAAGTTAAGCAGATCTAATCTCTATACATTTTAATTACAAATACTCATGTTAAAAGTATTTTCCAAATAATTGCATGATTTATTAGATGTAAGATAAATATGTTTCTATATTTAGTGATTGTTTGCCTCAAAAAGGTTATTCTTGGCTTTGATCTGTATACAGTATGAAGTTTTAAGGTAGACTTTTCAGAGGTGAAAAGTGTAGCAAATAGTGGAGTCATTTTGAAGAATTGCTGTGCAACTAAGGACATGTATTTAGACAATGCAAAAAAGGTCATGTAAGAGATTTCTCTTTCTCTCTCTTTCTCTCTCTTTCTCTCTCTTTCTCTCTCTTTCTCTCTCTTTCTCTCTCTTTCTCTCTCTTTCTCTCTCTCTCTCTTTCTCTCTCTTTCTCTCTCTTTCTCTCTCTTTCTCTCTCTTTCTCTCTCTCTCTCTCTTTCTCTCTCTTTCTCTCTCTTTCTCTCTCTTTCTCTCTCTTTCTCTCTCTTTCTCTCTCTTTCTCTCTCTTTCTCTCTCTTTCTCTCTCTTTCTCTCTCTTTCTCTCTCTTTCTCTCTCTCTTTCTCTCTCTCTTTCTCTCTCTCTTTCTCTCTCTCTTTCTCTCTCTCTTTCTCTCTCTCTCTTTCTCTCTCTCTCTTTCTCTCTCTCTCTCTTGCCCACTCTCTCACTTGCTTCCTCACTCCCTCCCCTTCCCCCCTCCTCCCTCTCCCTCCTCCCTCTCCCTCCCTCCTCCCTCTCCCTCCCTCCCTCCCTCCCTCCCTCCCTCCCTCCCTCCCTCCCTCCCTCCCTCCCTCCCTCCCTCCCTCCCTCCCTCCCTCCCTCCCTCCCTCCCTCCCTCCCTCCCTCCCTCCCTCCCTCCCTCCCTTTCTTCCTTCCCCCCTCTCCCCTTCCTTCCCTCCCCCCTTCTCTGTCGCTTGCTCATGCTCTCTCTTTTCTTTCCCAAAATAGAATGATTTTGTTTTGGAATGGGGATTTTAAGCCCAGATCTTACTTGGATTTTTTTTTTGTAAACTTTATTTTGCTATTCTTGATGGTTTTTGCAGCTCATGCTGCCAAGACAGAGTAATGAAAACTAGTAGTAAGATCTGAGACTTGCTGCAAATATTTTCTTCATTAATTGATACGTTCTTTGAGGAGATTTATATCCATGCTTTGGGTGGATGACATTGTTGGATCTTTGCACAGTTGCAGGGTGCTTGTGTGTGCCAACATGCAAAAGACATAGCTCTCAGTAATAAATTCTCTAAATGTATGTCTTACGTGTGTGCATATGCCTTTTTAGATATGTTTTCTACCAGGAAAAGATTATGTCTTTGGCATTCCTGAATTGTGCTCGTTTCACACCAGCTAGGTTTGATTCATTGTTTTGGCTGTGGAATAGTCAGTTGTCTGCTTGGAAATTTTGTTTTGATTTTGCTCTACAGAAACTGTGGTTTATGTTGTTATTTTTCACATCCTTAAAATTGTGCCAGTTCAGTGTCAATATTATAGAAACAATTTACAATGACTATTCCTAAATTTGCTGAATATCACTATCACAGCTAAATGGCAGGCAAAATTTTTAGTTTCCCCCAAGTATGTAACATGCTTCATGCTTTGAAGAGGGCAGTCTGGCTACATCTGGAAATTTCTTGTGTAAATACAAGATGAAGTATATCCAAATATACTATACTCCCCTTTCAAACTCAAGGTAAGTTTTCCATATCCATAATATCCCACTCTTTCATTTCATATGTGTATGTGCCAGACCTCTGCTCCAGAAACTGGAAATCACACACAAGCTTGCCAGCAGCAAATATTAACAGATACATATATTACTCCTTTTTGTATACGTCTGGTTTAGCCAGTACATCACTATCTATACCCTGAGGCTAGCTGCAGTAAAGAATCTGACAGTCATACGCTAAGATAAAATGTGCCCTGCTGTATTTCTAAGTGCATTTCTCTCTTATGTAATAAACAGTTTATAGTTAAGAACTATCTAAATGTTTGCACTATCTAATATACTGATGAAAGGCAATTCTAAATCTTGAAGTCTGTCACACCCCAATGAAAACAGCATAGAGGATTTTAGTTAAGATTCATGCATGGTTAAAGAAAAAGGCTTCTCTCACCAGGATTATATATCTTTCTTTGATTTACTATTAAGAAAAATAACAGTAGGGCTTTCAGAAACACTTTTAAAATGACATTTTGAGAAGAAAAGAGTAGGCATTATAGCAACAGGATTTGCTTTATTAATATTGTAATGTTATTAATGTTAATTAGCATGAATCATGTTACAGAAATAGATAAAATAATGAAACAGAAGAACCTTCGTGAGCTAGCTTTGTTATTTTAGAGAGAATGTTCCTTCTATGCAGAAGCAGAAGGTTAAAAGTACAGATGCTGCATTCCAGTCTAACAAAAAGTGAGCTCCATAGTGGTCTGGCTTATGAGAAAAATCAATTTTAGATGCTTTAGTATATGCACATAGCCAGCAAGCTGAACACTTCATTGGTCGAGAGCCTGATCAGATTTGTAAATTACAGAAAGGATTTTTATGTAGAAAGCTGCTTTGGAGTCCAAATGTTTCTAATTGTGGTAAATAGTATGCCACTACTTGGCAATAGTGATGAGATGAACAGCAGTCTTATACTGTGAATTTCATAAAAGCAATGGAAAGAATATTTCTGTGCAACAGGTGGTCATTAAATTTGTTTCATAAGCCTTAAAATCCCTAAAATGCCATTAAGAAAGTAAAGCTGTTACAGCTTGTTGAGGTGGATTTATTTAAGAGCAGAAAAGGTAGGAAATGATAACATCTCATCTACAGAACATATTTAGCAAAGATTAGGTACTTTCTGTATTATTGCTCTATCTCTTGGGTTATTTTATGGATCCATTGCCCCTTTCCAGTTTCATATCGTAATGTGTCTCTTGGAGGCTTCACTTTTCTTGTCAATCCAAACGTTCTACTTAGGAATATTCATAATAGGAAATAGTGTTGTGAGAGCTGGGTTGGGTTTTAGGTTTCTGCTTTTTCAAATTTCTGTAGTTTTGGAAAAAGACATAATTATTAGGAAAATTTTAAAGTTTTGAAATACATTTGGCATTTCTCATCTTAGTTCTACTCGTGCTTGCTGTCATTGTAATTATTACCATATAATTTCTAACTTTTCCAGAGGACTAATGTAGAAGATAATTAACATATACTTCCTATTTAAGTGTTGTGGGATTTCATGTAGTCTTGTGTCACTGGCTGCTATCAGAAAAGGGATGCTGGCCCAAAAGACCAATAGTTCAGTTTTGTGTGGTGCTTGTGTGTAACCTTTTTCTTAAGTGTTTTAATGCAGAAAAAAATAAACTTGCCAAAGGGATGCAGGCATTGTAATTTTCTTCATAGTTCAACTGAAAGTGTGATTTATCTTGAAATGCACTCAGTTTTATGACATTAAGAAATACATTTTTAGTACAAAAATACTCTGCTTGAATCTGTTAGAAATTGAGAAGCCAAAAGAAAGAGTTTAAATTATAGCAAAGCATAGCTTTTGTATGTAGCATTAGGTTACATACACTTGACTTGAAGTCTGACAAAGAACAAACTATTTCTGCATAGGGAACGATGGCTGTATCCATTACAAGGTGCACTTCTGTGGGAATACACTTCTAAATGTGCTGTAATACTTGACCGTAATACACTACAGATTGACCTCAGTTTCTAAAGAACACCTCAGAAGTCCAGTTAAAAGAACTTTGCCTGGCATTTGTAGCAATTTTACAAGATTATGAACCAAAGAATTTGGCAATAGTGAATTTTTGTGTCAGTGATTATCCATGAGATGATGAACAGGACAACTACACCATCTCTTGGCAGTAGGTAGAGACCTAAAGCAACCATGCAAAATGAAGAAGTAGTTGTAATATTGTATGCTTCATAATGCAGCTTTCAGTGACCCAATTTCTTTAAAATCTAGGTATGAATCCGATAATTTTATATATATGTGGCTTTCTTTACAAATAAGTAAAACTTCTCCTTGTGCAAAATAGTTTAAAATAAAGATTTTTTTTCCCCCCGATCTCTCCCTATTTTTTAAAAGTTTGTTTTCAACAGATGTTAGTGTTAATCACTTAGTAGAGAGGGTGGTGAAATAAGTGGAGCATTGTCCAGCTGTGTTTTATTTAATGTATGACTGCAGTGATACTACACAGGCTGAAATCAGATACATCCGTGGAACAGCTGCCTTCCTTGAACTAAGTTCTAAATTTCTCATGAGATAGAGAACTAGATTTGGAGTTGGATATGACTACCTATATATTTCACACATTACACATAAATACATACGCAGTGTATCTCTGTGTCTCTAGACTTATAGTCAAATTCTAGTTTAATAGAATTCCTGAGTCTCACTAATAATCATTCTGTGCTCTAGCAGTTTTTAAAAGGTTAGTTCAATATATATGATTTTCATGTAAGTACTGTGTAGGGTGTTTTTTTTAATGACTCTGTGGTTACTATTTCACTTCTTACCATGTATATGTTTCACTTCTCGGTTTGGCTCATGACTGTTCCATGCACAATGCAGTTACATGCAATGAATACTAAAGCTTAATTTATTTTCAGTGTAATGCATTTAGTTAGGTTTGGGGTGGCATGGACAGATTAGAAAGTACTGTGCTAGTTCATATACAAGGAGTGAAATGTTCTGAAATAATATGATGTGTTCTGTAATTATTCCCATGGTTTTTATGGGCACTAAGAAAACTCCTGGTGAAGGTAGTTGCTGTGATTAGCACATATCATGCTAGGAGCATATAAATGGCACTGTATTGCAGCTCCCTAGCCTGTTTTGTTGTTGTCGTCAATATATAGGTCTCTTGTCCTATTTGGAGAGCAAATTGAACCTGTTGAGGTTACCAATGTATACATCTGTGACCTTTATAGAGGGTGTTTGACTAGGGCTTGCAAAAACACAATTAGTATAGTGTATTCCTGCCCTGATAATGAAAGGACTGGCTTATATTCAAGACCATCTTCAAGAGCCTGAGTGTTTTTTTCAGAAGTAGAGACACCTGTTTTAGTCAGCAGAAAGCATTACATTGCCAGCCACTGGCTTATCACTTGTCACAGATGTGCAAATGCCTGCTTGATTTTGCAGCTTGGTATGTGAAAGTGTGGTGCCAAACTGGGTAGGTGACAAGGTTTGGGCAATGCTTTCTATGCTCCAGACAGGTCAGAGTTCTTTTTTGGCCATTGCATTGATATAGGAGAGCAAGGCAGAGCTGCACTAATGGGTGCTGCTGTTGATCAGCATGTGTAAAACAAACTTCAGCTTTGATTGTCCTTCTTGCAAAACAAATGAGTTTATCTCAGAAAATTAATCCTTCAGTACACTCAGTTGCTACTTGTCTTGTTAGTTTGGTTGGTTGGGTTTGGTTTTGTTTGTTTGGTTGGTTGGTTTTAAAGACTGTTTTATGTATTATGGAAGATTTAATTTTTTTTTTTGTTTGTTTGTAGTGACTTTTTATTTGAGAAAAACACAAAGTGCTTGAGGGAATGAGCTGTAGTTGCTATTATTGGAAGTATTGAAGTAGCTGGTAAAATTATTTAAGTACTTGTCTTCTGTATTTTACCAATTACATGACTTACCAAATTGAGACACTGGTGAAGGTCATCAGTGTGAAGGAACACAGAGAGGGGAAAGATGTCAGATGTAGTAATAGTGGCAATGGGTTGTTTGTCACAGTGTTTTTCACAGTATGTGACAGAAAGGATGTGACACATTGTGATACGTATGATGTTTTCCTATTGATGAATAGTTGAAAGAGGAGATGTGATATCCAGGTAAGAAAGTCAGGAACCACTTTCATCACATTGAATTTAAATTGCCAGTTAAACAAAGTGACGTCTAGGTGATCTAAGATGTTCAGCAGATGCAGAAGCATCTGGAATTAAAATATTAGTAGTCATGGTTGTGAATGGACTGGATGGCCGAGCCCAAAGAGTGATGGTGAGTGATGCCACATCCAGTTGGCAGCTGTCCCTAGTGGTGTGTCCCAGGGATCAGTGCTGGGCCCAGTCCTGTTTAGTATCTTCACTGATGATTTGGATGAGGGGATTGAGTCCTCCATCAGTAAGTTTGCAGGTGACAAGTTGGGAGCAAGTGTGGATCTGTTAGAGGGTAGGAGGGCTCCGCAGAGGGACCTGGACAGGCTGGACAGATGGGCACAGTCCAGTGCCATGAGTTTTGACAAGTCGAAGTGCTGGGTTCTGCACTTTGGCCACAACAACCCCATGCAGCTCTACTTGTGGGTACTGAGTGGCTGGAGAGCAGCCAGGAAGAAAGGGACCTGGGGGTATTGGTGGGTAGTAGCTGAACTACAGCAGCAGTGTGCCCAGGTGGCCAAGAGAGCCAATGGCATCCTGGCCTAGATCAGGAACAGTGTGGCCAGTAGGACAAGGGAGGTTATTCTTCCCCTGTACTCAACACTGGTCAGGCCACACCTTGTGTGCTGTGTCCAGTTATGGGCTCCTCAGTTCAAGAGAGATGTTGAGGTGCTGGAACTTGTCTAGAGAAGGGCAATGAAGCTGGTGAGGGGCCTGGAACACAAACCCTATGAGGAGAGGCTGAGGGAGCTGGGGATGTTTAGCCTGGAGAAGAGGAGGCTCATGGGTGACTTCATTGCTGTCTACAACTACCTGAAGGGACATTGTAGCCAGGTGGGGGTTGGTCTCTTCTCCCAGTCTCAAGTTGTGCCAGAGGAGGTGTACACTGGATGTTACAGGAGAAAGTTCTACACAGAAAGAGTAATTTGCACTGGTAAAGGAAGCTGCCCAGGGAGGTGGTGGAGTCACGGTCCCTGAAGGTGTTCAAAAGGAGGCTGGATGAGACAGTTAGTGTCATGGTTTAGTTAATTTCTTTTCTCTGTGGAACACTGTGTTCAATTAGTATAAACTGTTTTCAGAAAACATCTTTGCCGTTTTTTTGCATGCAAGTGCATAGGGTTTTGAAACTGTCTATGTATTTAGCTACTCAATTACATAAAATTATTGTGAGGGGAAAAAAATCCAAGGTCAAAGTAATAATGCAATTTAGATAGGAAGATTACTTGAAGGGAAAGTGAAGTTGCTTTAGGCAACCTTTTTCATTCTTCCCTCCCTCACCCATTTTCTTAAATCAGTAATAACTCTGAGACCTAATCCTGAAGTTTCTGATCTCATCAGATAAAATTCTGAGTTAAAGGTAGCTGAAATTGATGGCATTTAGCAGCTTTACTGTTCAGACAGCATATATTTGGTTATTAAACTCTGTGTATCCCCTACCATCCTCAAGTGCCCAGCTGTCCTGCAGTGGGAGAAAAGCAATTCCCTTCAACTTCTTGAGAGCTTCCCTCAACATTATGCTTTGCTGAAGTATTATGGTGTCTTAGAGGCTTTTAAAATGATGAACACATGTGGTCCTTGAATATTAGTGTTACATAGTGACACCACAACTGGAATACTGTGTCCAGTTTTGGACTACCTAGTTCAAGAGAGACCAGAACCTGCTAGAAAGAGCCCAGTGGAGAGTCATAAGGATGACTAGGAAACTTGAGCATCTCCCCTATGAAGAGAGACTGAGAACCCTGGGGCTGTTTAGTCTGGAGAAGAGAAGACTGAGAGGAGATCTGATCAATGTGTACAAACATCTGAGGGGCGGGTATCAAGTGGCTGAGGCCAATCTCTTTTTGGTAGTCAGCAGAATAAGACAAGGAGCAACAACTGCAAACTGTACTAGAGAAAGTTTTACCTGAACATGAGGAGAAACTTCTTCACAGTGAGGATGACAGAGCCCTGGAACAGGCTGCCCAGAGAGACTGTGTAGTCTCCTTCTCTGGAGAGTTTCCAAAACCACCTAGATGCCTTCCTGTGTGAACTACCCTAGGGAATCCTGCCTTGGCAGGGCGGGGTTGGACTGGATGATCTCTGGATGTCTCCTCCAAGCTCTAAAGTTCTGTGATTTATTGAGATAATAATCACAGTCACCTTATGCAGTACTATTCATTAACCATTTAGGCTCTGAGTTAAGAGTGGTCATTTGATTACTGAAGAACTTCATGTAGCAATGTACCCTTTTAGTGGAGGTATCCTTCCTTCATTTCCTGTCTGCTCAAAGAAACAAAATCAATAAATAAAAATAAACCAAATTATTTTAATTAAAAAGAAGAGAAAACACAGCAGAACAGTTTGCAGCACATTTTTATAGGAAAAATAAAATAATATAGAAGGAACAATAACTCATCTGAATAACTTATCAGAGTAACTGTACATCTGTCTTGTTGGTATGTGTATATATATATATATATATATATATATATATATATATATGTTTCAGCTAAACCTTTTTTTCAACAAATAAGCTGATTTATGATACAGCCACATTTGATCATGCAGCCTAAACTACATCTTCTTGGCTCCAGTATTACTGAACTAGAAATACTAGGTTTTTGTGAATTGCTGTATTTTCAGCTATGTTTCACTTCTATAAGGTCACCAAGAATGAACGAAGCAATGAAGACTGAAAGAATGTTGTGGGACTGGTTTTGAGGTGGTTGCTTTTTAATGGCATCTCTGTAGTGTGTGGGGCTTTTGTTGTTGCTGTGGTTTTGGTTTTTTTAATGTACATTTTTCTGTTTACATTTTGATTTAACTGCCGCTGGCATAGATAAGTTTGAAGAAATTTGGACTTTCAGTTTGGTTTTAGATAATCTGAACTAAACAAGATAGCATGGAATTGGTTAGACTGGTTGTGAGAAGATACAAAAGAACACTTCTTTTACATCCTTGTATGTTTTTCTCATGCAGTGTAAAAAAATCCTCAAAGGAAGCCAACTGAATAGCTTCCAAAAGCTATTTTTATTAGCAATATTTATTGGTTTTGTGGCCAAGATAGATTAGTTTCTCAAATGCGTAGTTTGACAGTGCAGCCAAACATTCAGCTGAAATTCCATTTTCAAACCATCAGACAAATATTTAGCAATGCTGTTGAGAAGCCATCTTTCTAAAATGGTTTCCTAAAATCTTTCTTGATTAATTAACTTAAACAAGGAGAAACTGTCAGCAATGTTCTTAGAAATTCTGTGCTGTAAGTGGTGAAGAAAACGTAGGCTGATAAGAAGGACTTTCTCATCACGATACAGTGACATCTCTAAGGCAAGATGGCCTGGTTGCTTTCTCCTTTTGCCTACAGCCACATACAGCCAAATATATGGGATACCTTGCCTCCTTTCCTTCAGTACAAATGTTAGAGAATTTTTGTTCTCAAAACAAACCCAGGTTTTTGTATCAGCTGCAATTAACATAATGCTAAATCATTTTTCACCTTGACTGCGTTGCTGTATGGCTTCTCTTTTTCAGAACAGCCCAACTTTAAACATTTGTGTTTTTACTTTGCTTCATACATGAACAAAATTGTACAATACATGATTCGTTGCCAAAGATTGGAGATGTTACGAACTTTGAAAGTAGTTTCAGAGCTGTTATCTTTTCTACTCTTTTTTTTGTCCCAATTATATAGGTTTAAGAAAAAAAAAAACAAAAACAAACACCACGAAACCCAACCAAACAAAAAAGTGCCAAGTCAGCAATTGCAAATAACTAGGAAAACTCTGAAATGTCTGTAGAAGTTTATTGGAGTGGATTGAGCCACTGCTGAATGTGAAAGAAATCTCAAAAGAGTTATCTTCCCTAGCATATCATCCCTCTGCCCTGAAAAAGATGCCACAGATGAGAATATAATGGACATACAGGACAGCTAAATGCAATTGCCAGTCAAATGTCCCTTTTATTGCAAATAAAGTTACTACATTCACATAATTTGTTAATTAATAATGTAAGAAAATGAGTGTTGGAGGTCTGCTAATGGTACATGTGGATGTCACTAAGAAAATCATGGGAAAGAGCAAATCATGTAATAGGGCAATCATGTAAACACTGAAACCTCAGATTTCACTAGTTAATCTTGTTTTGCATCAGTATGGTCATTACTGAAACAGCATCCATTTCTATGCCACGGGAAGTGGTATTGAAGAGCTGTCACATAAATTGAAAGCCTAGGGATCATGTTTACAGAAACTTAAGGGAAGCATCTGATACAGTCTGTAACTGCCTACTCAGGAAAAAAAAAAGAGAAATTCCTGAGTTCCGCTGGCAAATGCAGATCTGATAATTGGAAGTGATTACTAAACCAGCTTCACTTCTAGGAGTGAAGCAAATATGCTTCCTTCAGTAGTTGACTGAAGTGAGGATAGAGAAATAGCCATTTGGCAAGTGTTAGCTCATGTCCTGGGAACCTGTCTGTCTTGTCAGCTCTGAGATTGCTGGCTGTGTCTAACAGGATCACTTTCAATAATGACCCTGCACAGCTTCACAGCTTTGATCAGTTCTAACTGAAAAGATTTATGGTTTGTTTGTTTGCTTGGTTTTTTTTTTTAACCATGGTTGTATAGTTCATGTCTTTGCCACCTTCAGGCTGGCCTGCAATAATGTGTTCTCTTGGAAGGCTTTAGTGTTTATTAAATTTTTTTTTCCAGTTGAATATTGTCAGTACCAGCTAGTTTATTTGATCAAAGTATCTTGATCAGGTAAAATCATCTATTTAAGTCTCAAACAGCCATACATGGCTTGGGACTTGCCTGCCTCGCATCTTTGTCCAGCTAGTTCTGCTCTTCTGTCTCATGTTTAAATTAATTAACATAAATCCCAATTCCCAGCTCTCTCAAGAAGCTTTAGAAACATTCCTTGAAGTGAAGAAGCAAGAGCAGCTGGTAAACAAACATGGGAGGCATCTCTAGAGATGAGTTTCCTGTTCGCCTTCCTTGTGCTGTGCCAGGCTGGAGTAGAAAGCACATTGCTAGTGGCAATCTCAGTATTTGGATAGAGTTCCTTTTGCTGTAATCACAATTGTGGTTGTATGGTAGACTGTGTGCAACTAATTTATAAATGAGAGAGATTTTGTTGCATTGTCTGTAATACAGAGAAACGTTCCTGTATTAATCTTCGTAGATAATGGATCTCAGTTTCCCCAAGGCCTTCTTTAATTTACTGTCTCTGGTTTAAAAAAAAAATCTTGACAATGTTAGGAACAAGTAGACTAATGTCTTGGCTGGGACATTCATTATTTTGTTAGAAGGAAAAAAAGGCAGAGGAAGGGAAAGCATTATAGTCTTGGGAATGCATTAGCTTACTGTGAAATATTGAATGCTAGGAACGATGTGCAAAGTTCAAAGAATTAATTAGTTAAGTATTGGGTTTTATTTCTCATGGACACAGCTTGGACTTGTAAGATGAACAAACTGACTAGGTCTATGTTATGCTTTTATTTCGGATTCTGAATAAGGAGAATGGCACAGAACTCTTGACCATGCATCTCTGTTGTAGGTCATTCATTTATGGCAAACACTTTGTGTGGCCACAGTCTTCTTCACCTCCCATATTGGTCCTCATCAATCTACCCGTATTTTTGTACAAAAGCATCTTTGGTTACTGATAGTCCTGCATCTTTTCTTTTAACTCAGTCCTTTCTCTGGCTTCCTTCTGTCTTGTGGTACTCATCTTCTCTATGAGAACTGCAATGATACTGCAAACTCTGACATTTACAGAACATGGAACTGTGTCCTTTCTCACATGTGCTTCGTGCTTTCTGCCTGTCATTTCGTGTTGCACACAGGTCCAGTCAGCTGTAATTGCTTAACAAAAATATATTTGCCAATACAAAGCTAGAAAGAAAGTGCTTACGTTGCAGGAGTTATTTGCTAAAAAGCCTTCAAGCAAGTCACGGAATTTCCTGAAACACCTAAAACTTAGGACTAATAAACTTGTCAAATTTTGTAAGGCTGATGATTTGGACTCCATAGTAGCAGGCAGTTGCTGCAATAAAAGGAGAGGGGCAATTGCAAATAAATTATCTTTACATCTCTAATAATCTTACATGTTTATGTACTCTTTCAGTGCTCTGTTCTTCTCTTCTGTATTGCATACATCAGTTGTTTCATGTCTTTCCAGCAAGTAACATTCTGATAACAGATATTTTTTTTTTGCTAATGATTTGTCAAGCAAGATTAGACTTCAGTTAAAAATGTTAAGAGGCCAGAAGGTCAAACACATTATTTTCTTTGAAAACTGCAAGAAACATTTGCCAGAATATGTAAAAACTTCTTGTTCAACCTTCCATCATTTTAGAGCAACCTTCAGTCATTTTAGAATATTTGATTTAGTATTACAATTCAGGGTTATATTCCTCTGCAGAATAATATATGGAGGGCAGGCTTGCAGAGCTCAAAGTTAGGAAAACAATCTTTTTACTGGTAAGCAAAGCAAATTTTGCTTCAAAGACAAAACAATTGCTGATGCAACCTTACTGTCCCGTTTCAGACAAGTCTCATTTTACATGAAATCTTAAAGCATCAAAGGTGGATATAAGTGGACTGAATTTGTTGCTTTTACATTTTTGTGGTTAAGGGCCAAATCACATCTGATTCTTGGATTATCTATATATTGCTGTTTGCCCCTTTTAATGTGACACCTGAAGAAGGGTGAGAACTGGTTGAAGTACACGTACCTAGTTGAGAGGTCTCGATAGTGGCTGACGTTTTTAAGGTGATCTGCTTAATTCCCAAATCATACAGTTTGAGTTCTATTAATGAATTAATAAATCTATGCTAAATAAACTTAGTTAGAAAAATAACAAAAAATCAGTTAGAAAAATAACAAAATTTGTGAAACATGTTTTTTTTTTCTGTCTTTATGCCTGTCTTTCTGTGTTTCTATATAAATACACACACACATATATGTAGACAGTGATATAGCTATGCATATATATGTGTGTGTGTATACATATATATGTATGTATATATATATATATATATATATATATATATATACACACACACACATAGAGAGAGAGAGGCATACATCTATCTATCTGGGGATTTTACTGATAAAACCTAAAAGGCATTGCTTGGACCCCCTGCCTTCTTCTTTATCTTATCCAAAGCATAACAAAAGGAAGAAATTTCAGATTGCTGAGAATAAAGAGGAGAAAAAAAAAAGAACAAAACAAAACAAAACCACCCTTGCTTTAAGTTGTACAGCAAAATGGAAAAAAAATGCAGTTTTAATACACATGTGTCAGTGTGATCTTGCCAGGAAGGGGATGCATGTGTTGAGTAAGATAAGTATTGTGTAGCCCCAAAGAAGTTTTCTCAATTTATTTGAAATAGCTAAATACCATATTGTGATCTTTCTTTAGGTGTGATTGTTAACTATTTGTTGGGCTTTTGCAAGTGTCCATCGTATATCTTAGACAGAAAATACATGCTTTTAATCTCTTGGTAAAGTTTAACAAGTGCAGGGTCCTGCGTCTGGGTCGGGGCAATCCCAAGCATAAATACAGGCTGGGCAGTGACTGGCTGGAGAGCAGCCCTGAGGAGAGGGACTTGAGGGTGCTGATGGACAAAAAGATCAACGTGAGCCAGCAGTGTGCACTTGCAGCCCAGAGACCCAACTAGATCCTGGGCTGCATCAGGAGAAGTGTGGCCAGCAGGTCAAGAGAGATGATTCTCCCTGTCTACTTGGCTCTGCTGAGACCCCGCCTGGAGTACTGCATCCAGTTCTGGAGCCCTCCTTACAAGGAGGATGTGGAGATACTGGAGTGTGTCTAGAGAAGGGCCACAAGGATGCTCAGAGGGCTGGAGCAGCTCTGCTATGAGGTGACACTGAAAGAGTTGGGACTGTTCAGTCTGGAGAATAGGAGGCTCCGAGTTGACTTTATTGTGGCTTTTCAGTCTCTGAAGGGGGCCTACAAAAAAGCTGGGGTATCAGGGAGTGTGAGGACTAGAGGGAATGGAGTGAAGTTGAAGATGGGTAGGTTCAGGCTGGTCGTGAGGAGGAAGTTTTTCAGCATGAGAGTGGTGAGAGTCTGGAAAGGGTTACCCAGGGAGGTGTTTGAGGCCCCATTGCTGGAGGCGTTTAAGGCCAGTCTGGATGAGTCTCGGTCCAGACTGATGCAGAGTAGGATGTCCCTGCCCGTGGCAGGGGGGTTGGAACTAGATGATCTATGAGGTCTCTTCCAACCTTGGTGATACTGTGATCTTTGTGGTCCTTTCCAAGCCTGACTGATTCTATAGTTCTAAGTATTGCAGTTTATCCTTTGTATGTTACCAGATACATGGAAAATACTAAGCAATTTGATGCATAAAATATATCTGTTAATATTTATAAACACCCCTACCAAAGACATGCAGTTGTGAGCTAGAGTTTGTTCAGAGTTTCTCCAGAGTATGCACTATTGGCTAGAATTGATAGTAGCTTCAAAGCAAGCACAGTGGCTAAATGTAAGCTATTATTTTCTGTCTCCAAACACTGTTTACTTGATATTTGGAGTCCTTAGCTTTTGGACTTAATTTAGAAAATTAAGACAACCTTTAATTGCTTTACTAGCTTGGGTCTTTTGCATACAAAAGCTATAAAAAGTCTAATGCACACCAGGAGGAATTAGAAGGTCCAATAACTGAGGATTCCTGTGCAAGCTTCATTCAGTCTGTGTGTTTCTGTTTCACGATCGCATCCTCCTACATTCTGTAGCATTGTGTCTCTTCTAACTTATAGATTGGATGGCAATATCTGCTCAGTATTTTGTCCAGTATTTTGTCCTCTTACTGTTCAGCCTGTTAGTCTAGATCTGACTTACTGTGTACTATTTAAACCTTTCTCTGAAAATACATTATTCTGTGCATGTCTTCCTGCTTCACTCGTCGCTATGGTAAATAAAGGACTTCAAGGTCCATAATTTGTCTTCCCCTCTGTATAAGAAAGTATCTGGTTCAGTCCTCGTTTTATAGATGGGGACCTGCAACACATTGCTTTATTTTAGAATGAAATTAATTAGTTTTATGTTAGGAACAGAGGGCAAGGGAGAAGAGTAATTTCATAGGTACTAATAAAGAAGTCAAACTGACTCAAATTCCTGTCTCTATTTCTGTATTTTTTCTTCCATTTTCCCTTCTTGTATCTTGGTATCTCAGCTGAGATCTTTTTTTTTTTTGATTGAAAATTAGGGAAAACCTCATTCTACAAAAGTGCCAAGAGATATGCCTTCCTTCTTAATAGAATTTTTAGAGACAATAGGGAGACATCTCTATATAAGAACAAAACATTATCATGAAAGTAATTTCTAACTATCTCTAGGATTATTGTTAAAATAGAAATAATTAAAAACCAAGCAGTTAAGTGGTTCACAAACCTCAGAATATCTGAACTTTGTTCTGTTATATAAGCTGTGAGTTTTGGCAGGGATTTTATTTTGCAAAAGTAAGTTCTTCCAATCCTTCTTTTAAGTCCTTTCCAAAGTATATTGTATTTTGGAGTTGCTGGGGGGGTGGGGGGAAGCTGTTTTTTTTTTAACTATAAGCCTACTTAGGGCACTGTTGCGAACTGTTTTAAAGTGTGTATTTATCATAACCAGGCATAACTATCCTTACACAGTGTTCATGGTGGTTTTCCAAGAGCATTGATGCTTTGTAAATGCATGTATGTAATTATGCTATGTATAGTTAAACCTAGGAAACAGTACAAGTTTACATTCAAGCTCTTACTGTGAAAGCTTATTCTGAAGTGTATATGACATTTTTAAAAGGCTGTAGAAGTACTTAGTTTCTCTACCTGTTAAAGATGATGATATTCTGTTTAAATTTAGGAATGGCAACAGAATGCACAAAATGTGATAAAGGAATGTTTGTTTTGCCTTGAAATATTAATTTTTCTAATGTTTTACTTGTTTGACAAACAGGTACACACAAAATTCCACTGCAGGCAAGCCCATGCTCCAGGCACTGACACTTCATGCTTGACATTTTCCTACGATGGTACTGCCCTTGCCAGCCGAGGAGGTAGGAGACTGAAAGAACCCTTTGATGTATAGAACGTAAAACAATTTGAACTTCACCAAGTTAAATGGTTTGGTGGTGTAATTGTTAAGTGTAATTGTTTATGATGGATTTAACATAGTGAGATTAGGTACTAGTAACTTAAACCTGAAGCAGTTTACATTTTTATCTTGATACACCATGCAGCACTATGCTCCTGCAAGCACATTTTACAGAAGTTAAGGAATATGTTAAGAGAGCCTTGCTGTTTGCATTACACGGTTTCCAATCTCCCTTCTTGTCTGGTGTAATACACCAAAAGGAAATTACACATGTCCAGTTTTGTTACTTAGTTCTTTCCAGGTAGACTACTCCCTCTCAATAGCAGTATGTCTGTTCTGGAGTTACTGATTTCTCAAGCAAGTTTCTTATGTGATGTCCTTTTCTGTTCTAATTGCAAACATCAAGAGGTGATCATAGAATCACAGAATGTCAGGGGCTGGTTCAGTCCCCTACCAGAGCAGGATCATATAGGGTAGATCACACTGGAACTCACCCAGATGGTTCTTGAATATCTCCAGAGAGGGAGACTCCATAACCCGTTTTGGGCAGCCTGTTCCAGTGCTCTGTCACCCTCACAGGGAAAAAATGCCTCCTCAGATTCACATGGAACTTCCTATGCCTCAGCTTCCACACATTGCCCCTTTTCCTGTCACTGGGCATCACTGAGCAGAGCCTGGCTCCATCCTCCTGGCACTCACCCCTTACATATTTATAAACATGAATCAGGTCACCCCTTAGCCTCCTCTACTCCAAGCTAAAGAGCCCCAGCTCCCTCAGGCTCTCCTCTTAAGGGAGATGTTCAGTTTCCTTAATCTTTTGTGGCTCTGCGCTGGACTCTCTCAAGCAGCTCCCTGTCCTTCTTGAGCTGGGGGGCCCAGAACTGGACACAGAAGTCCAGATGAGGCCTCACCAGGGCAGAGTAGAGGGGAAGAAGAACCTCCCTCCACCTACTAAGCACTCCCTTTCTAATGCACCCCAGAATGGCATTGGCCTTCCTTGCCACAGGAGCACACTGCTGCCTCATGGCCATCCTTCCATCCACCAGGACTCCCAATCCCTCTCCCCTTCACTGCCCATCCTATACTGATCCCTGGGATTGTTCTTTCCCAGGTGCAGGACTCTACACTTGCCCCTGTTGAACTTCATTCAGTTTCTCCTAGCCCAACTTTCCAGCCTGTCTGAGTCTCTGGATGGCAGCACAATTCTCCAGTATAGCAGCCACTCCCATCCAGCTTGGTGTCATCAGCAAACGTTCTGACAGTGCACTCCATGTCCTCATCCAGGTTATTAATGAATACACTGAATAATACTTGTCCCAGTACCGACCCCTGAGGGACTCCCGTAGTTACAGCCCTCCAGCTAGACTCTGTCCCACTGACCACAACTCTCTGACTTCTTCCTGTAACCAGTACCCAAACTACCTCACTACTCCATCACCCCACCACACCTCCTCAGTTTAGCTATGTGGATGCTTTGGGAGACAGTGTCAGATGCTTTGCTGAAATCAAGGTAAAGCACATCCACTGCTCTGCCATCATCTATCCACCTAATCATGTCCTCATAGAAGGTTATAAGGTTGGTCAAACATGACTGCCCCTTTGTAAAACCATGCTGGCTGCTCCCAGTGACCTTCTTGTCCTTGATGTGGATGACTGCAAGTAAGATGGAAGGGGAAAAAAAACCAAAACCTTGAAATGTCTATAGGACGGGAAAAAAAGTTTTTTAAACAGCTGTTGTGGCTTTCAAAGGTAGCTGACAGAAATTAAGCTCTCAAGTGAAATTGGAGAAAAAATACAGAATTGTATTTAGAGAGAAATACAGAGATAGACATTACAAAGCATTTACCACATCCCTGGCAAACCCCCTTGAATTTTCCCCCAACCCCAAAAAACTAACTCTATACTCTCCAGTGCTCCAATCCTCCCCACTCCCCCCAGTGCCTCTGCTACCCAAGAGGCCTAAACAAGCCTCTGGAGGCCCCAGAACAGGCCTACTATTTACATATTCTTCCCAGTAAAGTGGCTCCTGCCAGACACAGGGCAGGAGGAGAAGGAAAGGAGAGCGAGCTGGTCTTGTGAGTTTATAAAGAGATAGCAGAAATATGGGGTTGAGTAACAATCTTCTAGTCCCCTGAAGATTTTTTTTAACCATATAGTGTCAACCTGGGACAACAGCAGATAAGAATTCTGTTAACGAGTCTTAGATAATTGAACAAGTCTTGAGATGGCAACGATGTATTAGAAGACTGCAGTATTAGATGTATGGGATAGGATGGAGTATTATACAGAAATTGGTCTAACCAGAAGTTTGCTGACAGGTCTAAGCATAAAATTTGAGATGTCTGGATGGAAACCAGCTATAACCAATAGCAATCTTTATGCATTAACCTGGTCCCAAGGCCAAATTCACAGGCCTATGGAGAGTGAGATTGTAGCCAGGTGGGGGTTGGTCTCTTCTCTCAGGCAACCAGCATCAGAACAAGGGGACACAGTCTCAAGCTGTGCTGGGGGAAGTACAGGCTGGATGTTAGGAGGAAGTTCTTCACAGAGAGAGTGTTTTTCCGTTGGAATGGGCTGCCCAGGGAGGTGGTGGAGGCACCATCCCTGGAGCTGTTCAAGAAAAGCCTGGATGAGGCACTTAATGCCCTGGTCTAGTTGACTGGATAGGGCTGGGGGATGGGTTGGGCTGGATGATCTTGGAGATCTCTTCCAACCTGGTCCTAGATTCTATGATTCTAGGAGATATTAACATATGTACAGGACATCTGGTCAGTCTGGGACACGGACAGTGAGGTTACATACGCAAAACACCAGAGGTATTCATAGGACCAAAGCACAGAATCCGGGGATGTACTTTCAAGCCAAGTGTTAGAGTTTGCAATTGCTCTCTGTCCTCCACATCCTTATCCCTGATAAGTGAGGTGGCATTGGTGGCTCTTACAATAATATGCAGTTGCTACTGGATGCTACCTGTGATCTCATCCCTTTCAGAGCAGGATGATGTTGGTCTTGTCCTAAACAGCCCTAGGCCATTACTATATCATGGTAATGGCACTTGGATTATTTTATAACTGCCTAAGTTACTCTGTGAGAACCCTCTTGTCCTTGGAAAGCAGATGAATTGTCCATCTTCATGTTGTGGTCTAAGTGAAGTGCTGCGTCTGTCTACTGGTGGTGCTGCCTCTGAAGGATTCACTTGACTAGAATTGAAGAGAAACCTCATTGTGCTTTTAAATGCTAGCAGCAAACAAGTTAACACTTTTTGTGAGGAATGTTTGCTAGTGCTGTCTTTAAACCTCCATTTGTGTAATCTGCAAATGTAGACTGCCTAAATGATCTCTGTATACTTTCATTGCCTGTACCACCTTTGGTTGCATGCTCTTCCTCTTCTGTCTTCAGAATTTGTGTCATGTTAAACAGACTTCTACTTCTCTTTTATCTACCATACTCTGCTCTAAGCTGTATGAAATGTTGATTGATTTGAGAATGTAAGATTGTGTGGAAATTTGATCACTTTGTGTGGGTAAAAGTGCTACCCTTGTCTAGTGTACTGAAAAAAAAGGCCCTGTGCACTGTGCGAGAGAATGAGGAGGATTTAATAACTTACTTTGACTTTACTTGGTTAGTGCTTTAATAGAGTATTGCTTTGGATCTCTACCAATAAAAGCAGATGTGAATCCAGCATGCATAGATTAACACACCTGCCAAGTTCTGAGGATCAAAGAGAGAAGATAGTTGTTTGGGGCATGGGGACTTTCATTGAAAGCCTGGTTGACTCCTACATCTGATGTAGATTCTCTGCTGGATATGAGAGAGATGAGATAGGGCTCAGCTGCAAGCACAAGGGGAAAATGAAAAGCTGAGGAGCTGCTTGTGAGAGTTCCCAGTCTTACTCTTGTTGAGTATTAATTAATAACTTGACAGAAATTTAAGAAACTGATATTTTTGCACATGAAAGTGATTTTTTTTTTTCCAAACACAATGTATTTAGGGAACATTTTCTTTGTTTAGGAGAGACAGGGACTCCTGATACTTATAGAATGTGTAAAGTATAGTTTTTGTCATAATATGAAGTGGCTGCTTCATTACTTCCATGGACCTACCAGTAGCTATTGGCATGATGGTTTGTTTATTTTCGTGGTTCAGTTTGCAGACTCAGTGCCATCGCAGTCAGTAAACTTACATGGGAGAATAAGGTCACTGTAGTTAAACCCACAGAACAGTACACACATCTGAACCTGTCAGATAGCTTATGAGGATAACATGCTAGCTTCTGGTTTGGGGCTTTAGTTTGAGCTCTATTTCTCTTTTTAACCATGTTCTTGAGGAAAAAGAAACCATATAGTTTTGGAGTAGAAACACCTCGAGTGTTGTTTCCTGTTTGCTCAAGGATGATGCAACAGCATATATAGTAACTTACTATTTTGTGTAGAGACTAATGATATATTGCTCTTTATGGTAGACATGAACCCTAGAGTTTTAAAATCAAATTATTTTGCATCAAATAACATTTCTCAGGAGCTGAATGTGGATGTTCATTTCAAACAGTGCCAAAAATGCATTAATTAGCTTTCTCAGGCTGTAGTCAATTGTAGTCATTTGGGTTCCTTCTTATTAAAATGGCAAGTTTGGGTTTGAAACGCTTCTTGAAACACTGTAAAATCCTTATACAATCCTTCCAGTTTTGGAGAAATCTGCCATCTAGAATAATACTGAGTGGTACCAGCAGAGTGTTATGAGTGCCTCATAGTGAACTGCACATCTTCTGTTTATATGGTTTTGTTTAAGGGTGTCTATTTTTGTCCACATATGAAGTAATTGAATAAAGTATCAGTATGGCAGCAGGTCTCATGAAGAAGCCCCTTAAGCATCAATGAAAGGATGCTACTAGAAAAACCCTTTGGTGCTGTGGAAAATTGGAAATTTTAACTCAAAATGCAGATTAGGTCCAGGAACCAATGTTGTATTTACAACATAGAAAATTCTAATTAGAAAAAAGAAAAAAGTTACTTTGGACAAATTCTTGAAGATGGAAATAGTTTGATGGCAGAGCCCAGATCATTCTGCTAGCATTTTTCCCTTCCCAAATACTTAGGCATTGGTTTCTGCACAGTGTAAGACAGGGATGATTTGAAGTTAACCATGAGTTTTTGACTCCTTGTAGAGTCTTCTGGGTTTTTTTTCACCAGCAGACAATATTTTCTTGTAGAAGAGTTGTAGCTAAGTGTCTGACTGCATCTCTCCTGCTAAAGCCTAAAGCCTGGCAGGACTACAGCTTGAAAATCATGTTGAGGTTCATTCCACTGGGAGCAGCACAGCCTTGGCTGCTAGCCTTACATCTGTCCCTATCCAGAAGATTTGCAGGGTGGCCAAATGGTATCCTGTGCATACGTTTATAAAGTGCTGGTGCCTTAGATGTAACATCTTTTTGATAAGTGGTTTGGTTTTTTTGTTGAGGATGGGAGTGAAAAGGAGGGTTCATATTACAAGACCAAATGCTTCAAAGTGCTTGGGATGGAGTCTACTGGGAAACAATAAGAAAACAGGTATTCTCAAAGGAGGAGCTCAGCGTTTTTCTTCCTTGTAATTTTTTAGCTTACCAATGAACAGAAATATACTCTACTCTAGACATCATTTATTTAAGTTGTCTGCTTCTTAAAAATATTTTGTAGTAAGCAGTTATCCTAGTCTTGAATGTAAACAGAGATGATGTATGAGGCCACACATTACTACTTTCCCTGTAAAGGGTACTGCTGGCCTTGATTTCTTTTGTTACAGCATGTTTTTGTGGATTAAAAAAAAATACTGTATTTCCAAGACCTCCATTAAGTTTTTGATCTTAAAAGCTGTGAATCTGCAAGAAAATTACTTCCATGCAAGGCTTGTGCAAGTCTGTGGATTACCAGTCACTTGCCTGCATTTGCTCCTAGGTCAGGAAGATTTTTATCTCTGGGTTTTTTGAAAAATAAAAGTTCTCTGGGTGTCTTTTGAGTGAGGTGCTGCAAAACTGAAATACTGTAATACATTCTCATGGTGGAAAATCTATCCCTGAGGGATGATGAACAGACATGTAGATATCTGAATAACCAAGCATAGTTTTTTTGTGTGGTTCCCCCCCCCCCCTCCCGTTCTGAGTTTGAAAAGTTACGATGTATTAACAAAAAGGAATAAACAGCCTGACTTTTACTGGCCTACTGTCACACCATGTTTATCAAACACAGATGAGAATTGCTGTAAATGTCTTGCTGTAACCTCAAGTTTGGCTTTTGTGGCCAAAGGTGGTGTGAAAAGTTTTCATTACAGCAAGTGGGGTTTTTTTGCTTCCCTTCTCCCCCTGAGCTCCCCAAAGATTTCTAGCTGATTCTAGGGGCTATTCGCCATACTGAGACTCGAGCAGCATCAATACTCTCATGAACAGAATAAGTTAGTATTTGAGGCCTCTGATTAAGCTGTGGATAGTAGTTCTTGGTAGGAGGGATTGCTGTGATGGAGTTGAGCCACTGAGGGAGAAATTTTGTGTCTATAGGAGTGCAGCAGGTGGACCTTCTCTTCTATGCACTTTCATAGTCATTTAGTGACAAAACACTTCCAAGTCACTGACATTTTGAATGTTTCTACTGTATTACTATGCTCTTTTTCTATCTGAATTGGAAGATAGTATTTTCTGCACATATCTCAATTCCTGACTTAAATTCATTATTGCTAACCTTCATCCTTTTTGCTTCACAGGAGACGATACTTTGAAAATATGGGATATTAGACAATTTAAAAAGCCTCTTAATTCAGCAGAAAGGCTGCCCAGCTTCTTTCCAATGTAAGTACTTTGGGTTTTTCTTTCTGCTCAGTAGCAGTAGGGATTGTACTGGAGTGCTCCTCAGTTCTTACTAGGTTCAGGACTGTGCAGAAGGTACTGCATAGGGAGGATGGCACAGTGATGTTTCTTGGCTATTTTAGGTCTTCATCTTGCCTTAAAAGATATAATTTTTGGGGGTGATATTTCATAGCTGTAGTTTTCCAGTCTCATGCGCCTTATATCTAATTAGATTAGCAACTGTTCACGTGTCTTATATCTAATTAGATTAGCCTGTTCATTGCCTTATGTTTCTGTAATAAGATACATAAGTAATCCTCATTCTTATTTCATCTATAACTAATAAAAGAACTAGACCAAAAAGTAGACATAATAAGAAAGTGCATGGTATGAATTGAGGTTATGATGTTGAAGTGCTAATGACTGTGGGTTTTGTTACTGATATATACTGTATTGTACTGCATAGTGCCAAGTATTGTGTTTGATATTTTTGTTGCATTACTATAGCTGTAGCACAGCCAAATCCCACTACAAGGACAATATATCCTTCTTGCTTAAGATATTAGAAAGGCAGTTCATGGGCACCTAAATACTGACTGCAGTTTGTAGCATAGAGAAAAAGTAGCCAGCCAAACAGTTTTTGACCAGTATGTAAGCATGCTGCTTTGCATTGTTGAAGAATGTGTTGTCATCAAAAACATATAGCATGAATGACTTTTTGTTTACTTAGTGGTGGTAAACAGAACTGAATTTGTTTTTTTGTTACATTCTCCTCAATGCTGAAAAGTTTAGAAGACTTACGAGCGGGGGAGGATTTTTCTGGGACAAGGGTTTTTGTTGGATCTGCCAGTCTCACACATTCTGTGCACAGTTGTAATTGTATGTGAGCTGTCTGATAACTACAGTAATGACTGACAGCTGTCAAAAGATTATTTTTTTTTTAAGCTTTGCCTTGAAATGATTAACAAATAACATTATTATTATTAAGGAGTTCCCTGTAATTTGCCTAATACGATGATTTGTTTTGTTCAACAGGACAGATTGTTGTTTCAGCCCAGATGACAAAATACTTGTCACTGGCACCTCTGTTAAGAAAGGTGGTGGCAGTGGGAAGCTTTGCTTCTTCTACCGGGAGACATTCCAGAAGTTGTATGAGATAGAAGTTACAGATGCGGTATGTATTGTATTTTAATCCTGTCAGCTGCTTAAAATATGAATCAAATCATATCCATATGCTTTTGTTCCTCTTATACAGGCAGTGAGCTACTAAAATGAGATAGAGAGGCTTGAATATATATAATAGGGCAAGGTGCTTAGGCACTATGACATCTCTGCTTTGGTGCCACTGCTGAATTTCAGAAGGGTCTCTATAACTCCTCAGATCTGTGAAAAGAGACATGAATCCTAAAGTTCTTAACGTTTATGCTGTTAGCTCCACCAGTTATGATGATTAGATGCCATATTGTGACAAGACCTGAACTTGTCCCTGAAAGTAGGATACTGGTTACTATAGAATGTATTTCAATGGACTCTAGCTTGTGCAGATGCAATGATTTCATGGCAAAAGGAAGGCTTCTTTAAGCATCATCAAAAATACCACTCTCATCAGTAATAGAAAATCCTAAAGCTGTGAGTCTGTGACAGAAAAGAGTTTGTGCATGGCCTGAGTTGCCTACCTATTCCCTTGCATAGAAGGACAAAGCCTAATAACATCATTGAAAATAGGTTCTTTCACTTGCATGGTGTACCCGAGTAAATTTGCAGGTTGCAATTAACAGGAGTAGAAAAAATTAAGAGTTGCTGTTGCTTAAGTATGGCAACGCATTCTTAAGCCTCATTAGTTACTACAGTCTGTCAGAGAGCAACTTTGTTGCCTTGTTTCAGGACGTTGTGATGGAGATCTTTTGTGTGTTTTAATTCACCTTTCAAATCCCATTTTCTCTTCTTATATTTGTCTTGAAGCAGAAAATGCTTGCAGATGAATTTTGTTGTATCCATAATTTCTGTGGCAGCAGTCTTGCAAATGTAAAATGCAAAATTCATGTCAAAGCAGAAAGCATGTGTTACTTTGTGGAAGGGGAAAAAAAACCCTACTGTTTTCATTTTAAACATATATGCTAAATACAGGTTATATGTTAAAAGCAGCAGCAGTTTTATTTAGTGCTATAGAATTTCTCCAAATACAGCATAAATTTTAATTTTTTCTCCTGTGGAATATACCAGACCTCATCTCAACTCATGAGGATTTCTAGTGGGGTATTATCAAACATTTTCTGATTCAAAACATGAGTGCCTCATTATTCTCTCTGAAAACTTCATGGCAGAGAAAAGAAAACAACTACATGAGATAAAGTGCAAGAAGTAGATCGTTTTAGGAGGCCTTTTGTCCTTGGACAGAGGAAGCAAAATAGCTTAGCAGTTCCATTTAGAATGAATTGCAGCTCCTTAGAATTAAGTGTATGGATATGGGCATGATGGCATCTCCATTTATTGGTGATGAAGTCAGCAGTAGTGTACAGAGACTTCACCTGAGCTTTAAGATTGAAAAGAGGAGAAATTTGTGTCCTGTATCGCCAAAAGAAATTAAGTAGTGGGAATTGCTACTCGCCACTGACTGATCTACCTGTTTTAGTATTTAAAGAATATATAATTATCACTGGCTAACTTTGTCTCCCAGAAAAATGGTTCTTTAATTCTCTGAAATACAGCCAGTTTACCTGCTGAAGTGGGTAGTGCTGCAGGGGAATCAGAAAAAGATTGGTTTACTATCAGTTTCTCTCAGAACTGAGAGGTCAGCTCCTGTTCTTCTACCTCAAAATGCAAAAAAACCTCAAGGAGCTGAAAACCAACAGTAGGAAACTGCTGAAAAAAAAAAAAAAACAAATTAGAGGTCATTAAGTGACTTTCACTGGGGCAACTCATGTAGTAAAATTTTAAGTGTGTGAACAAATCTCAGCAGGTTCATAATTTTATACTATAAATTTATGTAGGTGCTGATATTTATATGGTATTTTTTTAAGACCATAGTCAATTACTTTTGCCTGTAGAGTTGCTGCTGGTTTTCTTCATTTGTAGTTAGAGACTGTCATTCTACTTTCAATATAATGGATCAAATGAAAATAGAGGGAACAATAGGTGAAGAATTGAGACTCAGAAATTATGTCTTATGACACTAATGATACAGAACCACAGAAACATTCTGATTGGAAACGACCTCCAGGATCACTTAAGTCCAACCTTTATTCCTACTCTACAAAGTTCATCCTTAAACCATATCCTCAAGCACCACATCCAAACAACTTTAAAACACACTCAGGTTTGGTGACTCAACCACCTCTCTGGCCAGCTCATTCCAATGCCTGACCACTCTTGCTGGGGAAAAGTGTTTCCTGTTGTCCAGTCTAAACCTACCCAGTGGCAGCTTGAGACCATTCCCTCTTATTCTAGCCCTATTTACCTGTTAGAAGAGACAAGCAGCAGCCTCTCCACAGTGCCCTTTCACGTAGCTAGAGACAGCCACAATCAGTCTGTCCTACTTTTGGCTTTAACACTACACATCTGAAAAAAATGGAGTTAAGCTATCAGCCTACATCTAAAAGAAGCAAAATTACTGTAAATGGTATTATAATATAAAATCAGTATATTTTCTAAAGTTCTTTCTATTTGTTTAAACATATAGCCATGCAAAAAACAAATGAATTCTGAAGAATCTGGCTGATGTGTTTCACAAGTAGTACATGCTGCTTTTCTTAAAATATCATTGCCTTAAACTTCAGTTTGTCTTCTTTAAAGAAATATCATGCTACTTTTCATTTTTTGTGTCATTTAGTGCTTAAATATGTAATTTCAGTGTTCTTGGTTTTGTGAGTTTTAGTCATCGTGTAGGTGACATTGCATTGAACTTATATGTATGGTAAAGGCACACACACACCAAAATCTGTTTTTGCAAAGGGCTTGATCTCCCATTGCTCATGAAAATTATTTCTGTGATTTCAGTTATATTTAACCCAAATTGATAAAGAGAAACGACATCATTATTTATATAAAGTAGAAGATTAAAATAATGAGAGTGTTTCTGGTCAGTTGTATACCAGTTTAAGTGGTAGAATGTATGTAATCAGAAAACCAGAAAATCCACTGTGAAGAGAAAATATAAGCTATTAATGTGTTACTTTTTTAATTTCAAAAGGATTTTTCAAAGGAACTGCTGGTTAGCTTAGAAAATTGGAAAACATTAAAGAGCAGTAAACATTATCTTAAACCCTCTTGGTAAACAGCCAGTGCAATTGGCCTGTGAATGAACCTAGGGGGTAATGGGAAAATATGTAGTGGGAATGTTTGACCAAAGCTGTGTCTGGCATTCCTTTCCATCATACCACACAAACCTTTTTTCACCTTTTCTTTCAAGTTTTCATGGGAAAACCAATTACTGTTTCAGAGCTGCTGGAGTGAAACCTTATGGTTTTACTAATGGACTATAGGAGTCTGATAGTCTCTGCTTTTGTGGCTGAATATAGAATATTAATTTGCTTTTCATTTCACATATTAGGTAATGTGTTGTTTTGATTTTGGTCATAGTCTGAGGCTGACCTAGTAACTGTATTGTTGTGTCCACTGTTGACTGCTATCCCAACATGTAAGCACTACTGTAAAAGAGAAGCTTCTTGGATAAATAGCAGAACTTCTGTAGAAAAACTAAATAAATGTCAGAAGTGGTACAGGCTCTGGATTCCTCCTCTGGGTAGTAGCCAGCAGAAGGTGGTGTGAACAGGGAAAACACTTTACTCTTCTTCTTTGACTAAACTATTCTGCCTGCAGTAATCTGTAACTTAGAGATACCTTGATATGGACATAGGAATTTTGCAATTAGTGGCACTCAGTAGATTTTTCTTCCCTTGGTTTAGGAAGGATTGGAATCACCTATGTTGCAAGTTACTGACAGGGTCATTTACTTTCTGCAGATCAGATGGAAATTTAGGGGTGGGACCTTTCCCACTCGTGAGCAAGCTGATACTCCATGTGCTTTGTTTCAGTGTGCATAGGAGTGATTGGAAGTTATGAAAGCTTTGTGCTGTCACCACAGTTATGTATGCTAAGCTGTACAAATTCCTCTCTTTTTAACAAGAACTGGGCATGACAAAATTCCTGTTACGCACATGCAGCTTCTTCATGGTTTTATTGCCCCTATTTCTTCCATCTTAACAGCAGTACCTGTGAATAGTTCTTTTTCTCTCACCTCAAGTAATGGCCAGAAGATACTTGTGTTGAATTTTCTCAGTTTGAACATTTGATGTGAAAGACTTATAATTGCATGCAGAATGTTTCTTTGTTCTATTTAGTTGGATGAAAAGATCTAGATGCCAGAAGAGGGGGCATAAAATGTATACATAGAAGCCTAGGCCATTTTCCTGTCCTTTCAGGTAGTATGAGAGGAGGGATGGCCAGCAGCTGCTTTGTAATGAGGTCTTCTCTTTTGGGATGTCTGTAGATGCACTGTCTTTCTGGAATATAAGGGAGATTTATTTGTCAAATGCAAGCCAGGACAGGTTTGATTACCACAGAATCATCCAGGCTGGCAGGCACTTCTGAGAGTATCAAGTCCAGGCATTTTGCCCACTCCACTGAGTCTGTCACTACACCATGTCCCCAGGCACCAGATCTATATGGCTTCTAAACATGTCCAAGGATGGCAACTCCATCACCTCTGTGTGCAGCCTGTTCCAGTGCCTGACAACCCTTTCTGTGAAAAGCTTTTTCCTAATGTTCAACCTGAGTCTTCCTTGACACAGCTTGAGGCCATTCTCTCTTGTTCTATCAGGTACTTGTGAGAAGAGACCAGTTGAACAGGCCTCTGTTCAGCCTCCTCTCAGGTAGCTGTAGAGAGCAATAAGGTCTCCCTTCAGCCTTCTTCTTCATAGGCTAAACAGCTGTAGTTCCCTTAGCTGCTCCCTGTAGGATTTGTCCAGGACTTCACCAGGTTAACAGCCCTTCTCTCTGCCTGCTCCAGTGCCTCCATGTCTTTCCTGTACTGTGGTGAATACTGCACACATGATGTGGCCTCATCATCACCGAGTACAGAAGGATGATAACCTCCTTTGTCCTGCTGGCCACACCATTTCTTATACAGGCCAGAATGCCTTTGGGCCTCTTGGCCAGCTGGGCATGCTGATGGCTCTCATTCATCCTCCTGTCAATCAGTACCCCCACCTCCTTTCCCACCACACACCTCTCTAGCCATTCCCTAAACTTGTAGCGTTGTGTGGAGTTGTTGTGGCACAGGTTCAGGACTTGGCTCTTGGTGTGTTGGTGCAGCCTATACAGGTCCCTCTGCAGGGCCTCCTTACTCTCAAGCTCATCAACACTGCTACCTAATTTCATGTTATCTGCAAACTTACTGAGGGTGCACTCAATCCAGGTCAGTAATGAGGAAATTGAACAGGACTGGTCCTAATACTGAGCCATGGGGAGCACCACTTGTGACTGGGCTCAAGGTGGATTTAACTCCTTTGACCACTCTTTGGGCCTGGCCAACCAGCCAGTGCTTTACCCAACAGAACATGTGCCCATTTAAGCCACGAGCAGCCATGCTTTTATAAGAATGCCATGAGAAACTGTGTCAAAGGCCTTATGGAAGTTGAGATAACATCCACAGCCCTTCCCTCATCCAGTAGTCAGATCTTGTCACAGAAGGAGATGAGGTTTGTCAGGTAGAGTCTACTCTTCATAAACCCATGCTGGCTGAGCCGATCACTTGATCATCCTGTATATGGTGCACAGTGGCACTCAGGATGATCTTCTCTGTGACCTTCCCTGGCACCGACATCATGCTGACAGGCCTGTAATTCCCTGGATGCTCCCTTTGTCCTTTTTTACAGATGGGAGTCAAGTTTGCTACCCTCCAATCCACTGGGACCTTCCAAGACAGCCATTTCTGTTGGTAAATGATACAAAGAGTCTTGACGAGTACATCTGCCAGCCTCTTCAGTACCCTTGGGTGCAACCCATCTGGCTCCATAGAGTTGGGTGTCTTTAAGGAATCATGAGATCTTGATGGGAACTAGTTATAAATACATGCTGTATGGGAAACAGAGTTGAGTACACAACATTTCTCCCCATGTCAGTTTAATTTAAAATAGCTGTGGATAGCCACTCGAATCACTCTCACATGTCTATCATTTGTTTGTCTAGTTCGAACAGATCACACAGTAGTTATCCTTATTGCAGACAAGATTGATTTTGGCAGCAGCAGAGCAGTCATTTTCCCCATATGAAAAGGAAAAGCAGTACACCTCCTTACTGCCAAGCAAGGGGGGATACTATAGGGAAAAAAAAAATAAAGAAAAGCTGTTTTTACATGAAGATTTAACACTTTAAAAATAAGAACATATGATGAGATTCCGTACATTATAAAATGAGATGTGCAAGTTTTTGAAGTATCCCATGTTTATTTCTAAATAAGCAACAATCCTGAAACAGATTTGTGGTTGCTTTGGGAAACCTCTTTCTCTTAGGAGGATTCCTTAGTGCTGTTTCAGTTTCTCAAATACAAGCAAAAGTTAAAAAATTGTTAAGCACTTCTGAATATACCTCTAAAGGCTGTTTCAGGAACACCTTCTGAGACAAGATATAAATAAAGCTTCTTTTTGGATTAAAGAGTTAAAAAAGAGAGAAGGAATAAGGAATATGAAACTTCCAGCATCCTTTATGCACACTTGATATAGGGTTGCAGTATTTCTTTCCTTGACCTCAAATTCTATCATTTACTATTTATAAGGTGCAGTAATGTAATAAAAGGCTTTTCCACTGTGGCACATTTCACTAAGATTTAAAGCTTTTAAATTTAAGAAAAATAAATTCTTTTAACTTCTGGAATACATCATCAGGGTACTTTTTTTTTCTCTCTTTTTTTTTTTTTTTTTTAAGCAATTAGTTTCTTTTGAAAGGAAAACCTACCTTTTTCTTCACAATATAGTGATTAAGGTGCAGTAAATTTTTGTGCTGATTAATATAAAACTAGTATATCTAGTATAAAAAGTGAATGTGAGTAGTATATTATCTTTTATAGTGAGGTAGCTGATTAATTTTTGTCCTCTGCTTTTATATATGTAAAGACAGTGTGGTCCTTACCTTCATGTGTCCCACAGCAGGATGTGCTTTGTTTTAGGGAAGCTGTCACTAGAGATTTGAGGTATGCAAGAGAAAGAAACTGTGCAGGTTTCATCACTGCAATAGGGAGTAGGGGTTGTATGCAAAAGTTGTCTGCTTTACTTTTGCAACTTACTGTGATGGAAGTGTGGCTGTAATTTTAACAGAGCAGGTGCTTGAAAGTGCCCTGCTTTGTAATGTCAAGGAAACGAGTTTGCCACCTTGATTTAAGTCGCCTTTTCTTTTCATAAAAAAGGAAGTTGTTGTTCAGTGGCTCAGTTTACCCCTAAATACATGTTTTATAGCTATTCCTTGAAAGGTACAGCTTTGCTACCCCTATGTTCTATATTGAGACCCTGATTTAAATTGTTGACCTCTGAAAATATTTTTTAGTTATTTCTGGTTTCCACATAGAAAATTGTAAATTTTGTCTGTTTCTGGCCCCTGTCTATTGAACATTTCCACACATTCTCTGAGTCATGTTTCACAAGGGGAAAATATTAGTGTTGTTTCCTATACTACTGTTTTCTCAGGAGTATTTTAAATCTAATGACAGCAGGTCACTGCATTCTAGATAGTCCCTAACCTCCCACCTTATTTATTGTAGTTGGCTTTTTTCCTTGGAGGAACTCCAGGGAAATCTCAAACCTAAAGATTTTTGCAATTGGGATTTTAAAGCATATTTTTTATATAATATTTGTGTATTTTTATTGTGTGGATATCTTTTCTCTCTCTGTATTTTTTTTGATCAAAGCATTCGTAGTATCAACATATAAAATGTTAACTCTTTTTGCTCAAAAGAAGAAACCAGGTGGAAGCAGACTGGTTACATTTCTTGTTCAGGTTTGATGATGTTTGTAAACAGCATAGTTCTAAATACTTCCTGTACCAAGTTTATTTTAAAACTAAAAATACAGCAGTGTAAGAATAACTCAGTTTATACATTTTCCCCTCCTGATTGTTGGGTACATCTAGGAGGAAGAGCAGCCTTTCCCAGGTACAGCAACCCAAGTCATTGACTTAAGGTTCACCATGGTGCTGTAGGACACGAGTGTGAAGAGGTTACAGAGTGTGTAATGGATGTTAAATGTTGTTTCTGTCAGCATTAACTTGCTGTGATTCTTAAGGCAGAACTTGTTTTTTCTGGAAGATAGCAGACAATTAACATAGCTGATGATTCATGCAGGTCTTCTGTGGAGAAATTAAGGTGACTATAGGCAAATGAAAAGACCTAACTATGAAAGTCTTTCCTTACTATACCAGCTTTATCAGTTGATTTTACTTCCCATTTTGCATGTCAACCATCATTAATAGTGATCTTTGATTACTATGTAGAAACAGAGATGTTTCTGCAGGTAAGATAGCCATTAGCTTTAGATTAGAATATTGAGTTTGCAAGTATTTTTTTTGTGGCTATTTTGGGTTGGTTTGTTGGGTTTTTTTGGGTAGCTTTTCTTTTTTGTTTGGTTGCCTTTTTTGCTTGGTTTACCATTGTTATATTTTGTTTTGTTTATTTTTTCCTGTAAATTGCAGTTGCATAAAACATCTACATACATTTGGGTAAAATGTGTTCATACATTTGGGAAAAAAATGGTGAACCATGCATAAAAGTCTGTTAGACCTGTTCCTGTGCTTTATAGAGTGTGAGAGTGAGGAAATGAGTATTTCCTTTTGAAGCTTTGAGGTTACTATGCTGCCTATAAATTTCAATGCTTATGGGCCTTTCCTGCAGCCCAGCATCATGAGATTTTTAGTATATTGTGAGGCATTTTCATCTTTTTAAAAAGCAGTGTATGCAACCATGATGGAATGTATTTTGTAAGCAGTTGCAGAGATGCTTTCAGTCCGTGAAAACTGTGGGCCACTTCAAGTATGTCCTTGAACATTTGCACTAAAGCTAGATTTGCATGCCCTTTATAGCAGTTTCGAAGGGCTTCTGCATCTTCATTATGAAATGTAAAATCTTGAAGCCGCTGAATTAAACAACATTGAAAGATTTTGTGGTAGTGGGAAGCTGTCTTTAGCTTTCCACATCCAAATACTGTAAATATTTTATTTAAAGACACTGGAAGGCTTTGAAAGAAGTACCTTTTTTTTTTTAACTGAAACAACTTTGTACATTTTCCTTCTCTTCTGGAAAGTCATAGTACTAAATGATAGATGTAATGCTGTGCAGCTTAGAACTATAGGAAATCAGGATGGAAGATGCGCTGACATTTGGTCACTCAGTCCAGCACAAGCTTTAATTATTTCCCTTCTCAAATACAGAGATAATATAATGTAACTAGAAACTTAGGTGAGGGACAATGTTTGTTTGAAAGGTAATTATTACTTCTTAAAAATAAATACTAATAAGCAGTTGGGTTTCCTAAGTAGTATTGCTTAATCATGGTTTAAGATCCTGCATGTTTAAAAGATAATTCATTGCACAAGCAGCACTTCACTATGGATATATACAGGTTTTACAGGACAAACAACATTTATAGATGTGCTGAATAAATGAGTTGTATGTGTATTTGCACTGATTATGACAGATGTTGGAAAATTTATAGTTAAGATAAATGTTCAGTTCAGTCAGAAAAGCCTCACTTGGCTGCTGCTGTGGTGACCTGTTCATTAGAGTCTACATCCACAGTCAGAATGTCATTTTACACGTTTGCTATCATCCCTGCTGTCATACGACTTATCTGGCTGTCTGAACAGCCAAGTGCAGCAAATCCAAGCAGGGCTGTTCAAACAGAGCCTGTCACATACCGTCATGGCCACTGAAGCAAAGCTTGCACAAAGTGGAGAGAGAGTTTGTTTAAATTTTTTATTCCCTAACCAAAAATATTTTCTTAGAGCAGCAGCTCTTGCTGTCAATTTTTAATTGTATAGCTTCAGATTCTGGAGGCATTATTTATTTGATATAGGTTAGGAAAGGGTTAATTAATAACGGTGAGCATAGTTTCTGTTTGTTTCTTTTTTGCCCTTGTTCAGTTTTTATCTATCTCCAGAGCTAGACATGATCTTTCAAGCTAGGACTCTAAAGGTTTGTTGGGCTGGTATCTGGTGTATTCCCTCTGCACTAGAGTATTTAATTTGGCTCGCAGAATCCTTCATCCTTGAACTCAAGAGCTTTATGTAAGTAAATACAGATCCTCGTTAGTTTTCTGTTTTTCTTACATAGTTATTTTGGCCATTGTACACTGCAAGGATTCACCTGACCAAATATAGATGTCTATGGCTGATCCAGTCACCCTAGGCTCCTTTTCTAATCATCAGAGAAAAATAAACATTTCCAGACTGTGATTTTTATCTCATCCTAAAATAGATATCTAAAATAGGTTAGATGAAGGCCACTGTAAAATGTTTATTTCTTTCTGTTAACTACAAAGGCAGGTGAAAGTTTGTGAGTATTTAAAGAATAGAACTTAGAAAGGTCAGAGGTGTAAATGTCTTAAGTTTGGTGAGTCTCACCTAAGGTCTTAGCCTCTTTACATTTGTATTTATTCTCTCCTACTAAAACACTGGAGCATTTAATCTCTTGTGCTCAGACAGACCTTCCAAATAGCAAAGTAGAAGACAATGGGTTACTTTTGCATTCATTCCTAAAGTTTTATGGCTGTAATCAACTTACAGGAGAAAAAGCCTATCACTCTGATAAGACTGTGAGAGTCAAGTCTGTGTTGCATCTTATTTCCAGGCATAGGTGTCAAAACATCAGCAACTTCACTTTGGCATTACAGAACTTTATTCAAATATTAACGAACATGATAGTCAGGAGATGGGTGAAAGCCTAAGATTAACATAATCCTTTTCAATTGTCATTGTTTATCTGGAAATAGCACTACTATTTCCCAATGGTAATTTGTGAGTAAATCACTTCTGCTTCTTCCAGCTTATGATACTGGCTCACTCACCACAGTGATAGTGCAAATACTCATTGTATGTCAGTGTCATTCAGAAGAGATTTCTATCCTCTCAAGGCAGATGTGGAAGTAGATAGATGCATCTTCTCCACTTACCAGACTTGCATGTGTATACTTCCATTTGTACATTTCTCACCAGTAGCCATGGGAGCCAGCATTAATTTGGTGAGCTGAAAGTCTCATTGCCACGGGTAGCTGAGTGATCAATTCTCATATTTTGGAACAAATGTATAAGCAGTCCGAGGATCGAGAGCTATCAGAGAAGAGTGAAAGACTGCACCTGAACTGAAGAGAAAGAAAAACTGAAAAGGTTTCTTTCAACAGTACATGACTGATATGGAAGCATATTTTTCTTCTTCTTCTTCCCTGTGTAGCAGGAGGAGCTTTAATAATGACCTTGAAAAAGCTGATAACATTATCATTCTTTGTCTGAGAGTACATTTCACATGAATTCTTCATTTTCAAAGATAAATGCATGCTAATTAAACTGAGAACATAACTATGTAGGGAAAAGTGGTCGTTTCCGAAGTGAACAGTGCCTGCCTAAGAAGTAGTAAGACCTGAAAGAAGGATAAGAAATTAAACCATTTTTGTAAAATACAGCCCCTCTACTTTTGATTTTGCAATAGCAAGGAAAGAGTGTAGCCTCTTTGGCCAGGGTGCTGTATGGTGATTTCTGTTTCTGCCAAAAATGGGAGAGTCTTTGGAAAATGGTGAAACATCATGCCAGTCTTGCGGCAGATTGTGACTTCCACATTCCATTAGATAAGTGTGTCTGTAATGAAATTTTGCTAACCACAAAAGACTAACTGTTGTAGCTTGTGTACACGTGGAGACTGTTGCATTTTGTGGCATATCAGCCAGTTTACAATGGGAAAAAAATCCATGTTTTTGTACAGCTTCAGATACGTAAAATGTTAGGGTAGGAATACAAGAAGGTAGAAATGGGGGGCAAACTTCATTTTGTATCTTGCAGTGGATTGAAAGGGGACAGAGGATAGATAATACCTTTAATAGTGTTTATATCTGCTCTGCTTGTATTGTTACTTAGTGAAGAATATTACAATTTGTTAGATACAAAATGTATTAGTGACATTAAGTGGCTGTTCCTGCTCAGAAGAGTATTTTAGGCCTAAGAATTATCTACACATACTATACAGTGTATAGGAACTGGGAACATTTGCTGCATTTTCTCCTATTTTTTCCTTAGCATGCTTTATAGTGCATCCACTCTGAAGTGTCTTATGAACACAATTATTTCTGCCAGTCACTCTGACGAGTGTGAAACCTCTCTAACCCTTCTTACTAGAATTTGTTAACCTATTAATCTCCAATCCGTAGTGACCCACCTTCTCTCTTCCTACCTTGGATCCACTCTGTCCATACTCTGAAACTGAGTGTTTTTACCTGAAGTGTCGGCCAGAAAGCTGAGTTTTGCCTTTACTGCTGCAACCTTGAACTATTTTTATAAGCAATTTTAATCTTTGACATCAGTTTGTAGTTTTCTGACCTTACCAGCTTCATCTTAGGGGTAAATTTTCCATTTCTGTGCTACAGATATTTTCAAGCTTTTCTTGCTGACCTTGTAAAGTGCCCTGTATTGTTTACTCCTGTCAGGGTGTTACCAAAGTGGTCTGGACAGTTTCAGTTGAGGTAATTAGCTCTTGCTTGCTGGGAAATCTGCTTCACTTACTGTTCACTTTGCCTGTTGAACATTTCTAGGCCAGAATAAATGGCCCTTCTGTCTTACAGCAAATGATGTTTCAGCCTTCAGTTTCTCATGGAGAGGCACTGCTTTTAAATCCCATCAAAGTACTGCTACATGCGTAGTACCAAAGCCATGCCTGTAGGCACCTAGTGAGCTAACCTGGATGGAGAATAACCTAACAGAAAACTTGGTATAGTTGGTATCTGTAGCAGCAGGTGTGCATGTCTGATACAAAGGTGCCACATCCAGCTGGCGGCCAGTCACTAGTGGTGTCCCTCAGGGATCAGTGCTGGGCCCCATCCTCTTTAACATCTTCATAGATGATCTGGATGAGGGCATGGAGTCAGTCATCAGCAAGTTTGCAGATGACACTAAGCTGGGGGCAGATGTGACTGAGCTGGAGGGCAGAAGGGCTCTGCAGCGGGACCTTGACCGCCTGGACAGATGGGCAGAGTCCAAGGGGATGGGGTTCAATAGCTCAAAGTGCAGGGTGCTGCACTTTGGCCACAACAACCCCATGCAGAGATACAGGCTGGGGTTGGAGTGGCTGGAGAGCAGCCAGACAGAGAGGGATCTGGGGGTACTGATTGATACCCGCCTGAACATGAGCCAGCAGTGTGCCCAGGTGGCCAAGAGAGCCAGTGGCATCCTGGCCTGCATCAGGAGTGGTGTGGTCAGCAGGAGCAGGGAGGTCATTCTGCCCCTGTACTCTGCACTGGTCAGACCACACCTCGAGTACTGCGTTCAGTTCTGGGCCCCCCAGTTTAGGAGGGACATTGAGATGCTTGAGCGTGTCCAGAGAAGGGCAACGAGGCTGGTGAGAGGCCTCGAGCACAAGCCCTACGAGGAGAGGCTTAGGGAGCTGGGGTTGTTTAGCCTGGAGAAGAGGAGGCTCAGGGGTGACCTTATTGCTGTCTACAACTACCTGAAGGGTGGTTGTGGCCAGGAGGAGGTTGCTCTCTTCTCTCAGGTGGCCAGCACCAGAACAAGAGGACACAGCCTCAGGCTGCGCCAGGGGAAATTTCGGCTCGAGGTGAGGAGAAAGTTCTTCACTGAGAGAGTCATTGGGCACTGGAATGGGCTGCCTGGGGAGGTGGTGGAGTCGTCGTCCCTGCGGCAGTTCAAGGCAAGGTTGGATGTGGCACTTGGTGCCATGGTCTAGCCTTGGGCACTGTGGTAAAGGGTTGGACTTGATGATCTGTGAGGTCTCTTCCAACCTTGGTGATACTGTGATACTGTGATACTGTAAAGGCAAACACAAGACAGGGATAGGGATCATAGAATCATAGAATCAACCAGGTTGGAAGAGACCTCCAAGATCATCCAGTCCAACCTAGCACCCAGCCCTAGCCAGTCAACTAGACCATGGCACTAAGTGCCCCATCCAGTCTTTTCTTGAACACCCCCAGGGACGGTGCCTCCACCACCTCCCTGGGCAGCCCATTCCAATGGGAAATCACTCTCTCTGGGAAGAACTTCTTCCTAATATCCAGCCTATACCTACCCTGGCACAACTTGAGACTGTGTCCCCCTGTTCTGTTGCTGGTTACCTGGCAGAAGAGGCCAACCCCCACCTGGCTACAATGCCCCTTCAGGTAGTTGTAGACAGTAATAAGATCACCCCTGAGCCTCCTCTTCTCCAGGCTAAACAGACCCAGCTCCCTCAACCTCTCCTCATAGGATTTGTGCTCCAGGCCCCTCACCAGCTTCATTGCCCTTCTCTGGACATGCTCCAGCACCTCAACATCTTTCTTGAATTGAGGGGCCCAGAACTGGACACAGTACTCAAGGTGTGGCCTGACCAGTGCTGAGTACAGGGCAAGAATAACCTCCCTTGCCCTACTGGCCACACTGTTCCTGATGCAGGCCAGGATGCCATTGGCTCTCTTGGCCACCTGGGCACACTGCTGCCTCATCTTCAGCTTACTATCTATCAGTACCCCCAGGTCCCTTTCCTCCTGGCTGCTCTCCAGCCACTCAGTCCCCAGCCTATAGCGCTGCTTGGAGTTGTTGTGGCCAAACTGCAGAACCTTGCACTTGGCCTTGTTAAATCTCATGCCATTGGCCTCTGCCCACCCAGAACTGCATATGAGCTGGGACTGCACATATCTCAGAAGAAATGCAGGTGGAATAGTGTACGAGGGAATGGTGTTATCATCAGTTTTGCCTGCCATCTTTCTGCGTATTTCTTGAGTTTTACAGTTTAAGATTACTACCCATTACTAAGCTTTAAGTTATTATAGGTAACGTTTTGTAAAGCTGAAGTTTATTCTGAAACAATGGTATTCTGGAGTCAGTATAGTGCTTAGTTTAAAAGTAAAGTAAAAAGCAGACTCTTTTATTTTTTTCTTATTAATATTTTCTATTTAAAGCCTTAGCATAGCAACATTAGCAGAAGACATAGATAGTTTCTAGGACAGTCAGTAATATAGAATCATAAAATCAACCAGGTTGGAAGAGACCGCCAAGATCATCCAGTGCAACCTATCACCTAGCCCTCTCCAATCAACTAGACTATGGCACTATGTGCCTTATCCAGGCTTTTCTTGAACACCTCCATGCATGGCAACTCCACCACCTCCCTGGGCAGCCCATTCCAATGCCAGTCACTCTGTCATGAACTTCCTCCTAACATCCAGCCTATACCCTCCCTGATACAACTTGAGACTGTGTCCCCTTGTTCTGTTGCTGGTGCCTGGGAGAAGGGACCAACCCCACCTGGCTACAACCTCCTTTCAAGTAGTTGTAGGCAGCAGTGAGGTCACCCCTGAGCCTCCTCCAGGCTAAACAACCCCTTATTTTATCCTATTTTATTAGGCAGTTGTTTGAGAAGATAAACATTTTCATCTATATTGGAGAAAAAAAAAAGTATATCTTTTAAATCATGATGATAATTTTTCATTTATTTGCAGTTTAAGTCAATACATTGCCAAAGGCTTTTCAGATTGATTTAATTGTAAGAATTCAGTGCTTTTGAACAGCAATAGCACCAAACAGCGTTTAAATTATTGCTTGTAGCACTGTGTTCTCAGATCTTACAGTCACGAAGCTGGCCGCATTATTTCCATGGTTAAAATGATTTTCAGGATTTTGATGATGGGTTTCTAGGACTTCATGTTCCAAAGATACACTGTCCAAAGCACCCAACCATTGCAGATATCTTTCTTTCAAATATTGAAGATGTTTATGTGATGATGCATTCTGCATTTTGTCATTCTTATTTGTCATAGTAAGACTTTTCCTTTTGGAAAGCAGAGATGGGAATATAATTTTCTTACATCTCAAAATCTGCACGGATTTGTCTTGTTTTAGCCCTTAATGTAGTAGAAAATAAGTTGTTCTGTGATGGATGTTTGAGTCTAGAATTAGTTAACTGAAGGATTTTTGTAGCGTTCTAGTGTTTGTATTTTCTGAGTCTTGAAGCTGTCATCCGAGGAATTTCCTTACAACTGGTGCTTAGGGTTAGTCAAGTGGCTTATGCTAGGTTACCATAAAGCTATGTTAGGTAATTTAATTCCCTATGTTTCTGCTCATTTTATCAAGCCAGCTTACTAAGTCGAGTGAGAGCTTGCGGTTTGCACTTAACTGCTGAGACTGCTTTAGTCAAAGCTTCTACCTCAGGGGCAGTGGAAACTAAAGTATCACCTTGTTTGGGTTCCATTGCAAGGCACAACCTTCAAGTGAAACAAGTCATTTTAAAAAGGTGTAGTGGGCATTTGCATCAGGCAAAAGATCATTGCCAGCAGGAGGAGGCCATTACTCCCTTCTACACAGCTGTGGTGAGACACATCTGTAGTGCTTGGTCCAGTTCTGAGCTCCCTGCACAGGACAGAGATTTAGAGTGAGTCCAGTGAAGATGATTAAAGGTTTGGAGTATCTGGCACAGAGAGCTAGGATTGCTCATCCTGGAGAAGGGGAGGCTTGTGGGGGATCTTACATGGAAGGACTTGAAGGGGGACAGGATTGTGAAGCAGAAGAAAGCAAAGCTCGGTACACAGTTACAGGACAAGAGGTACAGAACTAATCACAGGAAATTCCACTTAAATATAAAGAAATGAATGGTGCTCTTTTCCATCTGCAACTATTCTGTAATTGTTTAAAATTCAGTATCAGTGGGTGAGTGCCTAGGTAGGTCAGGCAAGGAAGACACTTCTTTTCCTCCTTTAATATACACTTGCTTGCCTGAGAGGTAGAACCTTTGTTGAACTGAAATTTGATGTTTAGCATTTCCGGTGATAAAGATGTCTACCTCAGTTGTTCTAAGTGTAAACAGTAGGAAAGCTACTGGCATTGAAGGATGAAGGCTCTTTAAGACCTAATTACTTTTACATGATAAAGATTACCATTCCCCCCTCACTCACAGTATTGGTGCTAGTCTACAATGCTCTCTATGTGTAGTCAGAATTTTTAGTTTTTGAAGGTTATATGATTGGGATTTAGATCAGGAATTAATTATTTTGGTATTTTTAAAGTATTGCCTTTTTTTTAATTATTCCTTATAAAGTAGGTTCATATGTCAGTGGATTAATAAAGTTAGTTGCATGTTCGGACTTGCATTTATTTAGTTTTTAAACAAATTATATTCTGGGGATGTTTTATGGTTTCTGAAGATTTATAGGGCTGAATTTTATAGCAGTTTCTTTTGCCTCCTGTGGAGCACGTGCCATGGTGGTTTTAAGTGTGCTGTGTATGTTTGACAAGTTAGAAGCCTAGCAATCCCCATCAGTGCTGAGCCATGCTGTCTCAGGCTTTGTTTTTGTTGGCAAGTATCCAGTACCATGCTATAAAACACGTTTACTTGACAGTAAAATAGTGGGAAACCACATTAGCTACAAAGTCTGGCTAAACACATGCAATAAATATTAATAAAAGAAAAGGCCACCCACCTTTGACCTGCAGTACTTGTTATTGGCTTTGTGTGTTTTAGAGTTACATAGCATTTTGAGTGTTACATAACAGTGTGGAAGAATCTCTTAGCAATGTATTAGCAACTGTGAATGTATTAATTTTGCCACTTGTGGCATGGGTCACAGACATAATGCATTGTCAGAATTCTCCTTTGTGCTTCAGAGTTACTTGTAAAAAGATCATTGTCCTTTAGTTTTCTTGTGTTGAGCAAGCACATTTGTATGTGTAAGTAAACAGGAATGTGTAATGTTGTATGTGTATTTATGTAGGAGGAGGATGTTTTACTGAGGAACATTGTAAAGAATGGCCAGTTGATTCATTTAAATTCATCTCTCTCATTTTTTTTTCTTGAACAAGAACACAAAGCAGAAAAACATCTCAGAAGAGTCATTCATCATCTTGTAATGAAATGAGGCTCTGATATGCTGTTGCTGAATAGGCATCAGATTTTTTTCCTTTTTTAATGTCAGATTTTTCATAATGCCAAAAAAAAACCAAAAAAACCAAGCAACAGAAAACCAAAAGTAGTATGGAACCTGAAATGGAAAATGATTCAGAAATCACTAGATCAGACCACACCTTGAGTACTGTGTCCAGTTCTGGGCCCCTCAATTCAAGAAGGATGTTGAGGTGCTGGAACATGTCCAGAGAAGGGCAACAAAGCTGGTGAAAGGCCTGGAACACAAATCCTATGAGGAGAGGTTGAAGGAGCTGGGGGTGTTTAGCCTAGAGAAGAGGAGGCTCAGGGGTGATCTTATTACTGTCTACAACTACCTGAAGGGGCATTGTAGCCAGGTGGGGGTTGGCCTCTTCTCCCAGGTAACCAGCAATAAAACAAGGGGACACAGTCTCAAGTTGTGCCAGGGTAGGTATAGGCTGGATGTTAGGAAGAAGTTCTTCCCAGAGAGAGTGATTTCCCATTGGAATGGGCTGCCCAGGGAGGTGGTGGAGGCACCGTCCCTGGGGGTCTTCAAGAAAAGACTGGATGAGGCACTCAGTGCCATGGTCTAGTTGACTGGCTAGGGCTGGGTGATAGGTTGGACTGGATGATCTTGGAGGTCTCTTCCAACCTGGTTGATTCTATGATTCTATGAATCTATGATATGTAACCATTCTTTTACAGATTAGTAGTTCTCATCTCCCAAGTTATAGGTCTGTATTAAAATTGCTAATTGGTGTTCTTCACTTGTTAAGATATCAGTGTTTCCCATTTTTTGAATTTTGTGTGTTGTGTTAGGTACCAAAAAAAGTGCATATAGGTAGATACTTCAGTGATAGATGGATTCTGCTCTGGTGAGACCCCAGTGGTGAGAGTGGTGAGAGCCTGGAATGGGTTACCCAGGAAGGTGTTTGAGGCCCCATGGCTGGAGGTGTTTAAGTCCAGGCTGGATGAGGCTGTGGTCAGGCTGATGTAGGGTAGAGTGTCCCTGCTCGTGGCAGGGGGGTTGGAATTGGATGATCTTTGTGGTCCCTTTGAACTCTTGACTGATTCTATGGTAGTACTTGAACGTTGGATTATTAATTCGTAGAAACGTAGAGTGGTTCAGGTTAAAAAGGACCTATTTCAACCCCCCCCCCCACGGTCAGGGACACCTCAAGTAGACTTGGCTGCTCGAGGCCTCATACAGCCTCACCTTGAACACCCACCCCCAGGGAGAAGGCATCCACAGTCTTGCTGGGCAGCCAATTTCAGAGTCCCACGACACCCCTACTGAAGAACTTCTTCCTGAGATTCAGTCTAAACCTACTCTCACTCAAGTTAAAACCATTCACATTGTAGGAAGAGTGTTTCTGGCTTTTGAGCAAGCAGAAGCAGTAATCTTCAGGGGAGGAAAATGTCTAGAAAAAAATAGTCTAGTTAAGTGAAATACTGAAAGGACAGTGCACCCTGCTAGCACTAGGTACATTTATTACATGGACAGCACAAACACTGTTAATATTCATCATCATTCTTGGACAATGTTGCCATTTCTCAAAAATAGATACTTCCTCCCCTCTACTTGGTCAGAAACATGTACAGGTTTTGTGTTTGTGTGAAAATAAATTGAGTCCTTCATGGCAGATTGTGCCCACTTCTTTGGCTCTCTTGAGTCAGAAGCTCGTGTCTTAAGGAGATTCTGTGCTGGACTGGTTAATCAGACTGAATACAGTGATCTTATGAAGAGTCAAAGTCACATGGAGAACAATACTCTTAATGTTTGAAAAAAGGTTTCTCTGCTGACCAGAAGGGTGACAGAGCTGTGAGACACTGGCTTCAAATACCAAGTACTTATGGTGTTGTGGGGAATAAAGAACCAAGAGTGAAAATCAGCTACTTCTTCTGTTTCTGCAGTCAGCAAGTTGAAAGGTCAGCACTGTGTGAGAAAAGGAAAAAGAAATCATGAAGGACAGGGTGACAGAATTAACAATAAAAATACAAAAGCCATGAGAGTTTGCACTGAAATATCTAAAGCACTTCATTGTTCTTCTTCAGACCTCCCTTTAACATTCCATTTTCATTACGCCTCTGAAATCAGTGGCCATCGCACTGGCACTAATTTGTACTTCCCTGTCTGCCTATATCTGTGTATTGTCACTCTTTTTACATGGTATTTTGCTCTGGAGAGGAACTTCTATTCATTCACATATCCAGCTTATTCCTGCTACATTGTGACTTTGATCCAGTATTTGGCAATATATTAGTTCTAAGATTTAGAACTAATTATCGATATGTTTCATTTCAGAGTGTTGTGCGTTGCCTTTGGCATCCCAAGTTGAACCAAATCATGGTTGGTACAGGAAATGGTTTGGCCAAAGTGTACTATGATCCCGTCAAAAGCCAGAGGTATGTAATCAAGAACACTTCTCTGGTTCTGAAGTTCTGTGATTATGTAAAGATTTAGAAAGCCTACTTTAGTATCCTTTGCTTTACAAAGTTACATTTACTCAGTAATAGTAGAAAGAAAAAGGGAAAAAAATTAAAAATGCAGCAACAACACAACAAACATCTTTGAAAAGCAACACATTTTCCTCTGGGCTTTTCAGGGTGCCACATGCTGGCACTTCTAGCTGAATTTATGAACACTTTCTATTTTTAATTGCATGAAATCTACAATAAGAGTAACCTTTCATGTGATCGCTTGGAGGTGGGGATGTGGTGTTATTGAAAGGATATTATTGCATACAGGCTTTGTTTTGTTTATTTAGTTAAAATCCTGTATAAAAGCTTAAACTTAAGTGTCTGTGAATTAATATTGGAAGACACAATTTATTGATCCCATCACATGTGCGGATTTTGCATTTACATCTAATGGAAGGGCAGTAGTGATTCATCAGAAGATGACTTAGTAGCCTAGCATGAAAAGAGGAGGACTTAACTAGTCTATAAATACTTCTTTTGCAATTGTTTTTGCTTTTACTGTCTGGATTGGCTGAAGAACTTGAGCATGCTTCCTTCCTGTAAGCAGGGGGAAAGTCTACCCTTCATCTATACAGAGTGGTATATTCCGCTATATGCCGGTGTCTTTTTTCAGCAAAGGCATCCAAAACCATACTTGTGCTACAGCTCACACGTTTCTGGATACCTACTGTGACGTGGGCACTTTGATGTGAAGATAAAACACTGGTTTACAAGATTATCTGAAATAAGTTTTTTTTAATGGTCTTTATCAATTTGGAGAACAAGAGAGTTGGTCATTATTGTTTGGACCCCTCTCCAGAGTGCAGCCCAGTCTCCCAGTTACAGATCACAGGCGACCTACCTGTGTTTTGTAGTCAGATTGTTTTCTGGTGTTTGTGATGAGGAGGAAAATACCACCAGTTTAAATCAGTCTTTCTGCAGCCAGGCTTAGGCAGTCTTTGTTACTGCAGTGCTACAGACACCTCTGGTTAGATAACCGCCACCTCTGCTACTAAGGGAGAGAACTAGGAGCAAATAATTGCCTATGTTTGGAGAGGAGCACTTTTAGTGTGCACCCTGCAAGTACTATGGACAAATGAAGTGTGAAATGAAACTTCCACTGTTATTTCCTCATGTCTTGCAACTGCTCTTTACCAGAAACATTAATCTCTTGCATGTGCATGGACAGGCAAAGATACATGTATTCATGAATATTTAAAGTTCTATACAATTTTGTTCAAATTGTCTTGAATACATCTTTATTTGATAAAACCAAACTAACTAAACTGCTCTATGTTTCCTCCTAGGGGAGCAAAATTATGTGTGGTCAAAACAAAACGGAAAGAGAGACACGCAGAGACTCTTACACAGGATTACATTATAACACGTAAGGAATTTAAACATAACTTTGTAACAGCATCCTTAGCTTTTTCTCAGTTTGCAGGCCATTTAGCTTTGTATATTCCCCTTGAAACGTTGCAGTCTTTCATCAAAGATGTGAGATGTTAGTGCTTCATATAATTTTTGGTAGACTTGCACAACCAGGAAGGTGGATGGTTTGTAAAGTTGATAATATTGGTTGCTTTCTAGATTCTCATGATTATCATGAACCTTTTAAGGCATCTCCCTCTCTCATACACACTAAAAAAACCAAACCAAAGCAAAAAACCCAAAAGCAACCCAAAAAAACCAATCAACCAACGTAAAAAAAAAAAAAAAACAAACAAAATTGTAAAGCCAACCAACCAAAACCCCCCCAAAAGCCAACCCAACCCAAACAAAAAACACACACACAAACCACCAAAGAAACAAACAAAACAAACACAAAAAAAACCCCAAAACAAAAACCCAAGCCAAAAAAACAGCAGAAAACTCTCAACCAAACCAAAACAAAAAAATCCCAAAGAATCACTGAAAGAAACACCTCAAAAACTTCTGGATCTTTCTTAGATCTTCAGTTTAGCATTTGCCACTAAATTGGTAATTATGAATGGGATTAGCACATGTTCTGCCAGTCGGGAACATTAACAGTATTAATGGCAAAATTTGAGACATTAGAGTTAAGTCTTAAACAAATTCCAGTGATTTTTCAAAATTTAGAACTTGCCCAGAGTTCTTTGGAGTTTGAAATAGCTGAAAATGTCTCTCTAGCCTCCAATTGTACTTGCACATTCGTATGGATGCTCACTGATGCTGAAGAAAGTTTTCATTGTTACAATACAATGCTTAAGTGACCCACCTTTTCCCAAGCTCCATCATTTTGGCCCTCCCCATTGGCATTGCCCTGTATAGTGTTTCCTTATGTGAAATGAGAACAATTACACAGTTGTGCTGTCTTGCTTCCCTTCATCCTTTTCCAGTTACAAGGTGTTTGGATTCAGCTGTATTTTCCAGTAGTCTTGATCTTAAAAAAAGTTAAAACCGCTTCTGTAGAGCAAGATAGAGATTTTACAGCACATTATATAAAAAGAAAGCTTAGACTGAGAAGATCTGGGCAGTCTTGGTAAATCAGGCCAGTATCACAAGGCATTTTGGTTCTGGGTTCCCCATCTCAAGAACTTTACAGCTGCAGCTGTCTCCTGCTTACCTCACTGATGTGGATGTCCAGCTCCAGTTTTTGGGTAGCAGAGGATAAAGTAGCAGCTGGCAAAGATTGTTGCATATTTTGGAGACTTTCCAGAGGTTAGATGTTTGTCATTTAAGCTTACAGATCAAACTGGAAAGAAATGAGGATCTCAGAAGTCCTTTTTGCGAAGTGATCTAACTGCTTTCTCCTTCTCTTCGTTGTGCTTTTGGAAGTGTGGGGGATGACGACTTTGAGTTTGTGGTTTTTTGGATCCCCTTCCACCCTTGTTTATTTTTTTCCCTTTAGACTTCTAGATGCTCTTGAATATCAGGATTACCTGTAATGGATATTTAAAGTGCAAGAATGTTATTTTGAGGGATTAGGTGTTACTATTAAAACAGAGAAATATACAGTTTGGGTTTCCCTTAGGCAGCCTGGACTCCAGAAATGGCAAAAGCTGGGATCTGTGTATTAGTCACCTCAGATGCTCTGTGCAAGCCTATCAAGCTTTGTGCTTGCCAGCAAATTGTCCCACACATTTCATACTTCATGAACACTGCAAAAATAAAACATTTAATATCAAAGATCTACTGCTGTATCACCTGGCTGTGACTTCACTCAGTCTAATAAGTTGAGCACACTTCCAGAAATAAGCTGAAAAAAAAAGCTGATAGGTCTAATGATGCTGCCTTCTGTTTTTTATTCAGTGTAGTGCTGCTCCCCCTAGACTTAAGATTTGCTTGGTCTTTCTGGGTTCTTTTGACATGAACATAATTTCCCACAGCAGTCAGCACACCACAGGAAAACTGCCTTCCTCAGCATGGCATTTCTCTGTTGCTGACAAATGTATGTTGTGTCTGAGCAGACCAAAACCATTACTGTCATTGAGGATACTGTAGCAAGTTTATAAGGAAGTGAAAGTTTTAATCTAAACAGATTCCCTCAGATATGGTTAGTCTTTTAACCTTGATTAATCTCATAATTTAAGAAAACATACGATTTTGACTTCTTGTGCAGAAACATTACAATTTGGATCATGGTGGAGATTCCACCTTTCTGTGTTCCAGGTCCAAGAGTAACCGTAGGGCTTTGCCGTGTTCTTAGACTATCAGAAATGTGTTAAAAACATGGAAAGTTCAGAAAAAAAGTGGCCTGTTGGTCACAGTGCTAATGCTGAATGACAGAGGAATAAGTTAAATATGCATAGACTGTGCAAGCAGTATTTCAGATGTACAGCTCTTGCCTGGAGGAACCCTGTAAATCTGGCTGCTTTCACCTTTGAAAAATTAACTCAGCAAAACACTGCTTGGATACAGAGGAGTTGGGAGGCTGCTTTGCCACATTTTCCATTGCAAGGAATAGTCTCAGTCATTGTAATTTAAACTTCATAATGAGATTTGAGTTTTTAACGTTTGTCTTTCTCCAAACCATGACCTTTTAGCCCATGCACTTCCAATGTTTCGTGAACCACGACAGCGAAGCACCAGGAAACAGCTGGAAAAGGATAGACTGGACCCCATGAAGTCTCACAAACCTGAACCTCCGGTGGCAGGACCAGGTAATCTGGGCATAGCAATTGCAGGCTGTCATATGCCAAAGAGACCACCATGTGTTGGTTATGTACTTGTTTGGGTTTTCATTCAAACTGGTTTTGGTGGCCACGCCACTTTATATGTGTAAGCATTGATCTGGAGTGCTTCCTTGCAGTAAATTCATAATCACTGAGGGGTAATGTCATTAATGTTTATAAACAAGTGAAGTGCAAGTGTCAGGAGGATGAAACCAGGCTCTTCTGAGTCCAGCGACAGGACAAGGGGCAGAGGGCACAAGCTGGAGCACAGGAGGTTCCCCATAAACACTAGCATGACAGAATATTGGAACAGGCTGCCCAGAGAGGTTGTGGAGTCTCCATCACTGAAGACATTCAAAACCTGCCTGGTTGCATTCCTGGGTGACTTACTCTAGGTGATCCTGCGATAGCAGGCAGGTTGGACCAGATCACAGAATTAACCAGGTTGGAAATGACCTTCAAGATCGAGTCCAACCCATCACCTAATCCCTTCTAGTTAACTAAACCATGACACTAACTGCCTTCTCCAGTCTCCTTTTAAACACCTCTATGGATGGTGACTCCACCACCATCCTGGGCAGCTCATTCCAGTGTTAATCATTCTTTCTGTGAACTTCTTCCTAACATCCAGCCTCAACCTACCCTGGCACAGTTTGAGACTGTCCCCTCATTCTGTCACTGGTTGCCTAGGACACCAACCCCCACCTGGCTACAACCTCATTTCAGGTATTTGTAGAGAGCAGTAAGGTCTCCGCTGAGCTTCCTCTTCTCCAGGCTGAACAACCTCAGCTACTTCAGCCTCTCCCTGTAAGGCTATGCTCCAGCCCCCTCACTAGATTTGGTGCCCTTCTCTGGACACATTCAAGCACCTCAACGTTTTTCTTAAATTGAAGGGCCCAGAACTGGACAGAGTACTCAAGGTGTGGCCTAACCAGTGCTGAGTACAGGGGCAAATGGACTTCCCTGGTCTTGCTGACCACACTATTCCTGATAGAGGCCAGGATGCCGTTGACTTCCTTGGCCACCTGGGAACACTGCTGGTTCATGTTCAATCACTGTCAACCAGTCCCACCAGGTCCCTCTCTGCCTGGTTGCTCTCCAGCCACTGTGTCCCCAGCCTGTAGTGCTGCATGGGGTTGTCGTGGCCAAGGTGCAGAACTAGATGATCTTTTAAGGTTGCTTCCAATCTAACATTCTGTGATTCTGTGACTCACATTATATAAGCAGTAAAACAATGAATGCAGTTCTAAGTTAGACTCCTTTTACAGCATTCAACAACTATATATAAATAAATAATAAGTAAGTAAACTAACATTAAATAATATTTTTTTAAAGTAATTAACACATTCTTTGTGTCTAATCACTGGTACTGACAGAATACAGTATTTCTCTATTTCTTAAATACTTTCTCTAAAACACTACTTTTTTTCTTTGCTTGTTTGTCTTTTAACCTACAGGTCGTGGTGGACGTGTTGGAACTCATGGAGGCACCTTGTCATCCTATATAGTCAAGAATATTGCACTGGATAAGACAGATGACAGCAACCCTCGAGAGGCTATTTTACGTCACGCAAAGGAAGCAGAGGAGAATCCCTACTGGGTTGCCCCAGCATATGCTAAGTAAGCAGACAATTGAAAATACAGTGTTTCTGGAGGCCAGTGAGAGTTTGGTAAAAAATAGACTTGTTCTTAATGGTATGCTTTGCCTCTGGGTTGAGCCCATGAACATGTAAACCAACAATGTGCCATAGTCTCTTCTAAAGATAAGAATTTCTAGGAGGTTAAATTGTCAAAATTTGATGTTTCCATTTTTAAAATACACATATTTTACATAAAATATGTTTATGGAGTGAAGCTGGAGATGGGTAGGTTCAGGCTGGATGTGAGGAGGAAGTTCTTGAGCATGAGAGTGGTGAGAACCTGGAGTAGGTTGCCCAGGGAGGTGGTTGAGGCCCTGTCCCTGGAGGTGTTTAAGGCCAGGCTGAATGCAGCTCTGGCCAGCCTACTCTAGGCTAGGGTGTCCCTGCCCATGTAAGGGGGGTTGGAACTAGATGATCCTTGTGGTCCCTTCCAACCCTGACTGATTCTATGATTCTAAACATACCTGTCAGTACTAGCAATAATTTCTACACTTTCTAAGTTGTTTAGAATCTTCTCTAAACAAATACCTGAAATTGCCGTATACCTCCTAATAAGATACTGTCCTAATGAAAAACTGCAAGGGTAAGTTTTCTAGTCTACGCTCTAGTTTTGACTTATTCTTAGGTTAAACTTTTCAAAATACCTACTTTGTGTTACTGCAGTGTATTTTAGATAATTTAATTAACATTGTGTTTTATTTCCTGCATAGGGAACTGAATACCTGCTTAAATTGACTTGTTATAGCAAATTTACCATTTGAGCCAAGGAAATATCAAATTTCAAAATTCAGCATAAGGAAATTAATGTTCAGTTGTTGTAAAATCAGAGCCCCTTGTCAAGGTTATGGTGGTAAAATCTCTTTAATCCCACAGATGGTAATTTACTCAATTTAAATTGTGTGTGTGAGTGTGGTGCTTCCATGCATGTGTTACAATAAAAATTGTGCATTATAGCTCTAGAATGCTCCCTAACAGATTATTTTCCCTAAAAATACATAAGATTTAAGCCATTTAATAAATACATTCAGAATAGTACTAAAGGGAATACCAGATAAATGCACATCATACTAATGAACAGAAACTACCTCTTTAAAAATTACTAAATCTTCTACATTTTATATTCTCACTGATGTTTTTGTTACAGGGAGCTGGGCAGTATGTTCATTAGTATGTTGCTGACTGTAATTTCTTTAGTAGTGTTCAGCTCTTTAGTGAAACAGTCACCACTTCTTTGCAGAAACTTAAAAAATATTAAGAATCCTGATAATTTCTAGTGGTGACAGTTTTCTGACTTGACCCACACGTTCACAAATGTAATTGAGTAGCTATTCTAAAGCAGCTTAAGAATGTCAGTGACCCAGCCTGACTTTGACTAGGTAGTTAATAAGTGTAACATGCTGGTAATTATTAAACGTGGCATTTGGTGATGTAGATAAAATCAGTGTATAATGTGCTGTCCTCCTTAGTACTGAAGTAGGAGTATTCTCTTAACAGTTTTTATAATGAATATGCTAAATACCAATGTTGCTAGAGATTGAATTTAATTTGAGTGTGTAGGCACCTGGTTTTATTTGAGATATGCAACTACTCAGTCTCTAAAGTTAATACAATCACGCATTCCATCAGGAAGGTGGATACCTCAGTGACTTTGCCTTAGAAACTTCATTGATTGTGTATTAAGTTTCATCTCTGACACGTGTAGTGTAGTAGACATGAAAGTTTTAAAACATAGCTGTATTTCAGAAGGCTTACTGTGTCGGGTGGGCAGATCTCGTTACAATTTCTTGTTAAAGATGTAGCTGCAGGGAAAGGAGAGTAGTGAGGAGGATGCACGTCCAGACTGCTATTAACTTACAGACCAGACGGTGATACGTATGTGGGGGAATTGAACTGCAGCCAGCAGCATGCTGCCGTGATGATTTTGTCAGCTGATAAATCTCATGCCAGTGAAACTGCCATTATGCTTGCTTTTAAAGCTTGATTGATGTACTCTATGTAGAAAGCATTAAAAAAAAAAAGGAAAGACAAAAACCCCAACAAAAATACAATAACAACGATAATAACGTAACAGTAATAACATTTTTTGTACTGTTGTTGTTATTACTATTAGCTAGGACACTGAAGTGCAAAAAATTCTTTATGATTGTATTATGTTCTTAACATACAGAAATTGAGGTCTGTATTTACAGCCACAGACCAATGACAGCCATAGGTATTCATTAGCTGTTCCTCTCCTGCATGCACATATAGTAGAGAAAGCTGTGCTGATTGTATCCTGTGCCTAACTTTACAGGGCATGTATGTAAATTACCATGCAGATGTTCTCATAGATATATGTTTAGTAAAATATGCAAACTACAAGTAATTTATATAAATTATCATGTAATATTGTAAGAATGTCTCTGGTGGCTCTGTTTAAGTCAGGAATTAATAGTCAATATAATAATACATGGAAACTGACTGCTTTAGCTATAGCCTAAGATATACTACAGAATTAGGAAAGGTGGTAGTCTGAAATATACTTAGAATTATATACTGTCTTAAGATCTAAAAACTAGTATATTTCTCCTTTTTTTTAATAGGGCTTTTTTCCCTTTAACTGCTTTATTTATCTACTATGCTTACAGATTTCCTGTAGTAAATTTTCACTTAAACGTGGTGTAAAACTCTCCATTTGGTATGTCTGTTAGACAAGGGGTTTGGCTTTGTGTTGTCTAACAAGTGGCTACTTACAGGTTTTCATTCTCCTTTAGAAGAAGCTGAAGGAAACTGTGCTTACTTACATTTCCTACTTTCACTTCAGTAATTCTTACAAGAAATACCTGCAACATGGCATTTGCTGTTAGTTTATAGATTGTATGTAAGTGTGTTTCCCTTCTTGTGGGAGTTAAAGGTGCCCCATATATTCTTGATGCCAAATAGTAATTTGCATTTTTTATCACTTGAAAAAAAAATTCAGGCCTGCTATCATTAGCCTGACCTTTCTGTTTCATCTAAAATTTGAGCCAGAAAAGGAGGGGGGAAGTATGTAAGAAGCAAAAGGATGAGTGTAAAAAACAGATGTTGCTGCAAAGGATACTGGGAATCATAAGTACATGCTGAATCAGTAGATGACATGTCACAGAGCCCCAATGTGAATAAAGTGTTAAAAAACATACGATCAACGCAGCAGAAAAGTCATAATGGATGAGGATGAAGAAAAGACCTTGAGATTTTTTAGGGAAAAGCTTGTTACAGACCTTGGCAAGAGCCATTCCAGTGGACTGAAAGGAAAGGAAGGACAGATTGAAGATTTCAAGCGAAGAACTACAGGAAAGAAACTTGAGGCATCAGTTATAAATGTTTGAAAATTACATTCTTTTTGTGAGCTGTTTGTTTTAGCACAGCTGTACAGAGATAGTATAATGACTTCAGATGTCCCTCTGAAGTACCAGCAGGAATTACTAAACGTTGTAGCTGAGGGCCTAATCAAGCCCAGATGGTAGCTTTCTTCTGTACCGTAGGGAAGGTGCGGTCAGACTCTTTAGAAAATACCTTTTAGATTAGTGCTGTTGCCTCTATTATGCTGTCTTTGGCATTGCTTTTATGTCACAGGCAAAGGTGGCCTTGCCAATAGCAGGGGGGTTGGAGTAGATGATCCCTGAGGTCCCTTCCAACCCAAACCATTCTCTGCTTCTATGAATTGAAGCAGCAGCCTGTAGCTTGTGCTGTGTTCACTGAGTTGCTTCTCAAGGGCAGTGCTGGTGTGTGAAGTGTCAGTCATGTAGAGGTTCATGTCTCTTTAGTTGAAGAAGTGGGACTGAACAGAATGTTTTGTAACCGTGATTTTATTTGCACATGTTGTAATATTTAAGCTGATATTTTTGGAAATAGGTAATTTTGACAGGGATACCCTTGAGATTCATGGGAGAGTCTGTCTGGTTAGTAGCTAAGGAATACGAAGTGGCCTGATGCTAAAAAACTTCACTTTTTAGCTTGGAAATAGCCTTTGTGACATTATTGTGGTTTCCAAGAGTGCTTGGAAGCCTTTTTTTCCTCCCCCCTATCTTTCAGTGCAATATAAACACAAATTTCAAAAGTTACTATGACATGAGTCACATGCTGAGATATGCAGTTGTCCTCTCCAGCTGGTTTAGCTGTTGTATGGTGGTGTTTTTAATCTGCTACTCTATGAACCTCAGATGTTAATAGGCTACTTCTATTGGATCCCTGAAAGGTAACTGAGAAAAACAACCCATAACCAGAGGGATTAATGTGACTAAAGCAGTCCGCGTGACACCTGGAAATTTTTAAGGGATCTGCATATTTGAATATGTTGAAACCCACAAAAACAGAGAGAAGCATGCAGTATGAATAAATTGTGTTAGTTTGTTTTCCCACACTAGGGATACATCTGTCAGTGTATGAGATGCTGTTTTTCAGCAGACAGATCTGTGGAAACACAGGGTTATATAATTATTTAGTTAGGAAAGAACCCCTGGAGATCACCTCTTCCAATCTCCAGCTTAAAGCAAGTTCACAAAGTGGAAAAAAAAGTACTGAGCATCTTGAGCTTTTCCTTATCCTGCATTAGTAGGTTACTGGTCCCTTGGGCACGTTTTGCTTTGTATTCATTTGGCTGTCAGTATAACTGCAGAAGCCCTTAATGTTGCCACTCAATTTATTTCCCGTTTTAACTCAAGCTGAGCTTTGCCTTTTCTAGCTCTACTCCTTCATGTTCATGTCCTGCCTCTGTTCCTCTTGGCTCAATCTATCCGTGCTTCCTCTGTCTGTGATCTTCCTTTTGGAGTCTTGTGATTTATTTCATAGAATCATAGAATCACAGAATCAAACAGGTTGGAAGAGACTTCCAAGATCATCCAGTCCAACCTATCACCCAGCCCTAGCCAGTCAGCTAGACCATGGCACTAAGTGCCTCATCAAGTCTCCTACTGAACACCTCCAGGGGCGATTCCACCACCTCCCTGGGCAGATCCCTCCATGTCCATGCTAAGCTTCTGCCAGGCTTCACTTTCTGCACACAAAATGAAATATATTTTGAGAAGTCTGTCCTCAGAGATCAGCTAGTTCTCCTGAACTCCTTTGCTCTTCATGGCATTCTTTAGTGGGGTCTGCTGAGCAAATGCTAACAAATTTAAATTGACCCCAAAAGTCAAGGTTAAATAAATACCAGAAAGATGATAGGGAAAAGAACACAGCTTTCCACATCTATTTTTTAGTGCTCAGAAATAAAAATAGTTTGAAGTTTTATACCTCTTTTGGTAATTTTTGTATAAAGTCATCAAAGTCCTACTGCACTGGCAATCTCTTGTGCGGTTACTAAGCAGAACAATTTGTCTTTTACTTAAATGATCACTGAATCATAGAATCAGTCAGGTTGGAAGAGACCTCCAAGATCATCCAGTCTAACCTATCACCCAGCCCTATCCAATCAACTAGACCATGGCACTAAGTGCCTCATCCAGGCTTTTTCTTGGACACCTTCAGGGACGGAGATGCTGATAATGCTATAACAAAACCAGTGTTTTATATGCTTATGCCTTTAAAATCATCAGCATATTATCACCCAAGGTACCCCAGTTACTGCTGTGTAGCTTGTGGAGGTGCAGTAGTTTACATTTCAGCAGAGCTGAGGCTATATCCATTTATTTCATGGTAATTAAAAAAAACGAGTTAGCAAGCAGACTTTAATTGCATCCTGTGTTTTTGCCTTAGCTGCTACAGTTTCTGGGGTTTTTCTCTCCTTGGCTCACCTGCAGCTTTGCCGCACACAGTAGCATACTTACTTTAGGTGAAGTGTTTTGCTTTTCTCTGTATCACTTGTGTCCTGGAAGGGACATAGGTTCTGCTCCTTGTTTCCTTGTTTGTAATTGATTGGTTATGCTTTAAGAATACTGACCTGGTGTCACTGGGCGTTTACCTTTTGTGTATTGTGATAGAAGAGAGGTACACTTCAAATGGACTAAGTGAATTTGTATCAGTATATTTTGCATTAAGAGAACATTCTGCAAATTCCTTCTGTAGAAGCTAGCAAAGTCTATCATTGTGGCCTTCCTCCCTGTTGTCTGTTTTGGCTCAAAAGTGGTTTACGTTTTCTTTAAAATGTCCTTTCAGTGATTGGTTAAGTAGAGTTTCTGTAATTATTCTCCAGTGGGTTTTTTTTTAATATGAATTTAAAACCAAACAAAATAGATCTTAGTTCTACATACCATAAGTACTACATAGAAATTAACTTCCAGCAATGGACGTCCTTATCTGGGTACAAAATCTGCTTAAGTATATAGCCTGAATCCAGGGATCATGTGCCAAGAAAGTCCTGCAGTAAGATCATAGAATCATAGAATCATAGAATCAACCAGGTTGGAAGAGACCTCCAAGATCATCCAGTCCAACCTATCACCCAACCCTATCCAATCAACTAGACCATGGCACTAAGTGCCTCATCCAGTCTTTTCTTGAAGACCTCCAGGGACGGTGCCTCCACCACCTCCCTGGGCATCCCATTCCAATGGGAAATCACTCTCTCTGTGAAGAACTTCTTCCTAACATCCAGCCTATACCTACCCTGGCACAACTTGAGACTGTGTCCCCTTGTTCTATTGCCGGTTGCCTGGGAGAAGAGGCTACTCCCCACCTGGCTACAATGCCCCTTCAGGTAGTTGTAGACAGTAATAAGATCACCCCTGAGCCTCCTCTCTGAAACCTCTTAGTATACTTACCTAAACGGCAAGTGTGGAGGATGGAGGATAGGGCAAGCCAGTAAAAAGATCCTGTAGACAAAGGAAGTTGTCTTGGATAGATTAGTTTTGTTAATTTAAAGTAATTTTTGTGCCACATATAACAGGTGGAGAATCTTGCTTTTTAATAGCCAATGTCTTGCTATTATTACTGTTCAAAGTCAGTGGCAACATTGAATTATGTCTATTGTGTTAAGTAAGGCAGAGACCATTTTGTTAAGGTTTATGCATTTTGTAGAGTCTGCCAAATAACAATTGTTAGAATAATAGTGCTCCAGATCCTTAGACTGCTGTAAAAACATTAGTTAATACATTAATGAGTGGGTGGCTGCCTTGGCTGCATTTTATACTTTGCCATGTCTGCAGTAATGAGAAGTCAAGCACAGCCAGCATCAGAAATCTTGTAGTTTCAGCTCTGCAGTGATTGTGCCGGGAGTTAGGTTGGAAACGAGGACCACGCAGTGATTAAAGTGTAAAACAGGAGAACTGAATGTCCAAACAGTTTATTGAAATGCTACTTGATACTGTGTTCGTTTAAAAAAGTAATCAATAATTATTTTTATAAAGTTTAAGTGTTATTTAAAATACAAGTAAACAGCAGAGGAATAGATACCATCAAGCCTGCCTGTAGGATACACTGTGTTCTCATATGAGGATCATTAGGTTTTTTTATGTTATGGTAGCGCTGGGTAAAGTTTCTGGAGAAGCTGCTTCTGTCATACATAGGCTAAGCTGGAAAGCAGACTGAGCCATTCTGCTTTCACTTACTGTCATACTATATACTGTACCAAAATGGAGGATTCTGGGCTTTAAAACCATGGTATGAGAAGAACCCGTGGCTCCCATTTTCCTAGCATTGCATTGAATTGTCTTGTTTCTCTCTTCTCTCAACTTTATCCGTGGAACACACAGCTAGTGATTGCGTGCTGAGGGGGAATTAATATTTGCAGAAGCTGTGTGTTTGTTATGCTTGGTCTTTGCCTGAGAGCTGCAAGTTTCTTCAGTTCTTAGAAGGTTAGTTAGTAGGTTTGCATTGAAAACAAAAATCAGGGAAGTATCTTTTTAAGTACAGAAGGGGTTGAATGTGTGTCTGTTGCAGGCCTAATACAGCTATTGTAAAGGATTCTAGTCAGACCATTATTTTAACCTTTTCCTCTCTTTTAATGTTTTCTAGAACCCAGCCAAAAACAGTTTTTGCAGAAGTGGAACCAGAAGATGATGAAACAGACAAGCCAGAGTGGAAAAAACGTAAAATTTGAGGGAAAAAAAAAATTTGCTTTTAAAAATAATTTCAGAGCATTAGGAAAAAAAATACTGCTTTTAGTTCTTTAGTTTGGGTAGTGAATCAAAAATTGAAAGCAAATATTGCTTCACTTCATAAAATTTGCTGCACTGTAAAATGGGATTGTTGTATTGCAGTGGATTGTAATCTTGCATCTGAATTTTGTAATAAGGAATGAATTGTATTGTGCAAAGAGCTTCTCTCCGTGGCAGTTACCTCTGTCACCCTGCCTGTAAAGATGTTTCTTCTCATGTTGAGGTAAAACTTTCTTGTGTTCCAGTTTGTATCCATTATTCCTTGTCTTGTTACTGTGCACCAACAAAATAAACTAATAGTTTCTCAGAGTCCTTTTTGTTTTTTTTCTAGTTAAGATCTAACAAATTACTCCCCTTGTTACAAGTTAGCACATTACATCTTAATGTGGAACAATCCAGTTTAGTTCATTTATGTCTTTGCACAAGTTCTAATTTAGCTCACAATTCTGTGTGAATTTTGGGGAATCACAGAATGTTAAGGGCTGGAAGGTAACCTTGATCCAGTCCAACCTCCCTGCAGAGCAGGATCACCTATACCAGATCATACAGGAATACATCCAGGAGGGTTTTGAACATCTCCAGAGAGGGAGACTCCACAACCCCCCTGGGCACCCTGTGCCAGTGTTCTGTCACCCTCACAGTGAAAGAATTCTTCCTAATGTTTATGTGGAGCTTCCTATGCCTCAACTTCCACCCACTGCCCCTTGTCCTATCATTGGGCATCACCCAGCAGAGCCTAGCTCCAACCTCCTGGCACTCACCTCTACATATTTACAAACCTTGATGAGGTCACCTCTCAGTCTTCTCCAAGCTAAAGAGCCTCAACTCCCTCAGTCTCTCCTCATGTAAGACATGTTCCATTCTCTTTATCATCTCCGTTGCTGAACTCTCTCATGCAATTCTATGTCCTTCTTGAACTGAGGGGCCCACTGTCCTTATTTGAATGATGTTCCTTTTATATGTGTAGTATCTCACAGTAGAACTTTATGCAGTTTTTATTTTTCTAGCAACGTGAAATTGGAATGGACAATTACATATTTTGGGTTAATAAAAATAACATGTTTATTGCCTAGGCAATGCAGACTTTTCCTCTGTTTTACTCTCCCTATTAAGTTAGTATTGGTTAAGTGTTAGGATAGATTAGAGCCATGCGTTTGCTGCCAGATCTGTGTATCTTATTTGCTTTGTATGCCTGAATTATGTACATCCTGCCTCACACCCTCTGAAGACTGACACTAGCTACTGTGAAGTGGTTTCTTACATAGTGAAAGCTTTCATTGTTTAACAAAAGATTGAGATCCTGAATGTCATAAAGAGGACAGATTTAAAACTAATGCCCTTTAGAGAAGGAGAAAAGAACCTACCGTAATTTTAGGTATTTATGTAGTGGTTATAATAATACACAATATGCTAAGTTTTCTGATTGTAATAATATACAATACAGCAAGCACTCTGCATTTCCATTAAAAGCAGAGAGTAATAAACAATTGAGCTTTCTTAATTATGAATAGATTCTGAAGGCATTTTTCAGGGCTATATTTAGCAAAGCACTTAATCACCTTCCCAACCTCGAGCATGTGGTCCTGATAGCAGAGTTCAGAATTTTTTTTTAAAGCGCTGTTCTGCATCGTTAATATGATTTCCTTTCTGAAGCTTATCCTTATTTTTCATTTATAATTTTAGAACTTTAGGAAATAAAAGTAAAGCCTCACCAAAAAGGTGTAATGTGTGTTGGCGCAGCATTCCCAACACAAAAGTATTTCCACTGCTTTTCTTTTGACAAGAGTGAAACCTTGCTAAATATTCCATGGCTTTGTCCCCTGTAAAAGAAGCTCCTAGCCAAGCTGGCAGCTCATGGTTTGGACAGATTCACTCTGTGCTGGATCAAGAACTGGCTGGATGGCAGAGCTCAGAGAGTGGTGGTGAATGGTGCCACATCCAGTTGGCAGCTGTCACTAGTGGTGTTCCCCAGGGATCAGTACTGGGCCCAGTCCTGTTCAATATCTTTATTGATGATCTGGACGAGGGGATTGAGTCCAGCATCAGTAAGTTTGCAGATGACACCAAGCTAGGAGCAGGTGTTGATCTGTTGGAAGGTAGGAGAGCCCTGCAGAGGGACCTGGCCAGGCTGGATGGGTGGGCAGAGGCCAATGGGATGAGATTTAACAAGGCCAAGTGCAGGGTTCTGCACTTTGGCCACAACAACCCCAAGCAGCGCTATAGGCTGGGGACTGAGTGGCTGGAGAGCAGCCAGGAGGAAAGGGACCTGGGCGTACTGATAGATAGTAAGCTGAAGATGAGCCAGCAGTGTGCCCAGGTGGCCAAGAGAGCCAATGGCATCCTGGCCTGCATCAGGAACAGTGTGGCCAGTAGGACAAGGGAGGTTATTCTTGCCCTGTACTCAGCACTGGTCAGGCCACACCTTGAGTGCTGTGTCCAGTTCTGGGCCCCTCAATTCAAGAGAGATGTTGAGGTGCTGGAACATGTCCAGAGAAGGGCAACAAAGCTGGTGAGGGGCCTGGAGCACAAATCTTATGAGGAGAGGTTGAGGGAGCTGGGTCTGTTTAGCCTGGAGAAGAGGAGGCTCAGGGGTGATCTTATTACTGTCTACAACTACCTGAAGGGGCATTGTAGCCAGGTGGGGGTGGCCTCTTCTGCCAGGCAACCGGCAATAGAACAAGGGGACACAGTCTCAAGTTGTGCCAGGGTAGGTATAGGCTGGATGTTAGGAAGAAGTTCTTCACAGAGAGAGTGATTGGCATTGGAATGGGCTGCCCAGGGAGGTGGTGGAGGCACTGTCCCTGGGGGTCTTCAAGAAAAGCCTGGATGAGGCACTTAGTGCCATGGTCTAGTTGATTGGACAGGGCTGGGTGCTAGGTTGGACTGGATGATCTTGGAGGTCTCTTCCAACCTTGTTTATTCTATGATTATGATTCTATGATTAAAATATTTTAGCATATACTTGTGCAGAACAGCGAATCAGTGTTGAATTTAGAATTGCAGCTGCATTATGTGGAATGAAAGCCTTGACACCTATGCAGGCAGGAGGGGAAAAAGAAGTACCAGGTAGTTAACAAGACCTGCTAATGACTACCCCATACAATGTCCCCCTCAGCAAATAAACTTTAAATGACATCGCTTCCTTTAAGGCAAATTTTTGTCTGTCTTTTTTTTTTTTTTTTAATTACTGCAAATAATGCACTACAAAATAATTTTCAAATAAATGGCTATAAAATATTGAATAAGATATTTAAAGGATTAGTATGTCCTTGATTACAGGTTGAAAATTAGCACTTTATCATTTCTGTTATTGTTCACTAAGGTGGTGTGTCTTATGGAGTGTAGCTTCAGGGAAGGGCAGAATGAGAAAAAGGCTGCAACTGCTCTCTGAGTTTGAGAGGAGCTTCTCTTTTGTTTGTACCAACTAGATCTTGTTTCCTAGTTCTTAGAAGAACAACTTCAGTATGTGAACTCTGCAGAGGTTCTGTTAGACTTTCTCTAAGAATCCATCATTGTTACTTAGAGTGATTGTCTTGAATGGCTGTTGTAGCACCCTAGAATTAAAAACAATGCCTGTGAGATTTGGATTAAAAAGACTTAAAACTAACTTTGATTGTTCCGTCTTGGTTTGTTTTCCCTTGCCAATCACAAGGGATTTTCAGGCATATTGAGTAACAATGACAATCTAAAACCATTTTGAAAAGCAGTTTCTGTTTGTGAAGAGCCAGTGCTAGGAGTTAATTCAGATGGGGGGGGGGGAGGGGTTTGGGGCAGAATGCGAACAGTCTGCTTAATTACAGAATAGAATCATAGAATCAACCAGGTTGGAAGAGACCTCCAAGATCATCCAGTCCAGCCTAGCACCCAGCCCTAGCCAGTCAGCTAGACCATGGCACTAAGTGCCTCAGCCAGGCTTTGCTTGAACACCTCCATGGAAGGCAACTCCACCACACCCCTGGGCAGCCCATTCCAATGGTAAAACACTCTCTGTGAGGAACTTCCTCATAACATCCAGCCTGTATGTCCCCTATCTCCCCTGGCACAACTTGAGACTATGTCCCCTTGTTCTGTTGGTGGTTGCCTGGGAAAAGAGACCAACCCCCACCTGGCTACAACCTCCCTTCAAGTAGTTGTAGAAAGCAAGGAGGTTTGCCCTGAGCCTCCTCTTCTCCAGGCTGCACACCCCCAGCTCCGTGAGCCTCTTCTCACAGGGCTGTGCTCCAGGCCTCTCACCAGCTTCATGGCCTTTCTCTGGACACATTCCAGTATCTCAACAACAGCTTGATCCCACTTAGCATGTCAGACTCTGACTAAACCCTTTGAATTGTCCAGGGCGGGGGAAATCTTAACAGTAGAAGTATAACCATGATTAAATATTTGGTGTGAAAGATACAGCTCAACATGCAAACTGGAATGGTGGAAAACCACTTCTGTTGCTTTTAATTAATTTTCTTCTGAACTTCACAGAGGATTTGCTAATTTTGCTGGGTTTCACTAATTGCCAAGTTTTAATCCTGGTCCTCCGTGTGTCCGTATTTAGTGTTAATGTGGCCAGAGTCCAGATGGGCTTTTATTTAAGTATTTCAAACCCAAGGTGGGCGTTTTGTTTGCTTGCTTCCTTAGAAAACCTTCTTACAGGGGTGCCATGATCATCACTGTTCTGACATGTCAAACGCCTTCTCCACATTCTCTGCAACTTACAGGTGTTTATAGCAATTTAAAATCTTCTGTCCTTTGTGCTAATGACTAGTTAAGCACAGGTGTCAAATACTACATACCTGTCCATTAGGACCAAGGCTGATCATTGAAGCTTGCCAGCTGCTGGTCTGCCCATTTTTTCCATTCCTTTTTTTATATTGCTGCTGTTGATTCAGAAGTTTTAATCTGATTCTGTAGTCTTTTCTCTTGTCCTCTTGTCCTCATTCCTCTTTCCTGTCTTATTCTTTAAGTCTTCTTCAACAGATGAGAAGAGTGCAGCCACTTCCCTTCTTCACCTCTGTGCTGTGACCTTTGGCATGTGAACAGGCTGAGTGCCCAAGGTGGGTTGGAGCTTGAGGAAGGTAGATTCAGACTGGAGAGGAGGAAGAATGTCTTGACAGTGAGGGTGGGGAGACACTGGCCCAGGTTGCCCAGCGAGGTTCCTGCTTTCCCTCGCTATGGATACAGTGAGTGCAGGAGATGCAAAAGCAAACTTCTGCAGCTACATCAGCCTCACTGTCGATACAATGAGTGCAGGAGAGGAGGCTGAGGGCAGACGTCATTGATCTCTACAGCTACCTGAAGGGAGGTTGTAGCCAGGTGGGGTTGGTCTCTTCTCCCAGGTAACCAGCAACAGAGCAAGGGGACACAGCCACAGGCTGTGCTAGGACAGGTTCAGGCTGGATGTTAGGAGGAAGTTCTTCCTGGAGAACTTCCCAGAGTGATTTGCATTGGAATGGGCTGCCCAGGGAGGTGGTGGATTCTCCACCCCAGAGGTGTTCAGGAAGAGGCTGCATGAGGCAGTTAGTGCCATGGGTTAGTTAATTAGAAGGGTTAGGTGATAGATTGGACTCAATAATCCTAAAGGTCTCTTCCAATGTGGTTAATTCTGTGCTTCTCTGTACTAAGGCTGCCTTTGAGTCCTTATACTTTTTCTCTGTCTACTTTCAGCTACTTTGAAGTAATTACTTAGCAAGTTTGATGTCCTCTGTCAGGTCTTCCTTTTCTCTGCTGGACTATAGAAAATTATGTCTTATGGGAAGAGAAACCATGAATCTTTATCCTATCAGTTTCATCTCTGATGGCCCCTAAGGGGCGTGTGGCATTGCTGGGCTGCAGCGAGCGCAGTCCTTTGGTAAGATACTTATCCATTAGTTTCTTTGACCTCTGATGCCTTGGGGGGCGTCCAACTCACATCCTCCATCTGTAACTCACATCTTCCTTTAATAATGAAGTGTTTGAGTTTTGATGCACAATCATATAGCAAAATCCCCCTCTTCTGTTTCTTCCTCATGTTAATTGGAGGTCCTCTTAACCTACCTCTTGGCATTGAGAACTTACTGAAAGCCCTACAGTTACCCTCATTTAAAAATCTGCAAGCTTATTCTGACTTTCTACCACAGATAGAATTTCATGAAGTTCTGTCCCCTGATGCTGAACACTGAGCTCTTCTAAACTGTTGAACTGTTTCATGCTACATGTAAATGAAAAGTTGGATAGTTGGCTAGCAGAGATGTCCTTATGTTTTCCTGGCGTTGAAGCACAGACTCATCTTACTACATCAGCCTTTAAATCTGCTAGGATTTTTGGCTAATTCCATACACAGTTTTGCATGTAATGTGCACTTAATCCTCTGGGAATCAAACACCTAATTGATTCATGCAGTCTGGATGGCTCTGAAACGCGATCATTTGCGTAGCATTATCATCCTGGTTGAAATTTGCTTTGGTTGTCAAAGGTTCCCATCCTGCATGCAAAGGCATTGGAACATGCTAATAGTTTCCCGTTTTGGCAGCAGTGCCTTACACCCAGATCAGCTTGTTGTAATCTCTATGTGTTCCTTGAGTGCCTCTGTAATACTTCATGATTTTGTGGGGTTTGCGGGTTTGGTTTTTGTTGTTTTGTTTTTTGTTGGGTTGTTTTTTTTTTAGTGGCTGATGATCAGACAATATGTTCATGACTCAGGACTGGTTGAGAAAGGCAGTAGATAATATATCTTTCCCTTTTTTTTTTTTGTGTGTGTGTGTGCTTTGTTCGTTTGCCTGCTTGTTTTGTTTGTCTGGGGGGGTTGGTTGGATATTGTGTTTGTTTGCTCTCACCTTAGATACCATGCAGGACTATCATATGGTTTCCTTGTGCTTTTGAAGAGTATTCCTGCAGGCTCTGGCATTTTTCCTTGTATCACAAAACAGGAGATGCAACAGATGAATGTCTGCAGTAAATAAACTGGTGTAGATGGGTCCTTAGGAAGTTATGTAGTCCATCCTTGACTCCGGTTACAGCTATACCGGAATCATTTCTGGCATGTTTATTGAATCAGTTCTTTTACAGTTCCTATAGCAGGCACTGCACAATCTCCCTAAACGTTCTGTTCCAATGCTTCATTCTACTCAGCAGTAGAATTTTTTCTGTAATCTCTAAGAATAACATTCTTGCAACAATTTCAGACCATTATTTACTATCCTGTGCCCAGCAGACGCAGAAGTCTGTTTCATATTCTCCTTTTTGTTTGTTTGAATGTTGTTAACTTACTCTGTCTCCTCTCACTCTTTCAGCTTAACCTTTGTGATTATCTGTTCTCTGGTGTATCATCATTGGCTTCTCTATGCCTTGTTGTGATTGTCCACAACTCTTGAAGAGCACTGCCCACAATGTATCCGATGTTTCAGATGACACTGCTATTTTAGCACTATCAAATGAGCAGGAAACTGTTTGCATGTCTTACTACAGTCACTTTTCTGCCTCTGCATTTTCACATTACAGATCCAATTTCAGGTCCTGATTCCTCTCCAACTCCAGAACTTACATTGCAGAGTTTCTGCCCAGCCGGTTTGCTGTCTCGTGTCTGTGTATTATCCTTAAGTCTTGAGCTGTAATCCCTCGTCTTGAATTTCATTGCATTTTCTCAAAATGTATTACTGTTTTGTCCAGGTTAGGCTGAATTTTCTCTTGGCCCCAAAACGCTTGCAACTCTTTACAGTCTCAAGTCATCAGCGGATACAACAAATGTGTTCTTTGTTCATTCAGTGAAGCCGCTATTGAAGTTAGGGGCCAGTGGCAAATCAGTAAGTTTTCCCATATGTCTGGGAAGGAAATGTTTCATACAGTGTTAATTTTCTTAAGCTCCTAGTTAATGTACTCAGAAATCTTCTGGAAAAAAAAACAGTTGGATTTCCTAGAAATTGCTAGATTCCCTTCTTCTCGTTTGGTTTCATGATTTTTGCAGCGGCTCTCTCCCATTCTGCCCTGCAGAAATTAGTCTGACATTGACAGTATTGGATGAGGAAGACTTGAGATCTTCTTGTGTTCAGCATTTCAGTGCTCCACATTCTGAATATAGAACCATAGAATAAACCAGGTTGGAAGAGACCTCCAGCATCATCCAGTCCAACCTAGCACCCAGCCCTAGCCAGTCAACCAGACCATGGCACTAAGTGCCTCATCCAGTCTCTTCCTGAACACCTCCAGGGATGGTGCCTCCACCACCTCCCTGGGCAGCCCATTCCAATGGCAATCACTCTCTCTGCCAACAACTTCCTCCTAACATCCAGCCTATACTTTCCCTGGCACAACTTGAGACTGTGTCCCCTTGTTCTGTTTCTGCTTGCCTGGGAGAAGAAACCAACCCCACCTGGCTACAGCCTTCCCTGCAGGTAGTTGCAGACAGCAATGAGGTCACCCCTGAGCCTCCTCTTCTCCAGGCTAAACACCCCCAGCTCCCTCAGCCTCTCCTCACAGGGCTGTGCTCCAGGCCACTCACCGGCTTTGTTGCCCTTCTCTGGACACATTCCAGCACCTCAACATCTCTCTTGAATTGAGGAGCCCAGAACTGGACACAGCACTCAAGGTGTGGCCTGAGCAGTGCTGAGTACAGGGGAAGAATAACCTCCCTTGTCCTACTGGCCACACTGTTCCTGATGCAGGCCAGGATGCCATTGGCTCTCTTGGCCACCTGGGCACACTGCTGCCTCATCTTCAGCTACTATCTACCAGTACCCCCAGGTCCCTTTCTTCCTGGCTGCTTTCCAGCCACTCGGTCCCCATTCTGTAGCGCTGCTTGGGGTTGTTGTGGCCAAAGTGCAGAACCCTGAACTTGGCCTTGTTCAATCTCATCCCATTGGCCTCTGCCCACCCATCCAGCCTGTCCAGGTCCCTCTGCAGGGCTCTCCTACCTTCCAGCAGATCCACACCTGCTCCTAGCTTGGTGTCATCTGCAAACTTACTGATGCTGGACTCAATCTCCTTGTCCAGATCATCAGTAAAGATATTGAACAGGCCTGGGCCCAGCACTGATCTTTGGGGAACACCACTAGTGACAGCTGCCAACTCAAGCCCATCCTGGTTAGGTGTTTTGATCCTGAATTTTCAGTTATTTTAATTCTCCTTCTATAGTAAGAAGTGTCCTCTGTGAATTAGCAGTAGGGCTAGACACTCACCTGCAAGTGTGCATCTGGTTTGATCTTTAGTAGGATTGAATTACTACGTGTTGCACCTGCTAAGAACTGTGACGCTGCAATGAAGTCTGTGGTTGCCTTTCTGCTTGTGATTGTGTAGCCCACATTACTGACTTCCCAAATCTCCAAGCGTGATAGAAGCAGCAACGTTTCTTGTTCCACAGATTTCCTCTTCACCATCTGTTCTTCTAGTGCCCTCAAGAACATCTTAACTGAAAATCATCATCTGTAGGCATTTTTCTAGCCTATTAGTCATGCTTGTCAAGATTACTGGACCTACACTGCTGTTGATTTGAGAACATAGTAGTGTACATGACACTTGGTTTGCAGGCGTTATGTGACAGTGTGCAGATTTCCATAGTGCTCAAATTCTATGGAACTTGGGAGTTTATTGGAGATCTGCTCTGGAGGTCTCTGTCTTGAAGCACTGTCTGCAGTTCTGTTCCTTTCAGGCCACTGACCACCCAGTATTTCTGTGTCTCAAATTTTCAGAAGCCCTGTTGCTCCCCCACTGTTGTTCCCCTTGTCCCCCTGGAAATTGTCCCCCCCTGTTTCTCCTTAATTTCCACACTTGAGTGTGAAAGCTGTGTTTCTGGTTCATCCCTATCCCATGTTCACAGGATCACAGGATGTCAGGGTGGAAGGGACCCAGAGAGATCATCGAGTCCAACCCTCCCTGCCAGAGCAGGACCATACAACCTAACTCAGGTCACAGAGGAACAGGCCTTGAAAGTCTCCAGAGATGGAGACTCCTTTGCCTCTCTAGGGAGCCTGTTCCCGTGGTCTGTGACTCTTACAGTAAAGAAGTTCCCCCTTGTGTTGAGGTGCAACCTCCTTACAACTATTGCTCCTTGTCATATCACAGGATGCAGCTGAGCAGAGCCTGTCCCCCACTCCTGACACCCAGCCCTCAGATATTTATAAGCATTTATTAAATGCCCTCTCAGTCTTATCCAGATAAAAAAGCTCCATGTCTCTCTGCCTTTCCTTATCAGACAGTGCTCCAGTCCCCTAATTACCCCAGTAGCACTCTGCTGGACCTTCTCCAGCTGATCTCTGACCCTTTTAAACTGGAGAGCCCAAAACTGCATGCAGTACTGAAGATGAGGTCTCACCAGGGCAGAGGGCAGAGTAGAGGGGGAGGGATGTTACTTAGCTGAATTCCGTTGTACAGTGCAGGATGCCCTTTAGTATGGATTTGCCATTGCTAGTGTCCGGGCAAGGTTTTGTATTAAGGTAAGAAGCCTCAGGACTTGTCTGGGTTTCATCCTGTCTTGGGCTACCTGAAGCCTTGTCTGGGCTTCTTTAGCAGCTGTCTGACATCCAGGTGATCACTGCTTCATCTAAGGTTTTGCTTAGCTGTATACAGTGACAGGGAAGCTCGTGTTATCATTCATGACTTTGCAGCTGGTAGTAGTAAATCTCTCTGGGTGTTCTGTGGTGAATGAACTGCTGATGACCCTAGAATCAAAATGCAACTTAGTGAAGTACAGGCAGGGCTGACAGCAGTGGCTTTGAAGGTATGGACACAGCACTATTAGCCCTGGAGCTAATAAGATCTCTTAGGTCATAATTACAAGTCATTCAGAGAGCACAGCTTTTGGAGCTAGATAAACTGCTTCTAGAGATAGCAAAGAGTGAAAAAAAACCCACAAATCTCTAAGTACAAAGCAGGTGATGTACAGCAAATCAGACTGTAACATGGAACTACAGCACACAGAGAGTGAAAGGCCAGTATGTCTTGCAAAATGCAGTTCATAGAGTGAGGATTAATCCCTCATCAACACCAATCTCCTGGCAAAAAGCTAGGGATGCTAACAACTTGTCTCAACACCCACTTCCCCCTTTGCCCCTCAGTCTGAAGCCACCGGGTTGGGACCCAGATGGGTGACGAAGGGTACCTAATGGGATCACAGTATCATCAGGGTTGGAAGAGACCTCACAGATCATCAAGTCCAACCCTTTACCACAGAGCTCAAGGCTAGACCATGGCACCAAGTGCCACGTCCAATCTTACCTTGAACAGCTCCAGGGACGGCGACTCCACCACCTCCCCGGGCAGCCCATTCCAGTGCCCAATGACTCTCTCAGGGAAGAACTTTCTCCTCACCTCCAGCCTAAATCTCCCCTGGTGCAGCCTGAGGCTGTGTCCTCTTGTTCTGGTGCTGGCCACCTGAGAGAAGAGAGCAACCTCCTCCTGGCCACAACCACCCCTCAGTTGTAGACAGCAATAAGGTCTCCCCTGAGCCTCCTCTTCTCCAGGCTAACCAATCCCAGCTCCCTCAGCCTCTCCTCGTAGGGCTGTGCTCAAGGCCTCTCCCCAGCCTCGTCGCCCTTCTCTGGACACGCTCAAGCATCTCAATGTCCCTCCTAAACTGGGGGGCCCAGAACTGAACACAGTACTCAAGGTGTGGTCTAACCAGTACTTTTGACTGTTTTGTGTTGAGTTCTGCAGTAGTAATTTTTGTGGCACTGAATATAAACTGCTCAAGTAGTAGTGCAGCCATTCTGTGCCTACTGAGGGTTGTCCTTTTTCTGTATCACTCCCTTCCCTTGCCTCTTGGTATCATCCCTCTAGAGCTGAGAAACCTAAGTTTGCAGTAGTTATGCAATCAAAGGACTCTGAAACTTAGCACTCCACATGTGATTGTAATGAGAGACATCTGTTAGCAAACAAACTTCAGTTGTTCTAACACTAGGACTTGTGGCATCAGCAAGGAGGTCACTGTGCTGAAGTTGGTGTGTAGTTTGCAGTTGGTTCTTCATTCAAAGTTTCCTGACTAAGCAGAGCAAGCATCAGGAATATTCCAAACAGAGAGCTCAGCATCTTCAAAGTAACCCTTTGCAAACAAATTTATCAGCAACACTTCTTAAGTTTTTGTGGCACTTTCCAGTAATGTCTTGATAGCCCAATCTCAGCTTGTCTTGATAGATATCTCAATGAAGTGGCTAAGTCAGCAGCAAAAGCATACACTCAGTACTGCATCTTTCTCAAAATAAGAAATTTCCACTTTGCTACATCAATGCCATTTACCATTTGTAACAGCTGTTGTAGTGGATTAGGGACTTTCACCACCACCACCACTACTATTGCAATTCACCAGACCAGCTCAGATGGCTTGGAAGTAAGAGGAACCTACATTTCCATCAAAGCTAGATTTACAAGCACATATGCACAATATATTTACAGGTGTTTATAATTATATACAACTGTGATGGTTTGGGTGTTCCCTGCCCCCCCACACTTTAGAAATCACCCAGACTAGACTCAGCTGGCTCTGGGAATATAAATGAAGCTATTTATTTACAGCTAGCACAATATACAAGCAGATATTTACAGTATATACAGTTACAGACAGAAATAGACAAGGTAAAAGGTAATACAGAAACACAACTCCCCTCCCAGAAACCTGAGTCCCCAGGAGGGGCTCTCAACCACCCCTGCACCTTCCCCCTGCCCCTCTCAACCTTACCCCAGTCCCAAGGTAGAAGAGAGGTTTGGCCAAGAGGTTAAGAAGCCAAATGGAAGGTGAGGTTAGGGAGATGCAGCTCAGTCAGCAGCCCAAGGCAGTGAGTCAAAATGGCGAGAGTGCTATCTAATGTTTTCATTTCTCCTTCCCAAACTCCTTAGCAAGACTTCTGAGGGAAGTAGACATCACCATTGTTTTCCTTTCCCAGCCTGTAATCTAGTTCTTCTCACCAAAACATTCTAGCCTGCTTCAAACTAGCACAACAACTGAGAAATAATACAGAAATCCAAACTCCCTTATGGACAAAGAAACTGCCCAGGAGGAGCTGAAAGCCTCTCTTTCTCCCAGACAGACAGATCAATCAGCAACGCTTACTTGCTGTCTGTTGGTGGAAGATATGAGAGTGGAGGGAAGAAGAAGCGAAAGGAAGCAGTGTCCCAGAACAAAGAGGGACAAATTATTTACATTTTGTCTTTTCAAACCTTTTAGCAAAACAATGAATGATAGACTTGATAACTGTTTTTGTTTTACAACCAGTGATCTGCTGTGTTGATCTGATTTAACAAGGCCAAGTGCAGGGTTCTGCACTTTGGCCACAACAACCCCAAGCAGTGCTATAGGCTGGGGACAGAGTGGCTGGAGAGCAGCCAGGAAGAAAGGGACCTGGGGGTACTGATAGATAGTAGCTGAAGATGAGGCAGCAGTGTGCCCAGGTGGTCAAGAGAGCCAATGGCATCCTGGCCTGCATCAGGAACAGTGTGGCCAGTAGGACAAGGGAGGTTATTCTTGCCCTGTACTCAGCACTGGTCAGGCCATACCTTGAGTGCTGTGTCCAGTTCTGGGCCCCTCAATTCAAGAGAGATGTTGAGGTGCTGGAACATGTCCAGAGAAGGGCAACAAAGCTGGTGAGGGGCCTGGAGCACAAATCCTATGAGGAGAGGTTGAGGGAGCTGGGCCTGTTTAGCCTGGAGAAGAGGAGGCTCAGGGGTGATCTTATTACTGTCTGCAACTACCTGAAGGGACATTGTAGCCAGGTGGGGGTTGGCCTCTTCTCCCAGGCAAGCAGCAACAGAACAAGGGGACACAGTCTCAAGTTGTGCCAGGGTAGGTCTAGGCTGGATGTTAGGAAGAAGTTCTTCACAGAGAGAGTGATTTCCCATTGGAATGGGCTGCCCAGGGAGGTGGTGGAGGCACTGTCCCTGGAGGTCTTCAAGAAAAGACTGGATGAGGCACTTAGTGCCATGGTCTAGTTGACTGGCTAGGGCTGGGTGCTAGGTTGGACTGGATGATCTTGGAGGTCTCTTCCAACCTGGTTGATTCTATGATTCTATGATCTGCTTGTACATTCCACTAAGCTGTAAATAATAAGGAGGGTAGGGAAGCTCGTCAGAGAGACTTGAATAAATCAGATGGTTGGGCTAATGTTAATGGAATGAACTTCAGTAAGGCTGAATGCCAGGTCCTGCATTTGAGCCTCAACAACCCCAAGCAATGCTACAGTTCTGTGGAAGTGTGGCTGGAAAGCTGCCTGCAAAAAGGGACCTGGGGATTGTAATAACTCAATATGAGCAAGCAGTGTGCCCAGGTGGCAAAAAAAGCCAAGGGCATCCTGGCTTGGATTAGAAATGCTGTGTACAGCAGCAGTAGGGAGGTGATTGTCCCCTTGGACTCTGCTCTGATAGGCCACACCTTGAGTATTGTGCTCAGTTTTGGGCACCTCAATACAAGAGGAACATGGAGGTGCTGGAATGAGTGCAGAGCAGGGCAACAAAGTTGGGAAAGAGCCTGGAGAATAAATCTTATGAAGAGCAACTGAGGGAACTGACGTAGTTAGTTTGAAGAAGAGACTGAGGGGAACCTCATTGCTGTCTGCAGCTACATGAAAGGACATTGTGGAGAGGCTGCTGCTGGTCTCTCCTCACGGGTAAACAGGGATGGAACGAGAGGGAATGGCCTCAAGCTGCCACTGGGTAGGTTTAGACTGGACAATAGGAAACATTTTTTCCCCATCAAGAGTGGGCAGGCTTTGGAATGGGCTGCCCAGGGAGGTGGTTGAGTCACCAACACTGTATGTGTTTAGAAGTCTTTTGGATGTGGAACTTGAGGATATGGTTTATGGGTGAACCATTGTTGGAGATGATGATCCTGGGGGTCTTTTCCAACTGGAATGTTTCTGTGATTCTGTGAATTTTCTCTCATTAGAATATTCCAAGTAACCTCAAATCAGCACAGCTGTGCCTGTAGCCATGTTACCATAGCTCACTAGAGTTCTTAAAAGCACAACGTAGCAGCCAAAGGAAAACCTGAATCAAGCCCAGACTAAGACACTAAGGCCCAGTGAATGAGGAACTTTCACCTGAAAACATCACCTCATACAAATGGAAGAAGAGCTCTTTCAGAGGACAGGAAAGGAGGTCATGACAAACCTTAGGGCCCAGAAATGAGTGGGAGGTGATGGGTGGGGTGCTGCAGGAGTGGGGGATTTATGTCCGGTTTTCTGTAACATCATTTTATACTTACCCCCTTCAAGACCATTAAATAGGTTGCTAATGAAATTAGCAGATGATGCAGATGAGTACTGCAAACACCACTGAAAAGGGAGAAGCAGGAAATAACAAGGAGTCACCCTGACAAATACAAGTACATGCATCTAGAAAACAATAATGTAAAATGCAGATTATTTTTTCATCTGTGCCTGATGCTTCTCAGCTACACCAGAGTTGGTGCTTCTGCCTTTCCTCTGACAAGACAGATGAAAATGAGCTTGGGAATTTTTTGCTGAAGGATTGCTCCTGACTGAGCAGCTTGAGTGACACTTGGGCTGGGAATGTATCAGGTTCTCTCACAGCAACTGAGGAGTACAAAAGTGGCTGGGATGCCTTTCATCTGAAAATCAGCATGGTAAATATGACGTAGAAGGATCTCCTCTTGCCAGCACCAAATGCTGATGCTATGTGTACTGCAAGTTAAAAAGTGCTCCTTTGTATTTGCAGTCTTGCCAGTTTAGCTGGCTCTCAGACAGGCAAGCTCTTGTCTCCTATCAGCTTTAAAATACCTCCTTTCTCTCTCCTGCTCATAATTTCAGCTCTTTGCATCCTTAAAATCTTAGAACTTTCAAGAAAGACAAGAGTCCTTTTATCTCTCATTCCTCTGGCTTGGAAATTTTCACATTCAAAACCCCCCAAACAATTCTGCTGATCTCTTTCCAGTTATGCCATTATCCGTATGGATGTACTTCAGGTGTTCTGTTGGAGAGCTTCACCTGAATGTTGAGTTGTTGGGAGAGATGCTTTTTCCCTTGTGGAAAACAACCAGTGAGCATTTCAGGGTTTGAGCTTCACACAACCCCTCTCACCCTCATGTAAACAACATGTAGAGATCTAAGGAAATGTATGTCAAGGAAATGCAATAATGGAAAAAAGATAACCTAAATCTGAACTTGCCAGCCCACAATAAATTGTCCACCTGTGGTAGGCTGGTTTGTTAATTTATTAAACAGTTCATTGCTTAACTTCCAGATACAAGGGTCATGAAAAATGTGGTGATGGGACAATGCCAGCAGAACAGGCTTCTGATTCACAGAAGGCTTTTCCCTTGTGCTACAGTGACTACCACAAGGCAGATAATCCTTGAATGCTAAGGGTTGCCTGGAGAAATATTCTGCAAGGAGTCTCCTTGTATTAGTGACAAAAACGTAATGACAAAACCTGATGGTTCAAATTAGTCTTGCAGCTTGACAGGTCCCATGCTAACGCAGCTGACAATGTGACAAACATCTGTATACACATGCAGATATTGTCTCTTTCAGTTGTGGGGGTATGCTACGCAGGGAACTGTGCCCAAGAAGTACAGTGCCAAGCACCTGAGAGGTGCAATCCCAAGCACAGATACAGGCTGGGTGGCGAATGGCAGAGAGCAGCCCTGGGGAAAAAGACCTGGAGGTCTGGGTTGATGAAATGCTCAACATGAGCTGGCAGTGTGAGTGCAACCCAGACAGCAAACGAGTGCTGGGCTGCAGCAAGAGCAAGCGTGGCCAGCAGGGCAAGGGAGGGGATTCTGCTTTTGTCAGACTGCAGCTGGAGTACTGTGTGCAGTTCTGGAGCTCCCAGCACAAGAGGGACATGGAACTGTTGGAGCAAGTTCAGATGATGGCCACAAAGATGCTTAGAGGGCTGAAGCAGCTCTGCTACAAGGACAGGCTACAAGAGTTGAGGCTCTGCAGCCTAAAGAAGATAAGTCTTGGAGAATACCTTGGAGTGGCCTTTCAGTGTCTGAAGGGAGCCTACAGGAAGGCTGGGGAGGGCTTATTTACAAGGTCTTGTAATGACAGGACAAGGGGTAATGGGTTTAAACTGGCAGAGGGGAGATTTAAACTAGATAGGAAGTTCTTTCCAGTGAGGGTGGTGAGACACTGGCACAGGTTGCCCAGGAAGGTTGTGGCTGCTCCCTCCCTGGAGGTGTTCAAGGCCAGGTTGGATGAGGCCTTGAGTGACCTGTTCTAGTGGGAGGTATCCCTGGCTATGGCAGGGGATTAGAACTAGATGATCTTTGAGGTCCCTTCCAACCTAAACCATTCTATGTGCCTCTGTGAGATGAGCCCTGTGTGATCTTGGTGAATGTTCACCATAATGAAAACACCACCTTGGGTAAACTGCAGAGGATGAGAGAAACTGACAATAGGCATGAAGTCAATGAGAGGCACCACCAACGAAGGGACAAGTGGAAACACCTGAAGTATTTTAATCTGAGAGACACGAACTTCCCTCACCCTAGCTGGGATATGGTTAGGCAGAACACTGATAATAAATAACCCTTTGCAGGTTAAAAATAATAATAGATTGAAGCTTTAGTTTTGGAAATGAGGTCAGTTTCATGGCACTTTATGATCTTTCTCTTTCTTTTAACCACTTGTTTTACTGTCCAGCACACTGTCTTGCTCTGGCATGCAACAGAGTTTAAACAGTTCTGCAAGAGAAGTTGTTAAATATTTTTCTTTTTCTCTGGGGATGGGGGTTAAGTAATTTCATCAAATTTTGGAATGCATCCTTGCTTCCCACCCTTTTCTTCCCCCACCCCTATGAGAACCCTTGTTCAAGTTCAGGCTTTTAATTCCGATAGGTGCTTCTTATGACTGAGATTATATCATCTGCTGTAGGAATCTAAATGAGAACAACAACTATTACTGCAGGATTAAAGAAACAGAAATAGAAAAAGAGGATTGTTAAACAAAGTCAGATTAGTGACAGCTCTAGGAGCACAGTTCAGCTGTTTCAGTGTCCTTTTGGTGTGTCTTACCAGCAACTTTCCACCGCGGGGAAGTCTGTAAGACATCTTTTTGAACCAGAGAAATATTCTTATCTTCTGGTTGTAATTTAACCTTTGTGAATGTGTGCCTGAGACACAAGCAGTGCTGTGCTGCAACAGCAGCCATTTGGTTGTCATAAAACACTGAAATCCTCCAGATTGTGGGCACACCACATAGGCAGCTCGGGTTCAAATGGCCTCTTCGA